>NC_069115.1:60547753-60915985 GCF_025612915.1 Magallana angulata | reverse complement strand
TATCTGTAACGTAAAGAAATTATAGAACTATGTAAAAAAAAAAACAACGCACAGTTCACATTATATATACATTAATTACATACTTACTTAATATGCCTTTTACCATTCTAGGGTACAGGCCGATGACAATTTTTTCCACCCCTCTCCAGTTTTTGTTCATTCCGGCCATCTCTCAGCCAGGCGTTCTTTGGCCTGCCCCTCTTGCATTTTTCTTGGGGGTTCCAGGATAAGGCTAACCTTGTGATGTTATTATGTGACTTGCATAGAGTATCCCTATACCTTCACCTTCCCTGTATAATTTCTTCGTCAATAGGGTGACTCTCATCATGCTGGCCTCTTAACTCTAATCTGGCAATCATCAACACTCTCATCAAATGTTCCATACCGCTCGCTCTATCTTATCCTAGCAACTCTTATCCTGCTATCCTCACCATTCTCACCATGCTCTCATCACGCTCTCATCATGCTGTCATTACCATTTTTGGAATGCTGTATTAACCACTTTCATCATGCTGTTATCACCACTCTTATACTGTTGTAATCACCATTCTCATCCTGCTGTAATAACCACTCTCATCATGCTGTCATCACAATTCTTGTCATTCTGTCATCACCACTCTTATCATGCTGTCACCACCACTCTCATCATGCTGTTATAACCAGTCTCAACACGCTGTCACCACCACTCTCATTATGCTGTCACCACCACTTTCATCATGCTGTCATTACCATTTTTGTCATGTTGTATTAACCACTTTCATCATGCTGTGACAACCACTCTAATAACCATTCTCATCATGCTGTCATCACAATTTTTGTCATTCCGTCATCACCACTCTCATCATGCTGTCACAATCACTCTCATCATGCTGTCATAACCACTATTAGCCTGCTGTAATCTTCCTTATCATGCTGTCATTACCATTTTCATATAACTGTCATCACCACTTTCATCATGCTGTTATAACCAGTCTCATCACGCTGTCATCACCAATCTCATCACGCTGTCATCACCACTTTCGTCATATTGTTATAACCAGTCTCATCACGCGGTCATCACAACTTTCATTATGCTGTTATAACCAGTCTCATCACGCTGATATCACCAATCTCTTCACGCTGTCATCATCACTTTCATCATGCTGTTACCACCATTCTTGTCATGCTCTTTTAACCAGTCTCATCACGCTGTCATCACCAATCTCATCATGCTGTCATCACTACTCTCATCATACTCTCGTTACCACTCCTATCATGCAGTCCTCACCACTCTTATCATGCTGTCATTACCACTCCCATCATGCTGTCATCACAATTCTTGTCATTCCGTCATCACCACTCTCATCATGCTGTCACAATCACTTTCATCATGCTGTCATTACCACTATTAGCCTGCTGTAATCTTCCTCATCATGCTGCCATTACCATTTTCATATAACTGTCATCACCACTCTCATCATGCTGTTATCACCATTCACATCAAGCTGTCATATTCACCCTCACCCCACTGTCATCATTCTTATCATGCAGTCACCACTACTCTTATACTGCTGTTATCACTTCTTTCATTATGCTGTTATAACCACTTTCTTCATGCTGTCATAACCATCTCATCATGCTGTCATCACTATTCTTGTTATGCTGTCATCACTATTCTTGTTATGCTGTCATCACCATTCTTGTCATGCTATTATAACCACTCTCATCATGCTGTCACCACAATTCTTAACATGTTGTCATCACCATTCTTGTCATGTCATAACCACTCTAATAATGCTGTCATAACCATTCTTATCATACTGTTATAACCACTCTCTTCATGCTGTCATCACTATTCTTGTCATGCTGTTATAACCACTCTCATCATGCTGTCATAACCACTCTCTTCATGCTGTCATCACCATTCTTGTCATGCTGTTATAACCAGTCTCATCACGCTGTTATCACCAATCTCATCACGCTGTCATCACCACTCTCATCATGCTGTTATAAACACTCTCATCTTAATGTCATTACTACTCTCATCAAGCTATTACCACAATTCTTGTCATGCTGTTATAACCAGTCTTATCACGCTATCATCACCAATCTCATCACGCTGCTATCACCACTTTCATCATGCTGTTATAACCAGTCTCATCACGCTGTCATCACCAATCTCATCACGCTGTCATCACCACTTTCATCATACTGTTATAACCAGTCTCATCAAGCTGTCATCACCACTTTCATTATGCTGTTATAACCAGTCTCATCACGCTGTCATCACCAATCTCATCACGCTGTCATCACCACTTTCATCATGCTGTTACCACCATTCTTGTCGTGCTCTTATAACCAGTCTCATCACGCTGTCATCACCAATCTCATCATGCTGTCATCACCACTCTCATCATACTCTCGTTACCACTCCTATCATGCAGTCCTCACCACTCTCATCATGCTGTCATTACCACTCCCATCATGCTGTCATCACCACTCTTATCATGCTGTCATTACCACTCTCATCAAGCAATCTTCACCATTCTCTTCATGCTGTCGTTATCACTCCTATCATGCTGTCATCACCATTCACATCATGCTGTCCTCACCACTCCCATCATGCTGTCATTACCACTCTCTTCACGCTGTCATCACCACTTTCTTCATGCTTTCATCACCACTCTCATTATACTGGTCATACACTGCATAGTAATATGCTCTCATAACCACCCTCAGCGCGATGTCATCATCCTTATCATGCAGTCACCATGCTGTCATAACCACTCTTATACTGCTGTCATAACCATTCTTGTCATGCTGTATAACCACTTTCATCATGCCCTCATCATCATTCTCATAACGCTGTCATTACAACTCCCATCATGCTGTCATCACCACTCTTATCACGCTGTCATCACCACTCTCATCATGCTGTCATCACAATTCTCATCATGCTGTTATAAACACTCATCTTATTTTCGTTACCACTCTTATCAAGCTGTTACCAACACTCTCATCATGCTGTCATCATCACTCTCATAATGCTGTCCTCACCCATCTCATTATACTGGTCTCACATTGCATAGCAATATGTTTATGCAAAGTCATTCACATTTTTATAATGATCTTCTTAAAATTATGGTTCCTGTAAAGGGCGAAACGAAACAAATAATTTCTTACATCTTGTTGACATTACTGGTAATGGCATATTATATATTTATACTAAGCATTTATTCACATCAAATTTTAAACTCTACAGTGCGTTACTTGCAACCAAAATAGATTTTCTACTTTTTCGAGAAAAAAAATCGTATAAAAAATTAAGGTCATATATCCTTCTTTGAACAACGCTTCAGAAATGATACTCTAACGATCCATAAAATAAAATTATGGTGTAGCATTCCACCTTAAAAGGATAATCAAACATTGAGAGAGAGAGAGAGAGAGAGAGAGAGAGAGAGAGAGAGCGAGAGCGAGAGAGAGAGAGAGAGAGAGAGAGAGAGAGAGAGAGAGAGAGAGAGAGTATAATACAAATGTCAAAATACAATGTCCAAATTCATATTATACTAGTATATTGAAACAATTCTTATTGTATGTTACAAACTGGGAACCGTCAAGTATGCTCTAAATCACATTGTATTCGATCGTTTTATTTTTACAATGTTTCAATATTTCATATTGAAAGAGAAAAAATATTGTAGTTCATCTCTGTAACACAGTCTAAATTTTAGTACCTTTTCCTCAGCCCACAGAAGAGGATTCATAAAAAAAATATAAGGACCTCCACATTCTGGTTTTCCCTGTCGGGTCTGGTCGCCTGTGTATAAGCAACTTCTTTAAACTATCATGTTATGGAAACTTACTTGTAAATAAATATTATATATTAAATATTAAAAAAAGACAACATGTTCCGATTAACAACTCATGAATTCACTGATTAACACACGTATATTTGTATTTGCTAGTGCTATATACATGGTATACATGTATATTTCAAAAATCTGCCTATTGAATCGCTTTAATAATCTGAAATTTGACTAATCATAAATCTACTCTAACTTCAATTCAATACGATCAGAGCATCGGGGAAGGATTTATAAACGACTGTTATGTATCAAAAAATATTTTCATATACATTTCAATTTATTCTTCTGAATAACATAAAGTTTTACATATGTTGAATAACTTAATACATGTACAATGTTAATATTTCCTAATTGTAAACCAGATTTTAATACAAAGTGCTTGTACTGTCGGGATAAAATTCCTGGTCCACAATAATGCACCGATATGATGCTCTATAGATTGTATACAATGTACATGTGTCAATAAAAAGCCTACGTTTTATTTCACACTCCTTAGTAGGTTTTTAAAAAAAAAACATTCCAAGAAAACAGTCATTTAATTGGACACGTATAACTTTGAATATGATATTTTTGGCCATAATATATCAATTAGTAAAAACCCTCAAAATACTTAACAGTGCTTAAGCTTTACAACTTGAGCATTTTCCTATTGCTATAAACAGATCGCTTTGTCTGAAGGAGAATACCGGTAATACACGCTAAAAATAGCCTCGACCTTCCGGCTCAGAGATGGCCAGGACAACAGTACATATATGAGTAGATCTTCATATATCAGTTACAGTATTTAAGGAGTAGTACATATAGCAGTAGATCTACATTTATCAGTAACAGTATTTAAGGAATAGTACATATAGCAGTAGATCTACTTTTATCAGTAACAGTATTTAAGGAATAGTACATATAGCAGTAGATCTACTTTTATCAGTAACAGTATTTAAGGAATAGTACATATAGCAGTAGATCTACATTTATCAGTAACAGTATTTAAGGAGTAGTACATATAGCAGTAGATCTACATTTATCAGTAACAGTGTTTAAGGAGTAATACATATAGCAGTAGATCTACATTTATCAGTAACAGTATTTAAGGAGTAATACATATAGCAGTAGATCTACATTTATCAGTAACAGTATTTAAGGAGTAGTACATATAGCAGTAGATCTACATTTATCAGTAACAGTATTTAAGGAATAGTACATATAGCAGTAGATCTACTTTTATCAGTTACAGTATTTAAGGAGTAGTACATATAGCAGTAGATCTACATTTATCAGTAACAGTATTTAAGGAGTAATACATATAGCAGTAGATCTACATTTATCAGTAACAGTATTTAAGGAGTAGTACATATAGCAGTAGATCTACATTTATCAGTAACAGTATTTAAGGAATAGTACATATAGCAGTATATCTACTTTTATCAGTAACAGTGTTTAAGGAGTAATACATATAGCAGTAGATCTACATTTATCAGTAACAGTATTTAAGGAATAGTACATATAGCAGTAGATCTACATTTATCAGTAACAGTATTTAAGGAATAGTACATATAGCAGTAGATCTACTTTTATCAGTAACAGTATTAAAGGAGTAGTACATATAGCAGGAGATCTACATTTATCAGTAACAGTATTTAAGGAGTAGTACATATAGCAGTAGATCTACTTTTATCAGTAACAGTATTTAAGGAGTAGTACATATAGCAGTAGATCTACTTTTATCAGTAAAAGTATTTAAGGAGTAATACATATAGCAGTAGATGTACATTTATATCAGTAACAGTATTTAAGTGGTAGTACATATAGCAGCAGTATTTAAGTGGTAGTACATATAGCAGTAGATCTGCTTTTATCAGTAACAGTATTTGAGTAGTAGTACATATAGCAGTAGATCTACATTTAAATCAGTAACAATATTTAAGTAGTAGTACATATAGCAGTAGATCTACTTTTATCAGTAACAGTATTTAAGGAGTAGTACATATAGCAGTAGATCTACTTTTATCAGTAACAGTATTTAAGGAGTAATACATTAGCAGTAGACCTACATTTATATCAGTAACAGTATTTAAGGATTAGTACATTTAGCAGTAGACCTACATTTATATCAGTAACAGTATTTAAGGAGTAGTGCATATAGCAGTAGATCTACATTATTTATCAGTAACAGTATTTAAGTAGTAGTACATATAGCAGTAGATCTACATTTATATCAGTAACAGTATTTAAGGAGTAGTACATGTAGCAGTAGATCTACTTTTATCAGTAACAGTATTTAAGGAGTAATACCGAGCGCAGCGAGAGGAGGGCGAAGCGAGGATTAATGGTAACACGTATATATAAGAAAATCAGAGAAAAATGAAAGTTGAATCAGGGGTACTAAGGCCAAAAAAAAATTCTTCCAGCCATGGGCGCCGCCATATTGGCAGCCATTTTGTTTTCAAAAAGTTAGTTCGATCATTGATTGACTGGTACTTATCGATGTTTATCGCCCCTAGACTCGATTAAATAAGTTCCAGTGTTTCAAAAGAAGGTGATTTGAATTAAAAGAAATTAAAAAGGAAACCATATAAGTTTCAGTAGTGCTTCAATCAAGAAACACGACTAGTTCTATGTATGTCTTATCAAATTATCAGATGGAAAATGAAAACATTAACGTCAAGGAACTGATCTTTTAGATACTAAATAAGGTATTCAATTTTATTACATTACATCTACATTTATATCAGTATCAGTATTTAAGGAGTAGTACATATAGCAGTAGATCTACATTTATATCAGTAACAGTATTTATGGAGTAGCACATATAGCAGTAGATCTACATTTATATCAGTAACAGTATTTAAGGAGTAGTTCATATAGCAGTAGATCTACATTTATATCAGTAACAGTATTTATGGAGTAGCACATATAGCAGTAGATCTACATTTATATCAGTAACAGTATTTAAGGAGTAGTACATATAGCAGTAGATCTACTTTTATTAGTAACAGTATTTAAGGAGAATATATAGCAGTAGATCTATATTTATCAGTATCAGTATTTAAGGAGTAGTACATATAGCAGTAGATCTACATTTATATCAGTAACAGTATTTATGGAGTAGCACATATAGCAGTAGATCTACATATATCAGTAACAGTGTTTAAGTAGTAGTACATATAGCAGTAGATCTACATTTATCAGTAACAGTATTTAAGGAGTAGCACATATAGCAGTAGATCTACATCAGTAACAGTATTTAAGGAGTAGTACATATAGCAGTAGATCTACATTTATATCAGTAACAGTGTTTAAGGAGGCTATGTGGTCAACAAATTAACCATCAAAAATGCCTCAAATTTTGAGAAATTATTTGTTTAGGTATAAACTATCATTTAGAAAAGTAAGTAAAAAATCCGGATATATAAGCTTTGGAATTTGAATATTTTGTTAATTCTTTTTATAGAGCTCTTCTTATTAAGGAGATACGTATTGTCCAAAAATGGCCACGACCATCGAGCCTTTTTAAGAGCAGAAATCTCCATTTAGAAAAAAAGGTTTTAAAAATGTGAGCGTTCTATGAACTATATTCACTATCTCCTCTGATACTTGTCAATTACCTGATGCTAACACTTGATAGATCACATAGATACATATTTGTTCTGTTCATTGTTTTTAAACATATTGACAATTTGTAAACTGATTCTATTGAATAGTTATATTTGCTGAATGGCACCAGCTGAATATGTAGGCTAGGAATAGTTATTGTATGATGGTTTTGTTGAATGTGTAAACCAGCAATAGGTTTTTTTTAAATGTGAATATTAGGTATAGTTATTGTTTATTGTGTACGCTAGGACTTGTTATTGTTGATAGTGTACACTAGGACTTGTTATTGTTGAAAGTGTACACTAGGAATAGTTATTGTTGAAAATGTACATTAGGAATAGTTATTATTGAAAGGGTACACTAGGAAAACTTATTGTTAAATGTGTACACTAGCAATAGTTATTGTTGAAAGTGTACATTAGGAATAGTTATTGTTGAATGTGTGCATTAGGAATAGTTATTTTTTAATGTGAAAACTAGGAATAGTTATTTATTAGAAATATTTATTATTGAATGTGTACACTAAGAATAATTATTATTGGATGTGTTAAATAGGAATAGATCTTGTTGAATGTGTACTCTAGCAATAGTTATTGTTGAAATTGTACACTAGGACTTGTTATTGTTCAATGTGTTCACTAGGAATAATTATTGTTGAATGTGTACACTAAATATATCTATTGTTGAATGTGTACATTAAGAATAGTTATTAATGAAAGTGTACATTAGGAATAGTTATTGTTAAATGTGTATTTAGCAATAGTTATTGTTGAATGTATACATTAGGAATAGTTATAGCTGATTTTATTCATTATCAGCATTTTTCTGTAATTTTTGTTTCCCTATAAATATATACATGTAAAGGTTTTTTTTTTAATTTTTTTTTAAGCCAACTACCCACAGTTTAGAAATACGAAATCACAAATTAAAGTTTTGCCCGCCATTTTCCCATTTTTAGCATAAACGGCTTGTTTTTAAACAAATTGTCGTTTAACTGCATTCCATCTGTATCTCAAACGACCGTGTAGTGAGCGACCAGCGCGCTAGGTTCCCTTCGTCATCGAAAGCAAGATTTTTGTCTTGCCTAGATGGCCCAGTGGTAAGCGCGGTGGCCGCTCACTGCTAGGAGAATGGGTTCCAGAGGTCGTGAGTTCAAGCCCCGGCCGGGGCGGAGATGGAGCTCCAACAAGGTGAATTTCTTTGTGCTTTATGTATATCTTTATCATTCACTATGGGCAGGTATATCTCAATTTGAGAGTTATTGCAATGTTTGTGCTTATATTATGTATATATCTATGCAATGTGTATCGTCCCGATCCTCTCAAAAAGTGTCGTTTAACTGCATTCCACCTGTATCTCAAACGACCGTGTAGTGAGCGACCAGCGCGCTAGGTTCCCTTCGTCATCGAAAGCAAGAATTTTGTCTTGCCTAGATGGCCCAGTGATTAGCGCGGTGGCCGCTCACTGCTAGGAGAATGGGTTCCAGAGGTCGTGAGTTCAAGCCCCGGCCGGGGCGGAGATGGAGTTCCAACAAGGTGAATTTCTTTGTGCTTTATATATATATATATATATATATATATATTATATATATATATATATATATATATATATATATATATATATATATATAACCAGTGTAAGAAATTGATATTTAATGTTTGTCTATTTGTAAACGTCATTGTTTCTGTGCGCATGTGTGTGTGTTTTATTTACATCTTCAGGTGAGAGTGTTTACGTGTAATTGTTTTACTTTTATTTGACCATTCGACTGACAGTTTGACCTGTCCGACAATATTTTAAATTTAACTTCTACTTACCAATCTTCCCGCCTAATTTACCAGGCCCACGCGCACTTTGTCTTGCCTTGAGAGGGGACAAACCTGTATGAGGATCAAGTGCAAGCTTTGTCTGCGATTAGCTGCCGGTGTCCGGTAATTCTTGTGTAATTTATTACTTATTCATGTAAATTTATTCTATGTTTATAATCTAACAATTCCGTGTTATGAATTAAATAACCTTTATCCTAATAATTGTACCGTATTCTGAGATAATTGTCAAAAGAGTCAATGTTGTATGTTTTAGTTTTTTTTTTATATATATTGATAAATACACTGCATGTATCATATATAGTTCTTTGAATGCAAATATTAAAAGTAATGTAAATTACTCACAGGAGGATTTTGATTAAAGGAAGTACAGAATTTTTTTTCCAAGTAATTATAAAATCAGTTGATTATAAACTCTTAATCTATGAAGATTCAAATTCTCTTAAAACCTTCTCAGTTGTTGTCGGCCAAGAAAAAAAAATGGTCTCATATAAAACAAAAACAGAAGGACAGTTTGTATGCTATATTTATTGGCAGTGATGTAGTGTTTCTTTACACTGACAACACAACTCTTCCAACATTTAGTAAATCAAATATAAAAAGCTACTGTCCACTTACTAAGTACTCACTGCTCTACAATAATTGAGCAACATCTCTCTCTCTCTCTCTCTCTCTCTCTCTCTCTCTCTCTCTCTCTCTCTCTCACACACACACACACAACAGCTATAGGAACAGATTCATCACATGATATAAGAAATATAAATATTCATATGAACTTTCATTTTGCTCACATTTCACCACAGCTTTACATACATAAACATTCCTAAGAATATTCTGTCAATAATCAAACCCTAGTCACGTCAAGAATCTACACCACCTATACATGTTATTACGATTAAACAAATATCATACATGCACTAAATTTGGTAAAAAGATTTTATAACAAATAATATCCCTTGTAGGAACTCCTCTATAGGAGAAGTTAGTATCATGTTTCCTATAGCAGTACCAAATGCAAAACTCCTTAAGCCTTTTGATTTTTTTCCCCAGATAATCTAAATTAAGTAAACAAAAACAAATATGGATGTGGTTTAAATTTTTTTTGTTCTTACTACGCAGGCAGGATATTTCGTATGACAGTTCTAACTTTTTTCATGTTTTTATATTTTTTACATTTCAGGAAATATGTATATATATTCAGCATATAAATTGCTGAAGAGTTCCAATAAGGGAAGTAACTCATTATTATCAAAACATCGAGTGAACTCTCATCATCAAGCACTACAACAAGTAAGCATTAACAGAAGATAAACATATGAAAGAAGAAACAGAACAAGCCATGGACCTTACAACAGTAACGGGTCAATAAAACACTCTTTAATGGACAATGTAACACCAAGTACAGATCCCATTGTAGTCTGTACATACAGTCACTCAATGTGTATGTACACACATTCACTCAATGTGTATGTACACATAGTCACTCAGTGTGTATGTACACACAGTCACTCAATGTGTATGTACACACAGTCACCCAATGTGTATGTACACACAGTCACTAACTGTGTATGTACACACAGTCACTCAGTGTGAGATCTTGAGGGGATAAGTAATATCAGATATAAAACATGGACAAATGATATCATAAACAAAGTACAAGGAAAATGGAACCCACATCTCATCTTTACATCTCCAATCATTCTACAAAATAAAGCACCTACAATGTCTATAAAATTCAAGTCCAATATAGCTGCAGTAAATATCACAGATACACGCCATGGAGACCAAAACCATGACAACAATACAAAACCATGACAGTCATACAGCGCCATGACGACAAAAAACTATGGCAAAAATACTAAGCCAGAGCTTTAGCAACTAGGATACATGAACCTGTCATGTGTACATCATGTGATGAAGATGATGAACGAATGAGGAAATGCTTTGTAAAAAATCAGTCAAGTAATGCTCTGTCCAACTATTAAAAACAGTAGAATTAAGTTTTCTTTCTTTGGTCTAGTTTGTCAAAGTGCTGAGTTTCTTTAGTAGCAGTTTCTCTCAGCTTATGGAAACACACATAACGCAGCATAAGCAGGCGATCTTCATGTCTCTCTGTCACCAAGCTGATAGAATAAACAGTTTTTTCACAATTTCTAAGCTTATATCATGTCCATGACAGCATATATAAATTGTTAAGTTGAGCCCAATATCACAGTTTTTGTATTAACCATGTGTTCTTGTAAACTTGCAGAACATAGTTCTCACAATACTGATAGTAAAGGTAGTTTAGTTTCATTGATATAAATTGTCTTCTCATAACACAGCAAACAGAGCCCTTGACTGTGCAAACTGTGGGGTAGACATTTCATTGAAGCTGTTTCTTGTTTGGCTTCAGTAAGTTCACTATTTTCATTATGACAAAGAAGGATTTAATGAGCAGGTGTCTCCTCTGTAAAAAAAAACACCATCAAGTTCCTGAAACTGTCCACATAACATTCCTGAATTCAACACTACCAGTTATATTCCAAAAGAATCAGAAATCTAAGACTTTGTTGACCACCTCCCGGAGTTGTGTCCCTTTCTGTGCGTCCTGTTTAGCAAGGACACGGCGGAACATGATTGGACAGTCCAAAGACACGCATGGCTGACTCTCATCCTTGACCCCCATACAGGTGTTACACACCTACAAACAAAACAATGGCATGTTATCTACAGGAATATCACAGACAAACAATTGGCATGTTATCTACAGGAATATCAAAGACAAAACGGAATCAACATTTGAACAAAATAACTCAAAGGAATCTGCAAGAATGTACAAGTAACAAAGAAAACAAATTCTTGGAACAAATCATAGAGGCTTTCACAGAATTAGAATATCGACAGTCTCTACTGTAGATTTATTGCATATTACATTCAAACAGATTTAAAGCTATTCCATTAGACACTGTAAACCAAATCTTCAATGACAAATACCATTAACTTGAACGTCATAATAACATGGATGAAATAATTCCACTGGAGATTGTAAACTAAGTATTCTTAGACAGAGGTAACTAACTTATAACCTGTGACAGAGGTAACTTACTTGTAACCTGTGTCAGAGGTAACTAACTTATAACCTGTGACAGAGATAACAAACTTGAAATCTGTGACAGACGTAACTAATTTGTAACCTGTGACAGAGGTAACTGACTTGTAACCTGTGACAAAGGTAACTAACCTGTAACCTGTGACAGAGGTAACTAATTTGTAACCTGTGACAGACGTAACTACCTTGAAACCTGTGACAGAGGTAACTCACTTAAAACATGTGACAGAGGAAACTAACTTGTAACCTGTGACAGAGGTAACTAACTTGTAACCTGTGACAGAGGTAACTTATTTCTAACCTGTGACAGAGATAATTATCTTTTAACCTGTGACAGAGGTAACTAACTTGAAACCTGTGACAGAGGTAACTAATTTGTAACCTGTGACAGAGATAATTAACTTGTTACCTGTGACAGAGGTAACTAAATGAAACCTGTGACAGAGGTAACTAACTTTTAACCTGTGACAGAGATAAATAAATTGTTACCTGTGACATAGGTAATTATCTTTTGACCTGTGACATAGGTAATTAACTTTTAACCTTTGACAAAGGTAACTAACTTGATACCTGTGACAGAGGTAACAAACCTCTAACCTGTGACATAGGTAACTAACTTGTAATCTGTGACAGAGGTAACTAGCTTGTAACCTGTGACAGAGGTAACTTACTTGTTACCTGTGACAGAGGTAACTAGCTTGTAACCTGTGACAGAGGAAACTAGCTTGTAACCTGTGACAAAGGAAACTAACTTGTTATTAACTGTTACATAGTTAATTAATTTGTAATCTTTGACAGAGGTAACTAACTGTAATCCTTGACAGAGGTAATAAAAACTGAGTTTACCCGCACCAGGTCATGATAAACCTTCTCCCATCTCCTGATCCTATCACAGAGAGTGACACAAACATGCTGTGGGTCCTTGACACAGCTGTTACAGATCGGCTGATTGGTCTGTTTATCACATACTGGACAGTTGGTGGCTGAGAAGTATTGAGATATAGTTCCCTTCCGTCGGTCAGAGGCCATCAAGGACTGTGGGACAACCCTGACCACCTTGGGCATGTCGTTGTACCTGGGGTTCACAAAACAAGTACCGACATTACCACACTGGATAGGGACAGACTCAACAGATTGGCAAGGGACAGACATCAACAGATACAATGAAAGTAAAATCAGACAACACCAGTTAGGCTGTCTCTTTCCTATAATTCTAGAATCTGAAAAATCATGCTGAAATTATACAGAATTTTATTTCCATATTTATATAAGATTGAAATATTAAATCATAAAAGAGTATGTTCTCTTATTGTAGTCAGTATTTGTCAGGTTAAAATATTTTTTACCAATTTTCAATAAAATAATTTTCATATTTGAGGACAAATAAATACACTCTTTTCTCACCATGAGAAGACGTCGACCCCGTCAGAGAGAAGACTCGGAACTCTTCTAATGTTACCCCAGCCGCTAAGATAAAATTCAAAGTCTGATTTATCAACAACGAACACAGCATAACCAACAAATGAAGTGTCCTTTACATAAATATCTACTGACTCTTTGGACAAAAGCAAGTTCCATGTCCTCATCGACAGTTCACATGTGTATGTGAGTTAGAAATCAGTCCTTATGTTCACTTTTTAAAGAAATTTGGGTATTACCATTAATCAAACAATAACATTATATTTTTTCTCTAATAAATGGCGTGTTAGCTAAAAATCAATGTATTGGCACTTGTATTTGTGCTAAGATGAGTATGCGCCAAATTTCCGCGTTACCTTGGATACTGCAGCACAGGAGTCTCGCCGAACTGTCTCAATTCCTTTGGTGTCAAAAACTGGTTCCTTATGGTCCAGGGTCTCGTAGCTATAGCCAACGTATCGCTTCTTTGTTTGTAGCACACAGGGATAGTAAACCTAAAGAAAATGGAAATCTAAGACACAGCTCAACCTACCAGTTCTGCTAACCCAAGTTATTCCTCCTTTTGTAAATGTAAACTTTATATAAAAGTTGTGACCATAACCCAGATGTACAATATCCTAAAGATTTATTTTTCTTGCAATTGGTTTTAACAATTATACAAATGTATACGTATTTCTGTTCACTACATGTACTATGGACATATCAATTGACTTTGAGTTATCATATTATATGTACCTATTTTTCACGAGTTATTCCTTCTCAAACTTAAGCTTGATTGGTTGAGGGTATTTATCGTAATCACATTAACCATTACTGTACAAGTCTGTGTCGTACCTCCTCAAACTTAAGTTTGATTGGTTGCCGGTTCATGGCCGTCACAGCATCACAGATCTCGTGTCCGATCCTGAACGCTTCCTCTGCGACCCTTCATCTCAATGAACATATTGAAACAGAGGTTAATAAACATGCTGTATCAGAGGTCAAAGGACATAATATAGAATGCAGATAATAAAATTTTAATCCATAAATTTTAACAGCCTAAATGTTTAAAATTGCCGTTGTAAATTATTTATTTTAAAATCTTTTATAATTGGGTATAGTCCACTTATACATTCTCCATAGCCGGTAATGTTAACAAAATGTCACTCAGAATTCTCCTTAATTTTCGTTCAGCAACGAGTGATCCCTCAAACTGAAGCTACACAAGTTGTCCATCTTCGGTCCGAGTTTCGTGGTTTGATGTCAGATTCATTTACCCGCAAAATCCGTCTGTTTACGTCAACCCCTGAAAAAGAAAGTGAAAGTAGTAAACATCTGCCTATCAGTGAAGCATCATATGACACAAAATAATTCCATACGCTTTCAGGTTAAATCACATTTTGCTTAATATACTTAAAGGAAAAATGATCCTCACTTACAAGTATGATGTTCATAATAATAAATAGCTTCATATTTTTTATATAAAGAAACTTTTAATTTTAATGGCACTACTTTGTTGTCCTACCGATTCTAAAAATAGTTGAAGGGATAAACCCAATTAGTCATTTACATTATTATATAAGTTTTGCTATTACCGGGTAAGCGGCGTAAGAACTTACAACGGCAATTTGATCAAACAGGCTTTTGAAGTTTTAGCTTAAAATTTTAATTCCATGAATTCATGTTAACTTTTATGTAATCATAATTGATTTTTAGTTTTGTTTCATTCCGTTTCGTTGGTTTTTGCAAATTTAAATTATTTTCCAGTGTAACACAGTCTATATGTTTAGTACCTTTAGTACCTTTGTCTTCAGAAGATGCATTAAAAATATAAGGACCTCCACATTCTGGTTTTCCCTGTCGGGTCTGGTCGCCTTTGTGTATGAAACTTCTTTAAACTGTTTTGGAAATTTATTTGTTAAAACAAGGTGCGAGGTTACGCAATCTTATACACTAAATAAAGGCCACATGTCCCGATTAACAACTCGTGAATCCGCTGATAAACACATGTATATTTGTAATTGCTAGTATTATCTAATAGTGCACTTGAAATAAAAGATACCACAGAGTCTGCGTTATCTGTTTCATATTTGGATATTTTACTGGACATGGACATTGATGGTACATAACAACAATATATAAATAGTACCTGTTTGGGAGGGTAACAGTTGAAATTGACACCCCGAGAAAAACATTTTCAACCGACGCGAAGTTACCCTCCCAAACAGGCACTATTTATTTTATTATACTTAATGTCTTAATTTGAAAGAAAATTTTACTGCTTTTATATAGAAATGAAGTGAATTCTACGGCGAACCGTACGCGCATAATTTACGCGCATGTAACAATTTGCTGTGTTACCCGTTGCCAAGTGTGTTGCTAACGCTGAGGGTAATAGAACTAATTAGTAACTGCGTCTAAAACAATCAGATTTCAGTATTTAACATGAAAGTAGAATAAAACTTTATGATAAACGCGATGACTTCAATTTTTCTATAGTCAACTTCCCATACTTATGTAGCAATATACCTTCATCACCTGCATATCTCTCAGTTGATTCGATAGGCAAGGGCATGCTCTTCGTATGAACAGTTTCTAAGACGAAGCAAGCTACTTACAAAAAAGTTGATAAAACAGGACTATCAACAGTCTCGCTTGAAGTCATCCTTTCCGAAAAAACGACCTTGTCAGCAAATACAATCCCGAAAATGATCCGGCCGGACCTTTAATATTAACATTTGCGTATCGTACATGTAAGAGCGTATTACTAATTAAATTACTTTTGGAATATCAAATATTGATAGCGGGTTAAATTTTGATCAATGGTTTATGAATCTGAAAAAAGGAAAACCAGGAGCATTTTGACAATAATTTGCACGCACTTTTAAGTCCCTTTGTTTTAATCTCTTCCGGTGAATATGTATTGACAGAGGTTTCACGACAGGTAACTACAGGTAAAAGAAACCCTGCAGACATTCAGCAGATGATGCTCACTCTTCCTAGGCACCTGATCCTACCTCTATCAGCAGAGGATGCTCACTCTTGCTAAGCACCTGATCCTACCTCTATCTATATATTTATGGGTCCGTGTTGCTCTGCTTTGAATTTGTAATTCGTTTTATAGATTTTTGAAATAGTTTGTTATTGTCATTTTTCATAAATGGTATTTATTTTTAAAATATGCCTGTTGTATCTCTTGAATAATCTAGAATTTGACTAATCATAAATCTTCTCTAACTTCAATAAAATCTGATCAGAGAATCGGGGAAGGATTTACAAACGATTGTTATGTATCCAAAAATATCTTCATATATAGTTCAATTTCTTCTTATGAATAACGTTTTACATATGTTGAAATTTAACTTAATACATGTACAATGTAAATATTTCCTAATTGTGGACCAGATTTCAACACAAAGTACTTGTGTACGGGATAAAATTCCTGGTCCACAATAATGCACCGACATGATGCTCTATAGATTGTATACAATATACATGTGTCCATAAAAATCCTACGTTTTATTTCACACTCCTTAGTAAGGTTTTTCTTAGAAAAAGACATTCCCAGAAAACTGTCATTTAATTGGGCACGTATGATTTTGAATACGATATTTTTGGCCATAATATATCAATGAGTAAAAACACCCAAAATTCTCAAGCTTTACATCTGGAGGATTTTCCTATTGGTATAAACAGAGCACTTTGTCTGAAGGAGAATACCGGTAATACACGCTAAAAATAATAAAACGATCATCCGGCTCTCCTTAACAACAACAGCGATAGCCAGGACAACAGTACATAATTGCTGGAAATATACAACAGTACATATAGCAGTAGTTCTACATTTATCAGTAACAGTATTTAAGGAGTAGTACATCTAGCAGTAGATCTACATTTATCAGTAACAGTATTTAAGGAGTAGTACATATAGCAGTAGATCTACATTTATCAGTAACAGTATTTAAGGAGTAGTACATATAGCAGTAGATCTACATATATCAGTAACAGTATTTAAGGAGTAGTACATATAGCAGTAGATCTACATTTATCAGTAACAGTATTTAAGGAGTAGTACATATAGCAGTAGATCTACATTTATATCAGTAACAGTATTTAAGGAGTAGTACATCTAGCAGTAGATCTACATTTATCAGTAACAGTATTTAAGGAGTAGTACATATAGCAGTAGATCTACATTTATATCAGTAACAGTATTTAAGGAGTAGTACATCTAGCAGTAGATCTACATTTATCAGTAACAGTATTTAAGGAGTAGTACATATAGCAGTAGATCTACATTTATATCAGTAACAGTATTTAAGGAGTAGTACATATAGCAGTAGACTTACATTTATTAGTAACAGTATTCAAGGAGTATATATAGCAGTAGATCTACATTTATCAGTAACAGTTTTTTAGGAGTAGAACATATAGCAGTAGATCTACATTTAACAGTAACAGTTTTTTAGGAGTAGAACATATAGCAGTAGACCTACATATATCAGTAACAGTATTCAAGGAGTAGTACATATAGCAGTATATCTACATTTATCAGTAATAGTATATAAGGAGTAGTACATATAGCAGTAGATCTACATTTAACAGTAACAGTTTTTTAGGAGTAGAACATATAGCAGTAGATCTACTTATATCAGTAACAGTATTTAAGGAGTAGTACATATGTCAGTAGATTTACATTTATCAGTAACAGTATTTAAGGAGTAGTGCATATAGCAGTAGATCTACATATATCAGTAACAGTATTTAAGGAGTAGTACATATAGCAGTAGATCTACATTTATCAGTAACAGTATTTAAGGAGTAGTACATATAGCAGTAGATCTACATTTATCAGTAACAGCATATAAGGAGTAGTACATATAGCAGTAGATCTACATTTATCAGTAATAGTATATAAGGAGTAGTACATATAGCAGTGTACACTAGGAAATGTTATTGTTGAAAGTGTACATTAGGAAAAGTTATTGTTGAATCAGTATACTAGGAATAGTTCTTGTTTAATGTGTACACTAGGAATAGTTCTTGTTTAATGTGTACACTAGCAATAGTAATTGTTGAATGTATATACTAGCAATAATTATTGTTGAATGTGTATACTATCAATAGTTATTGTTGAGTGTGTATACTATCAATAGTTATTGTTGAGTGTGTATACTATCAATAGTTATTGTTGAGTGTGTATACTATCAATAGTTATTGTTGAATGTGTATACTATCAATAGTTATTGTTGAATGTGCAAACTAAGAATAGTTATTGTTGAGTGTATAAACTAATAATAGTTATTGTTGAATGTGTACACTAGGAATAGTTATTGTTGAATGCTTACACTAGCAATAATTATTGTTGAATATGTACATTAGCAATAGTTGTTGTTGTATGTGTACACTAGGAATATTTATTGTTCAGTGTTTAAACTAGAAGAATGTATTGTTGAATGTGTACATTATGTATAGTAATTGTTGAATGTGTACACTAGGAATATTTATTGTTGAGTCTGTTCACCAGAAGAAGTTATTTTTGAATGTGTACACTAGGAGTAGTTATTGTTGAATATGTACACTGGCAATAGTTATTGTTTAATGTGTAAACTAATAATAGTTATAGTTGAATGTGTTCACAAGGTATAGTTATTGTTATTTGTGTATATTAGGAGTAGTTTTTGTTGAATGTGTACATTAGAAATAGTTATTGTTGAATCAGTATACTAGGAATAGTTATTGTTAAATGTGTACACTAGCAATTGCTATTGTTGAATGTGTACACTAGCAATTGCTATTGTTGAATGTGTACACTAGCAAAAGTTTTTGTTAAATGTGTACATCAGCAAGTTTTTGTTGAATGTGTACATTAGGAATATTTATTGTTGAGTGTGTACCCTATCATCATTTTTCTGTAGTTCTTTGGGTATTTTATTATTTTGTAAAGTTTTTTCATAATTTTCCTTTTAGGCCAACTACCCACAGTTTAGAAATATGACATCACAAAGTCAACCTTTTTCCCACCATTTTTCCATTTTTAGCATAAAACGGCTTGTTTTTAAACAGTTTTTCTTTTCAAAAAAAAATTGAACACATGCTTGGACGAACAAAATATTTTCATCAGAGGTTTTCCTATTTATGGCTGATAAGGGACAAATTAGGGACAAATATTTCCCATTCCGAAATAAATAAGGAAAATGTCAATTTTGAATGATTTTGACAAAATTATAAAAAAAATTATAACTTCCTTCCTCATAAACTGCCACTGTGTGCAACAATTTTAAAAAATATGTAAAAAATAATATACATATTGATTATATATATATATATATATATATATATATATATATATATATATATATATATATATATATATATATATATATATACACGTGTGTGTGTAACCATTTATGTAAGACATTAATACTTAATGTCTGTCTATTTATAAACTTCATTGTTTATGTGTGCATGTGTATGTGTTTTATTTACATCTTCAGGTGAGATTGTTTACGTGTAATTGTTTTACTTTTATTTGACCATTCGACTGACAGTTTGACCTGTCCGACAATATTTTAAATTTAACTACTACCTTCCAATCTTCCCGCCTAATTTACCAGGCCCAAGCGCACTTTGTCTTGCCTTGAGAGGGGACAAACCTGTATGAAGATCAAGAGCAAGCTTTGTCTGCGATTAGCTGCCGGTGTCCGGTAATTCTTGTGTAATTTATTACTTATTCATGTAAATATATTCTATGTTTATAATTTAACAATTCCGTGTTATAAATTAAATCCTTTATCCTAATAATTGTACCGTATTCTGAGATAATTGTCAAAAGAGTCAATGTTGTCTGTTTTAGATTTTTTTATATATATATTAATAAATACACTTTATCATACATAGTTCTTTGAATGCAAATATTAAAAGTAATATATAAATAGTGCCTGTTTGGGAGGGTAACAGTTGAAATTGACACCCCGAGAAAACCATTGTCAACCGACGCGAAGCGGAGGTTGACAATGGTTTTCGACTGTTATTTCAACTGTTATCCTCCCAAACAGGCACTATTTATTTTGTTAAACTGAATGTCTTAATTTTAAAGAAAACTTAACTGCTTTTACATAGGAATAACGTGAATTCTACGGTGAACCGTACGCGCATAATTTTCGCGCATGTAACAATTTTTAATGTTACCCGTTGCTAAGTGCGTTGCTAACGCTGAGGGTAATAGAAAAAATTATTAACTGCGTCTAAACCAATCAGATTTCAGTATTTAACATGAAAGTATAACAATGTAAATTATTCACAGGAGGATTTTGATTAAAGGGGGTACAGAAATTTTTTTCCAAGTAATTATAAAATCAGTTGAATATAAACTCTTAATCTATGAAGATTCAAATTCTCTTAAAACCTCAGTTGTTGTCCGCCAAGAAAAAAAATATGGTCTCATATAAAACAAAAACAGAAAGACAGTTTGCTTGCTATATATATTGGCAGTGATGTAGTGTTTTTTTTACACAGACAACACAACTCTTCCAACATTTAGTAAACCAAATATAAAAAGCTACTGTCCACTTACTAAGTACTCACTGCACTACAACAATTGAGCAACCTCTCTCTCTCTCTCTCTCTTTCTCTCTTTCTCTCTCTCTCTCTCTCTCTCTCTCTCTCTCTCTCACACACACACACACACAACATCTATTGGTACAGATTCATCACATGATCTAAGAAATATAAATATTCATATGAACTTTCACTTTGCTCACATTTCACCACAGCTTTACATACATAAACATTCCTAATCACTTGTACCAACATCAGATTTACCACATGATCAGAGAATATTCTGTCAATAACCAAACCCTAGTCACATCAAAGAAGCATCTACACCACCTATACATGTTATAACGATTTAACAAATATCGTACATGCACTAAATTTGGTAAAAAGATTTTATAACAAATAATATCCCTTGTAGGAACTCCTCTATAGGAGAAGTTAGTATCCTGTTTCCTATAGCAGTGCCAAATGCAAAAGTCCTTAAGCCTTTTGATTTTTTTTTTCAGATAATCTAAATTAAGTCAACAAAAACAAATATGGATGTGGTTTAATTTTTTTTGTTCTTACTATGCAGGCAGGATATTTCGTATGATAATTCTAACTTTTTTCATGTGTTTATATTTTTTACATTTCAGGAAAAATGTATATACATATAAATTGCTGAAGAGTTCCAACAAGGGAGGTAACTCATTTTTATCACAACATCGAGTGAACTCTCATCATCAAGCACTACAACAAGTAAGCATTAACAGAAGATAAACATATGAAAGAAGAAACAGAACAAGCCATGGACCTTACAACAGTAACGGGTCTTAAAACACTCTTCAATGGACAATGTAACACCAAGTACAGATTCCATTTGAGTCTGTACATACAGTCACTCAATGTATATGTACACACAGTCATTCAATGTGTATGTACACACAGTCACTCAGTGTGAGATCTTGAGGGGATAAGTAATATCAGATATAAAATATGGACAAAAAATATCATAAACAAAGTACAAGGAAAATGGAACCCACATCTCATCTTTACATCACCAATTATTCTACCAATAAAGCACCTACAATGTCTATAAAATTCAAGTCCAATATAGCGGCAGTAAATATCACAGAGACACGCCATGGAGACAAAAACCATGACAACAATACAAAACCATGACAGTCATACAGCGCCATGACGACAAAAAACTATGGCAACAATAAAGAGCCAGAGCTTGAGCAACTAGGATACGTGAACCTGTCATGTTTACATCATGTGATGAAGATGATGAACGAATGAGGATATGTTTTGTAAAAAATCAGTCAAGTAATGCTCTGTCCAACTCCTAAAAACAGTCGAATTAAGTTTTCTCTCTTTGATCTAGGTTGTCAAAGTGCTGAGTTTCTTTAGTAGCAGTTTCTCTCAGCTTATGGAAGCACACATAAAGCAGCATAAGCAGTCAATCTTCATGTCTCTCTGTCACCAAGCCGATAGAATAAACAGTTTATTCACAATTTGTAAGCTTATATCATGTCCATGACAGCATATATAAATTGTTAAGTTGTGCTCAATATCACAGTTTTTGTATTAACCCTGTGTTCTTATAAACTTGCATAACATAGTTCTCACAATACTGATAGTAAAGGCAGTTTAGTTTCATTGATATAAATTGTCTTCTCATTACACAGCAAACAGAAGCCTTCACTGCGCTAACTGTGGGGTAGACATTTCCTTGAAGCTGTTTCTTGTTTGGCTTCAGTAAGTTCACTATTTTCAATAAGACAAAGAAGGATTTAATGAGCAGGTGTCTCCTCTTTAAAGAACACCATAACGTTCCTGAAACTGTCCACATAAAATTCCTGAATTCAACACTGCCAGTTATATTCCAAAAGAATCAGAAATCTAAGACTTTGTTGACCACCTCCCGGAGTTGTGTCCCTTTCTGTACGTCCTGTTTAGCGAGGACACGGCGGAACATGATTGGACAGTCCAAAGACACGCATGGCTGACTCTCATCCTTGACCACCATACAGGTGTTACACACCTACAAACAAAACAATGGCATGTTATCTACAGGAATATCACAGACAAAACAATAACATGTTATCTACGGGAATATCACAGACAAAACAATAACATGTTATCTACGGGAATATCACAGACAAAACAATGGCATGTTATCTACAGGAATATCACAGACAAAACAATAACATGTTATCTACGGGAATATCACAGACAAAACGGAATCAACATTTGAACAAAATAATTTAAAGGAATCTGCAAGAATGTACAAGTAACAAAGAAAACAAATTTTTGGAACAAATTAAAGAGCATTTCACAAAATCAGAATATCGACAGTCTTTACTGTTGATTTATTGCATATTACATTCAAACAGATTGAGAGCTATTCCATTGTACACTGTAAACCAAATCTTCAATGACAGATATCATTAACTTGTACGTCATAATAACATGGATAAAATAATTCCACTGGAGATTGTAAACTAAGTATTCTCAGACAGGTAACTAATTTGTAACCTGTGATAGAGGAAACTAACTTGAAACCTGTGACAGAAGTAACTAACTTGTAACCTGTGCTAGAGGTAACTAACTTGTAACCTGTGACAGAGGCAGCCAACTTATAACCTGTGACAGAGGTAACAAACTTGAAACCTGTGACAGAGGTAACTAACTTGAAACCTGTGACAGAGGTAACTAACTTGTAACCTGTGACAGAGGTAACTAGCTTGTAACCTGTGACAGAGGAAACTTACTTGTAATTAACTGTTACATAGTTATTAATTTGTAACCAGTGACAGAGTTAACTAACTATAATCCTTGACAGAGGTAATAATAACTGAGTTTACCTGCACCAGGTCATGATAAACCTTCCCCAATCTCCTGATCCTATCACAGAGAGTGACACAAACATGCTGTTGGTCCTTGACACAGCTGTTACAGATCGGCTGATTGGTCTGTTTATCACATACTGGACAGTTAGTGGCTGAGAAGTATTGAGATATAGTTCCTTTCCGCTGGTCAGGGGCCATCAAAGACTGTGGGACGACCCTGACCACCTTGGGCATGTCGTTGTACCTGGGGTTTATAAAACAAGTACCGACATAACCAAATTGGCAAAAGACAGACCCATCAGATTGGCAAGGGACACACATCAACAGACTTGAAAAGGACAGACTTGAAAAATTAGAACCCATCTTCTATAAAATAATTTCCATATTTGAGGACAAATAAATACACTCTTTTCTCACCATGAGAAGACGTCGACCCCGAGCAGAGAGAAGACTCGGTCAAGCGGTGGCAGGATCTGCTTGGTAATGTAGTATTGGCGTTGAGCCTGAGTGCGGGGTCAGACAGGACCTCCCCCGGCTGTCTCACCAGCTGTATGAGTGGCAGACCCGGACTGCCGTAGATGATCACGTACGGGACTCGTTCCCCCGTCCTGGGCTCGGAACGTCGGTCGTGTCGGAGCAGCTTCCTGTAAAACAAGAAAACTCTGTCGCTCACTTCTACTTCTATCTTAGGGAATATGCCTATAACATTAAACATGTATGAAGAACTGCTTATTCATTTCATTTTACCTAAACAAAACATAAAGTAGTAGGCCAAATGTACATGTATGTATAACTGATTTGTTCCCTTTATCTTAAGAAAAACAAGAAGTAGTAGGTCTACTTGGTTAACCATTATGAGTGTTGGCTTGAGATCCCTTACTTTGATTAAGGCTTACAATATATTCAACATTACATTATTTACCATGAGATCCCTTACTTGGATTTAGGCTTTCAATATATTCAACAATACATAGGTTACCATGAGATCCCTTACTTTGATTAAGGCTGACAATATATTCAACAATACATAAGGTACCAGTACTCATTTTTAATCATATTCATTAAGAATTATATAAACTTGTTATTCATAAAAAATATTTATATCAAAGTATCTATTTTGATAGAGCCCCTACTTTGCTATCTCCAGGGCCGGGACACAGGCCCCTGGTATGTAGCCCTTCATTCCGCGGTATTCCTTGGCAAACACACAGTCCTGCATGGAAACCTTGCCCTTGCTCTTAACAAGTACTCCTTTACTTTGGAGACGTCCTTACAACCAAACAGGATCTTGATGGATCGCTCCAAGATCTACAATTAGTCTTTATCAGTTAGTCATTCAGTCAAAGACAACATCTCATTAATCAAAGTACTGAAGAACTGACGGGAGTTGATTTTGTCAATGTTTATTTATTTTAAAAGCAATGCTATATTAGTTTGCATGACAAGTACATGTAGTTTCTAATTTGTATTTGAATTACGCACATTTTTATAATATGAATTTTTGGACTTTTTCGACAAAAATGTCAAGAAACCCCTATATGAATCATGTTAAGTAATGTTTAAAGATAAATTAATTTTATCAAACTATGTATCAGTAATAGAAATATTTCTCGAAAATTGTATGGATCCAAGCAATATTGAACTTTAGTCTCATTCAACAAACGCTCGGCTGACACCGTAAATCTCCGACAAGCAAGAGAGACCCGATCTGCTAGTCGGAGATTTACGGAGACAGCCGAGCGTCGAGTTTAACGAGACTATATTGAACTCTGGCGTAGGAATACATACGACTACAAAAAATATCTAAATTGTTCGTACCATTTAAAATCTAGCTATTTTCAAGGTATTTATAAATATGTTTTATTGAAAAACAATGCTTTAGCATACATTACATCGAATATATCAATTATTTTTAAGAACTAAGTCTTGTCAACAGCGATGATTTGTGCTGAGGTCCAAACACTGTTTCACTTTCGGTTTGTCTAAGTAACTGCATAGGGAAGTTGATTAAAATCAACTCTCAAAAATGTAGACACAATTCAAATCTTATGAACTCCCTTGTGTACTATATTTAGGGTCAAAAGACTTTGAATAAAAATTATTTATGTTTAGTTTCTCAGGCACCACTACATGGGGTTAAATGCTAGCTGCTACATTTATTCACTTTGTTACAATACTGAAAAGGGGAAGAACTCAATATACTAAAGTTAAAAACAAAGGCTCAAGGGCTACATCGCTCATATGAGTAACAACAGCCTAAATCTCTAATTAAAAATAATATCTAGACATTTAAGTAGAGTAGATCTTGTTTATATTAAAGATTTTCAAATTTATTCTCTACATATTTCTCCACATATTCATATATTAAATATTGAGCCTCTTTTGTTGTTTCAGTACAAGGTTTTGAGAAGGTTTTTCTCTTTTATTCGTATGTAAATAAATGCAATGCATAAAATAAACAAGTTCAATTACGGTCATACACATTTACAAATTGATATTTATGCAGAAATATACCTCTTACAACAAAGTTACAATGTTACTTTGTTCTTGAGAATTTCAACATTTTATATCAATTACTTACATAGTTTCCAAGCTCATATAAAATTGATTTAATTTATTTTCTAATTTTGTTTTCTTAATCAAATAAGATACAAAATGCAAGTTTGATTAAACGCTGAATATTATCTAAATAAATTACCTCTTTTATGAATTAAATCATTAGCTATCCAAAAAACGTAGAATACATTTACAATTATTTCATCTTAAAGAAAATTTTAGTTAAACTTTTGATAAAAGTTTGGCCAAAACTTAATACATTGATTTAAAGCAGATGGTTTTGCACAAGTTCCAAAATAAAGAAAACAATACTAAAAATATGAATCTGTATACAGTCTGAAGACTTATTACGAACAAATTGTAAATCGTACGTTCACCATTCAAATAAATACACTACTCTTTAAATTTATAAAATATCTTTGAATCATATTTAGATATTTAAATTTTAAAGGTAATTTAATATGAATAACAATGCTTATCTTTATTTAATTATCATTCGTATTCAATTACCTTTTAGATTAACATTTCAAGGGATACGATATAAAGATATTTCATGAATAAGAAAACTGTATTAGATTGACATGATTTATCAACACATCGTTTTGACGGGATTGACATGATTTATCAACACATCGTTTTTGACGGAACTGACATGATTTATCAATACATTGTTTTGACGGAACTGACATGATTTATCAACACATCGTTCTGACGGAACTGACAAGATTTATCAGCACATCGTTTTGACGGGATTGACATGATTTATCAACACATCGTTTTGACGGGATTGACATTATTATCAACACATCGTTTTGACGGAATTGACATGATTTATCAACACATCGTTTTGACGGAACTGACATGATTTATCAATACATTGTTTTGACGGGATTGACATGATTTATTAACACATTGTTTTGACGGGATTGAAATGATTTATCATCACATCGTTTTGATGGGATTGACATTTTTTATCAGCACATCGTTTTGACGTAATTGACATGATTTATCAACACATCGTTTTGACGGGATTGACATGATTTTTCAATACATCGTTTTGACAAGAACTAAGTCATGAATTGACATATTGGTTTAACAACTTTGTACAGTAAAACACGGTTATAGCGAACACGCTTATAAAAATAGACGCTTACAGCGAAGCGAATTTTATTCCCCAAGTCTCTATTTCATGTTGTAAACTTGACGGATATAACGAATTACGCTTATAACGAAGTTAAATTGGCCGTCCCTGGGACTTCGTTATAAGCGTGTTTAACTGTATTCTTTTAAATTATACTGACTTCATTACAAGACTAGTTGTTGATCTCGTTATTTACCGATCACATTTGTAGTATATTTTAGAATAATGGACATGTCATGTCCTTATCTCATTAATAGCTGTAGTATGCTCTCTATGTTTGTAAAACAAGAGACATTTCTGTCTTAATATCCTGTTTTTAGTTTCCTGTTAAAGTCTTGTTAATCCAGTTACATGATTGCATTGACTATCTTAGGATTAGTTATTTAATGTCATCTATAATCAAATGTCCACAAATTGCATTTTTTCCCAGATTCTAATTCTAAAGGCTGTAAAATAGTAGTTGAAATAGATATTGAACAAGTTACTGATTCATTTTGAAAATGTCTACAAAATACAATGTAAAAATTATTATAATTTTTCTTTGAAAATATTTTAATTGCCATATATTAATTTTGAATACTTTTAAATTCCAGTCTGAACAAATTCACAATCAAGTGTAAACAAGTATGGAAATTATTTCACTTCACCTGACCATTAAACTTAAATTTTAGCCAAAATTGGAAAGTCAAAATTGTAGGACTATGAATGCTAAAGTCACCTTTTACTCTGAAAGCAGATAATTTCTCTAAGTTTTTGTATTCTTTACATGTATGTTTATTTATACAACTAGTAATTTTTATCTTTTTAACTCATGAATATTTTTGACTTCCTTATGTTTGATTACTTGCAGATTTTGTGTATCAGAATAACAGCACCTAAGATAAAACTTCCTCCTCAATAGACACTGGATGTGATCACTTTCAAAATGGAGTCTTTCCCCCAACAAATGTAAGTGCATTAAATTCATGTCCTATAGTTTGTTTTTTAATGTGATTAAAAAGATAATTTTTCTGTATTTGATGATTTCTAAATATATTGAACAGTGTTATTGAAAAACAAAAAGATAACTTTCCCAGTATATATACATTTAAATAACAACAGATGTGAGGGAATGCAGCACGTGTCGGAGTCCATGTTTGTGGGACTGTGTGATATCGTGGGGACCTCACAAGAGGTAGCCATCAGGAGGGAGACAAGAGACATTAAAGAGATGGTGGAGAGACGAGTGAAACCTAATGGGACCATTGTGATGTTGAGTGGAAGTAGGAGAGAGGGGTTCAGACTGGAGGGATCAGATACGGACCTTATGTACTGGCCAAACAACCACCGTGTGATCATGGACATGTCTCAGTCTGAGTATTACAACACAGCCAATACAACCTTGATTCTTTCTGACAGTTCTGAGAGTCCACCAGGATTCACTCTACTTCAGTTACTGACACCAACCACATTCAGAGAGGTCCAATCAGCATGTGTCAGAAAGAATAATAGAGTCTATATATCTAGTTCTATATACAGAGGGTTAACTTGTTCAGCAGTAGTTCCTAATTTTTCTGTACATGGACCCTGTGGTACTGGTATAGTGGGAAGGTTGGAATATGACACTGCCATCTGTTTTGTTTGTGACTCTTGGCCTGTGTCTGCCTCCTCGTGGATAGACAGATGTCACTCATGGCCTGCCTCTAAGGTTGTTGGTGATATTGTCAGAAATGGATGTCACTTTATGGCAATAGGACATCCATTAGGACCCCATGAACATAAAGAATGGAGAATTTCCTTTTCTCAAGCAGAATATAAACTTGTTTACTCTATGAATCACTGTCAGTTTTTGACATATGGGTTGTTGAAACTTATCTTAAAAGAAGTAATAAATCACCAATCAGAAGAAACCAATAAACTGCTGTGTTCCTATCACATGAAGACAACTATTTTCTGGGCCATTCAACAAAACATACTACCTCACTGGTGTCCACAAAATCTCCTGGCCGGTTTCTGGGTCTGCTTTAAACTCCTCCTTAGATGGGTATATAAAGGGATCTGCCCAAACTTTTTCATCCCACAAAACAACATGTTTCTGACAAAGGTATATGGCTCAGCACAAAACAGATTGTTCCTACAGTTACATGAATTGTACAAGAAAGGTCTGGCCTGTCTGTTACAGAGTCCCTCTATCAGGTCCTACATCATTGATGTCCTGTACAATCCGAGACTTTCTATTTGTACAGATGAGAGTATCACGAGATTAGAAGTTGATTTTGATATACAACTAATCACTGAGTTCAAAAGTGTTGAAACTTTGGATGCGAATCTGTGTTATTTAACCAATGTCATACACATAATAGAACAGTATGTGGAGTCACCAAAGTCACTTTATCAAGTTGTTACACTACCGAGGCTTACAGCCTTAATTTTTCAACAAACTGCTTTTTTATTACAAAACATGTATACTAACAAAAGAGCCAACAAACAGATGTATATAGCAGACAAAATACCCTGTCACATGCTGAAATTAGCAGCCAAGTTTGGGTGTATATCTGACATGTTGTACATTGCCATGTATTATTACAAAACATTCAGTTACAGGGAAGCGTTATGTATTATAGAGATGACAAAGGTCAAGTTAGCACAGCCATATCTGATGTATTATGGACATGTAGACAGAGAGAGGTATACTGAGGCTGTAGGGGGACAGTCCTGGTCTACAAAGATGAGACAGGCTGTAGCAGTGGATATGGAACTTGGCACCAGAATCTGTTATGTCAGTGAACTAATACCAGAACAACAGTCTGCTCTACAGAAAGGAAAGGCTCGTACATTGATCATCCCAGTGTTTGTAATGTTACATTTCCTAGAGTTCTTGTGTTACAGACACATTGATACAACATTATCACAAACAGCTCTAGATGAGCTACAGGTCCTAGTCCACCATGATCGGGGACTGTACGTACATGATCTACTCAGAGACATCTCCTGGGAGATCCTGGGGATCTGTCAACAGATCACAGGGAACCTCCAGGCTGCTCTATACTCATACCAACAGTCACTCACACATGATCCATACAACAACATACAAACTGCTACACAGGGTAGAATACAGGATATAGTTCAGTTAACACCACACCAGTATCAGTAATTTGGAATACATGTATATGTCTTAAATGAAAAGTTGTCAACAATAATATGACTGTATGTATATATATGTATAGATTTTAACAAAGTAAAATAACATGCACTTAGTTACATCCCCATATCTATATATAATTCTTAAATTACAAAAATGATGGAGACCTGCATTTACTTTGGAGAGCAGAACATCATATCTGGGTCTCCAGAGATAATGTATTCAGCGATCTTTGTAAGGCCATGATGTCCGATGACGAGAGCCGATCACCAGTTTACTCACCAGTCAAGACAAAGATGTCTGTGTTTGTGAGACTCAACGAACCCCCATTAAAAATACCACTTGGTGATAGTTTTCAGGAACCTGAGATTGGTAGTGAAAAAATACAGAAGGGCAGAGTCAGTGTTTTAAACATTCATGATGTAAAGAGACAAGGACATGATAACAAAGCCAAGGAGAGGTGTTCTGGATCTAACAGTGTTGGATCTGGACACCATCTGGACCGATCCAGGGAACCTGTTCTGGATGAATACCAGAATGATGGTAAATGTGCTGTTCTATATGGACAAAAGCAAGTTCCATGTCCTCATCGACAGTTTACATGTGTATGTGAGTTAAAATCAGTCCTTGTGTTCACTTTATAAAGAAATTTGGGTATAACCATATATCAAACAATAACATTATATTTTTTCTCTAATAAATGGTGTGTTAGCTAAAAATCAATGTACTGGCACTTGTGTTTGTGCTAAGATGTGTATGCGCCAAATTTCCTCGTTTTACATTATTTACACTAAATATCACATCAACCAGTCTTTAAATCTTCAGAGAGTTCCTTATTTCCGTATGATGCCATAAGAACTGGTAACCTTGGATATTATTGATGTTGTCCCAAAACATGCGTTACCTTGGATACTGCAGCACAGGAGTCTCGCCGGACTGTCTCGATTCCTTTGGCGTCAAAAACCGGTGTCTTCTGGTCCAGGGTCTCGTAGCTATACCCAACATATCGCTTCTTTGTTTGTAGCACACATGGATAGTAAATCTAGAGAAAAATGGAAATCTTAGACGCAGCTCAACCTACGAGTTCTGCTAACCTTAGTTATTCCTCCTTTTGTAAATGTAAACTTTATATAAAAGAAGTGACCATAAGCCAGATGTACAATATCCTAAATATTTATTTTTCTTGCAATTGGTTTTAACAATCATACAAATATATACGTATTTCTGTTCATTTCACGTACTATGGACATATCTTATGAATTGACTTTGAGTTATCACATTATATGTACCACATTTTCACGAGTTATCTGTGCTATACCTTCTCAAACTTAAGTTTGATTGGTTGCGGGTTCATGGCCGTCACAGCATCACAGATCTCGTGTTCGATCCTGAACGCTTCCTCTTTACCTCGACATTTCATCTCAATGAACATAATGAAACAGAGGTCAGAGGTCAATAAAGATGCTGCATGAAAGGTCAATGGACATAATATAGAATGCAGATAATAACATTTTAATCCATAAATTTTAACAGCCTAAATGTTTAAGATTGCCGTTGTCAATTACTTATTAAATCAGTCACTTTGTCATTTACATTATTATATAAGTTTTGCTATAACCGGGTAAGCGGCGTAAGAACTTACAATGGCAATTTCATCAAACAGGCTTTTGAAGTTTAATTTTAAAATTTTAATTCTATGAATTTATTTTCATTTTTATGTAATCATAATTGATTTTTAGTTTTGTTTCATTCCGTTTCGTTGGTTTATGCAAATTTAAATAATTTCCTGTGTAACACTGTCTAAATTTTTAGTACCTTTAGTACCTTTGTCTTCCGAAGATGCATTAAAAATATAAGGACCTCCACATTCTGGTTTTCCCTGTCGGGTCTGGTCGCCTTTGTGTATGAAACTTCTTTAAACTATCATGTTTTGGAAATTTATTTGTTAAAACAAGGTGCGAGGTTACGCAATCTTATACACTAAATAAAGGCGACAAGTCCCGATTAACAACTCGTGAATCCGCTAATTAACACATGTATATTTGTAATTGCTAGTGTTATCTAATAGTGCACTTGAAATAAAAGATACCACAGAGTCTGCGTTATTTGTTTCATATTTGGATATTTTACTGGACATAGACATTGATGGTAACCTAACAACAATATATAAATAGTACCTGTTTGGGAGGGTAACAGTTGATATTGTCACCCCGAGAAAACCATTGTCAACCGACGCGAAGCGGAGGTTGACAATGGTTTTCGAGGGGTGTCAATTTCAACAGCTACCCTCCCAAACAGGCACTAGTTATTTTATTATACTGAATGTCCTAATTTGAAAGAAAATTTTACTGCTTGTATATAGAAATGAAGTGAAATCTACGGCGAACCGTACGCGCATAATTTACGCGCATGTAACAATTCGCTGTGTTACCCGTTGCCAAGTGTGTTGCTAACGCTGAGGGTAATAGAACGAATTATTAACTGCGTCTAAACCAATCAGATTTCAGTATTTAACATGAAAGTATAATAAAACTTTATGATAAACGCGATAACTTCAATTTTTCTAAAGTCAACTTTCCTTACTTATGTAGCAATATACCTTCATCACCTGCGTATGGTGTTTTTGTCTCTCAGTTGATTCGATACGCAAGGGCATGCTCTTCGTATGAACAGTTTCTAAGACGAAGCAAGCTACTTACAAAAAAGTTGATAAAACAGAACTTTTAACAGTCTTGCTTGAAGTCATCTTTTCCGAAACAACGACCTTGTAAGCAAATACAATCTTCCACTGGGTCGCATGCTCACTGACACTTTTTTAAACTAATTGTTTTACCATAATTAATCACCTAATTGTTTCCGATTTTTTACCTCGATTACGACAAAGAGCACACGGTGGGTGTGACTGGTGTCGTATGATTTAAGGTCCGCCCCGTAAAATGATCCGGCCGGATTTTTAATATTAACATTTAGGGTCCGGCTTTCCCCTTTAAGGTCAGACGACACGTTCCTCGAGAATCTTTTTTGTATCTCCTCGTATTAAAGAGTAAAATTAATTTTATAATTACTTTAAAAATGATCAAAATTTACTTGTATTTGGTTAGATGTCCAGATGGTCGGGTGGTTAGAACTGTGGCCGCTCACTGCCAGGAGCGTATAGGTTCTAGAGGTCGTGAGTTCAAAGCCCCGCCCCGGCGGAGATACAGTTCTATTATAGTGAATTTAGCTGTGCTGTAGATGTATATATTTTTATATCAGCAATTCAAGAGTATTTTCAAGAAGATTATATAGAAAATTGCTAACTCTAGTATTTTGCAGAAATGTCTGGTAAAGTACCCTAATTTTTTGCATGAAAGCTTGTCAAAGTAGTTGTAAACCATTAACAAATTCCTGGAAAAAGTTATCTAAAATTGAGGAACGTGTCGTCTGACCTTAAGAAAAGATCCTACCCGTAATCGCTTACTAAAGGTTATCTTAAAGTAATTTTTCTCTTTGCTCAAGTACATGTGTCGTAAAGATGACCTTATTATTTCATCAAATCGGACATTTGCGTATCGTACATGTTAGAGCGTATTTCTAATTTAATTAGTTTTGGAATATTAAAAATTGATAAGGGGTTAAATTTTGATCAATGGTTTATGAATCTGAAAAAAAGGAAAACCAGGAGCATTTTGACAATAATTTGCACTCACTTTTAAGTCCCTTTTTTAAATCTCTTCCGGTGAATCTGCATTGACAGAGGTTTCACGACAGGTAACCACAGGTAAAAGAAGTCCTGCAGACATTCAGCAGAGGATGCTCCCTCTTCCTAGGCACCTGATCCTACCTCTATCTATATATTTATGTGACCGTTCAGCAGAGCATGATGCTCACTCTTCCTAGGCACCTGATCCTACCTCTATCTGTATTTTTATGTGACCGTTCAGCAGAGGATGATGCTCATTCTTCCTAGGCACCTGATCCTACCTCTATCTATATATTTATGTGACCGTTCAGTAGAGGATGCTCACTCTTCCTAGGCACCTGATCCTACCTCTATCTGTATTTTTATGTGACCGTTCAGCAGAGGATGCTTACTCTTCCTAGGCACCTGATCCTACCTCTATCTATATATTTATGTGACCGTTCACCAGAGGATGCTCACTCTTCCTAGGCACCTGATCCTACGTCTATCTATATATTTATGTGACCGTTCAGCAGAGGATGCTTACTCTTCCTAGGCACTTGATCCTTCCTCTATCTATATATTTATGTGACCGTTCAGCAGAGGATGCTCACTCTTCCTAGGCACTTGATCCTTCCTCTATCTGTATATTTATGTGACCGTTCAGCAGAGGATGATGCTCATTCTTCCTAGGCACCTGATCCTACCTCTATCTGTATATTTATGTGACCGTTCAGCAGAGGATGATGCTCACTCTTCCTAGGCACCTGATCCTACCTCTATCTATATATTTATGTGACCGTTTAGCAGAGGATGCTCACTCTTCCTAGGCACCCGATCCTTCCTCTATCTATATATTTATGTGACCGTTCAGCAGAGGATGCTCACTCTTCCAAGGCACTTGATCCTATCCCTATCTATCTATATATTTATGTTTATCATTTTTTCATTGATGGTATTTACTTTTAAAAATATCTGTTGTATTTCTTTAATGATCTAAAATTTGACTAATCATAAATCTTCTATAACTTCAATACAATCTGATCAGAGAATCGGGAAGGAATTTATTAACAATTGTTATGGATCCAAAAATATCTGTTTCATTTTATTCTTATCAATAACAAAACGTTTTACATATGTTGACATTTAACTTAATACATTTACAATGTAAATATTTTCTAGTTGTAGACCAGACTTCAAAACAAAATGCTTGTACTGTCGGGATAAATTCCTGCTCCACAATAAGGCGCCGAATGATGCTCTTTAGATTGTAAACAGTGTACAAGTGTCAATAAAAATTCTACGTTTTATCTAACACTCCTCAATAGGATGTTTTAAAGAAGACATTCCAAGAAAACAGTCATGTAATTGGACATGCATACATGTAATTTTGAATACGATATTTTTGGCCATAATATATCAATTAGTAAACAAAAACAACATTTTTCAAGCTTTACAACTTGAGAATTTTCCTATTGCTATAAGCAGATCACTTTGTCTGAAGGAGAATACCGGTAATACAATCTAAAAATAGCCTCGACCATCCGGCTCTCTTACACAACAACAGAGATGGCCAGGAAAACTGTACATATAGCAGTAGATCTACAACAGTGCATATAGCAGTAGATCTACATTTATCAGTAACAGTATTTAAGGAGAAGTACATATAGCAGTAGATCTACACTTATCAGTAACAGTATTTAAGGAGTAGTACATATAGCAGTAGATCTAAATTTATCAGTAACAGTATTTAAGGAGTAATACATATAGCAGTAGATCTACATTTATCAGTAACAGTATTTAAGGAGTAGTACATATAGCAGTAGATCTACATATATCAGTAACAGCATTTAAGGAGTAGTACATATAGCAGTAGATCTTCATTTATCAGTAACAGTTTTAAAGAGTAGTACATATAGCAGTAGATCTTCATTTATATCAGTAACAGTATTTAAGGAGAAGTACATATAGCAGTAGATGTACTTTTATCAGTAACAGTATTTATGGAGTAGTACATATACCAATAGTTCTACATATATCAGTAACAGTATTTAAGTAGTAGTACATATAGCAGTATACATACTTTTTATCAGTAACAGTATTTATGGAGTAGTACATATAGCAGTAGATCTACATTTATCAGTAACAGTGTTTAAGGAGTAGTACATATAGCCATAGTTCTACATATATCAGTAACAGTGTTTAAGGAGTAGTACACATAGCAATAGTTCTACATTTATCAGTTACAGTATTTAAGTAGTAGTACATATAGCAGTAGATCTACATTTATATCAGTAACAGTATTTAAGGAGTAGTACATATAGCAGTATATCTACATATATCAGTAACAGTATTTAAGAAGTAGTACATATAGCAGTAGATCTACATATATCAGTAACAGTATTTAAGTAGTAGTATACATAGCAGTAGATCTACATTGATCAGTCACAGTATTTAAGGAGTAGTACATATAGCAGTAGATCTACATTTATATCAGTAGCAGTATTTAAGGAGTAGTACATATAGCAGTAGATCTACATTTATCAGTAACAGTATTTAAGGAGTAGTACATATAGCAGTAGATGTACATTTATCAGTAACAGTATTTAAGGAGTAGTACATATAGCAGTAGATCTACATTTATCAGTAACAGTATTTAAGGAGTAGTACATATAGCAGTAGATCTACATTTATCAGTAACAGTGTTTAAGGAGTAGTACATATAGCAGTAGATCTACATATATCAGTAACAGTATTTAAAGAGTAGTACATATAGCAGTAGATCTACATTTATCAGTAACAGTAATGAGGGGGTAATACATGTAGCAGTAGATCTACATTTATCAGTAACAGTATTTAAGGAGTAGTACATATAGCAGTAGACCTACATTTATATCAGTAACAGTATATAAGGAGTAGTACATATAGCAGTAGATCTACATTTATCAGTAACAGTAATGAGGGGGTAATACATGTAGCAGTAGATCTACATTTATCAGTAACAGTATTTAAGGAGTAGTACATATAGCAGTAGATCTACATTTATCAGTAACAGTATTTAAGGAGTAGTACATATAGCAGTAGATCTACATATATCAGTAACAGTATTTAAGGAGTAGTACATATGTCAGTAGATCTACATTTATCAGTAACAGTATTCAAGGAGTAGTACATATAGCAGTAGATCTACATTTATCAGTAACAGTATTTAAGGAGTAGTACATATAGCAGTAGATCTACATATATCAGTAACAGTATTTAAGGAGTAGTACATATAGCAGTAGATCTACATTTATCAGTAACAGTATTCAAGGAGTAGTACATATAGCAGTAGATCTACATTTATCAGTAACAGTATTTAAGGAGTAGTACATATAGCAGTAGATCTACATATATCAGTAACAGTATTTAAGGAGTAATACATATAGCAGTAGATCTACATTTATCAGTAACAGTATTTAAGGAGTAGTACATATAGCAGTAGATCTACATTTATCAGTAACAGTATTTAAGGAGTAGTACATATAGCAGTAGATCTACATATATCAGTAACAGTATTTAAGGAGTAGTACATATTGCAGTAGATCTACATTTATCAGTAACAGTATTTAAGGAGTAGTACATATATCAGTAGATCGACATATAACAGTAACAGTATTTAAGGAGTAGTACATATAGCAGTAGATCTACATTTATCAGTAACAGTATTTAAATGAGTTGTACATATAGCAGTAGATCTACATTTATCAGTAACAGTATTTAAGGAGTAGTACATATAGCAGTAGATCTACATTGATCAGTAACAGTATTTAAGGAGTAGTACATATAGCAGTAGATCTACATATATCAGTAACAGTATTTAAGGAGTAGTACATATAGCAGTAGATCTACATTTATCAGTAACAGTATTTAAGGAGTAGTACATATAGCAGTAGATCTACATATATCAGTAACAGTATTTAAGGAGTAGTACATATAGCAGTAGATCTACATTTATCAGTAACAGGATTTAAGGAGGCTATGGTCAACAAATCAACCATCAGATCTGCCACAATTTTTTCAGAAATTATTTCATAAGCTATAAGCTATCATTCAGAAGAGTAAAGAAAAAATCCGAATAGATAAGCTTTGGAATTCGGATATTTTGTTGTTAAGGTGGCTCGACACACCAATGCATTATTTGATGGATCGATGAAGAATTCTCTTTGAGAAATGATTATTCAAAAATGACACCTATATCGGCCTCTGATTATTTTATATGAATTTTTTTGTATTTTTTTTATAGAAACCGGAAACATCGTTTTAGCTGCGAACAAGATATATTAGAGCTAAAAAATTGTTATCAAATAATGCACAATACAATTATCTATAAATACATATCAAAAACGGCCAGATAAACTTTTAAATATTTTTGTAAAAAAAATATTTATGAAAATGAAAAAAAAGGATTGTAGATATTTTTTAAATCTATGGATAAATACTGCAGATAAACTGTTACTCGCATTTAACAATTGCTGTACAATCATATTTCAACAATAAATTGAAACCAAATAGTGAAATTAAAGTATAAATTGAAAATTTTAAAATCGAACCGATCCCGATTGTAATTAAACTGATCCCGAACGAAATCACATAAAGTTAGAATGAATCAGAATTTTGCAAAAATTTCAGGTTGTTTAGCTGTAAAATGGTTTCGTCATTTACTAACTTTATAATTTATATCAATTACTTAGAAAAAAACTGCAGTTTATTTGTAAAATTTCAATTTTAAAATAATTCTGATCGGGATCAGTTTTTTTTCAATCGGGATCGGTTCAAATTTGATAAATAGAAATTTTTCCAAAATTTCTCATTTTCATTTCAATTTCTTTGTAAAATATCATTGTTTAGTAAATAGTTTATGTGACTATATGTTATTTTTAAAATTTTATCCATAGATTAAAAAGATATTAAAGAATTACAATTTTGATTTTCAGAAATATTTTTTTAATTAAAAAATCAAACACTTGACCAAACGATCTTTGGCATGAATTTATTTATAATTATATTACACATTAATTGACAACAAGTTTTAAGCTCTAATATATTCTGTTTGTCTGCAAAACAGTTTTTCCTATTTCACTGAAAAAATACAAAAAAAATCGTAAAAAATAACTGAAAGCCGATATTGATCTCTGTTTTGTGGAATCATGTTTCAAAAAAGATTCTCTATCGATCCATAAAATAAAATTTTGGTGTGTCGAGGAACCTTAATTCTTTTTATAGAGCTCTCCTTATTAAGGAGATACATATAGTCCAAAAATGGCCACGGTCATCGAGCCTTCTTAAGAGCAGAAATCTGAATTTAAAAAAGGTTTAAAATTTTGAGCGTTCTATGAACTATATTCACTATCTCAACTGATACTTGTCAATTACCTGATGATAAAAATTGATATATAATATAGAGATACATACTTGTCTCATATTTATTGTTTTTAAACATATTGACAATTTGTAAACTAATCGTATTGAATAGTTATAATTGCTGAATATGTAGGCTAGGAATAATTGTTGTTGAAAGTATACATTAGGAAAAGTTAATGTTGAATGTGTACACTAGGAATACTTATTGTTGAATGTGTACATTAGGAAAAATTATTGTTGAAAGTGTACATTAGGAAAAGTTATTGTTGAATGTGTACATAAGGAATAGTTATAGTTGAATGTGTACACTAGGAATAGTTCTTAATTAGGAATATTTATTGTTGAATGTGTACACTAAGAATATTTATTGTAGAATGTGTTAAATAGGATAGTTATTGTTCAATGTGTACACTAGCAATAGTTATTGTTAAACGTGTACACTAGGACTTGTTATTGTTGAGTGTGTTCACTAGGAATAGTTATTGTTGAATGTGTACATTAAGAATAGTTATTGTTGAATGTGTACACTTAGAATATTTTTTGTTGAAAGTGTACACTAGGAAAAAGTTATTGTTGAACATGTTCATTAAGAATAGTTATTAATGAAAGTGTACATTAGGAAGATTTATTGTTAAATATGTACACTAGCAGTAGATATTGTTGAATGTGGAAAGTAGCAGTAGTTATTGTTGAATGTGTACACTAGGAATAGTTCTTGTTTAATGTGTACACTAGCAATAGTAATTGTTGAATTGTATACACTAGCAATAATTATTGTTGAATGTGTATACTATCAATTGTTATTGCTGAATGTGCAAACTAAGAATAGTTATTGTTGAGTGTGTAAACTAGAAATAGTTATTGTTCAATGTGTACACTAGCAATAGTTATTGTTGAATGTGAATACTAACAACAGTTATTGTTGAGTGTGTAAACCAATAACAGTTATTGTTGAATGTGTAAACTAGGAATAGTTATTGTTGAATATGTACACAAGATAAAGTTATTGTTAAATGTGTATATTAAGAGTAGTTATTGTTGAATGTGTACACAAGTTATACTTATTGTTGAATGTGTTCACCTGCAATAATTATTGTTGAATATGTACATTATAAATAGTTATTGTTGTTTGTGTACACTAGGAATAGTTATTGTTCAGTGTTTAATCTAGAAGAATTTATTGTTGAATGTGTACATTAGGTATAGTAATTGTTGTATGTGTACACTAGGAATAGTTATTGTTGCGTGTGTAAACTAGAAGAAGTTATTGGTTGAATGTGTACACTAGGAATATTTATTGTTGAGTCTGTTCATTAGAAGAAGTTATTTTTGAATTGTACACAAGGAGTTGTTATTGTTGAATATGTACACTGGCAATAGTTATTGTTTAATGTGTAAACTAATAATAGTTATTGGTGAATGAGTTCACAAGGTATAGTTATTGTTATTTGTGTATATTATGAGTAGGTTTTGTTGAATGTGTACATTAGAAATAGTTATTGTTGAATCTGTATACTAGGAATAGTTATTGTTGAATGTGTACACTAGCAATTGTTATTGTTGAATGTGTACATCAGCAAGTTTTTGTTGAATGTGTACATTAGGCATAGTTATTGTTGAGTGTGTACCCTATCATCATTTTTCTGTAATTTTTTGTTTTTTTTATAAATATATATTTGTAAAGTTTTTTTCATAATTTTCCTTTAAGGCCAACTACCCACAGTTTAGAAATATGACATCACAAAGTCAACCTTTTCCCACCATTTTCCCATTTTTAGCATAAAACGGCTTGTTTTTAAACAGTTTTTCTTTTCAAAAAAAAAAATGCTTGGACGAACAAAATATTTTCATCAGAGGTTTTACTATTTATGGCTGATAAGGGACAAATAAGGGACAAATATTTCCCATTTCGAATAAATAAGGAAAATGTCAATTTTGGATGATTTTGACAAAATTATGAAAATAATTGTAACTTCCTTCCTCATAAACTGCCACTGTGTGCAACAGTTTTAAAAAATATGTAAAAAAAAAAATATATATATATGTGTCAGAACAGATTTATTATTATCTATTTCATATGTATTTATTCGTTTTTGGATTTTCTATTTTCGTTTTGTGCAGTATATTCTTAAATATTATTCATCTAAAGTTTTATTGCGCGCGTATGGTTCTTTAATTTCATTGGTTCATATTATTATCCAATAAATTTGATTCTCTATTAGTATAAGTAACCGTTCAACCTAAGTCCAATTGGGCAGTATTTCATTTTAACGACGTCGGACAATCCAGTGTATATCAGCTGCATCTTGTGGTAGGTTAATATTATATTTAGTTATATATTTCTTTACTACCATGATAGTGATTAGGGCATATTATTTTAATTGCAAGGTTTATACTTTATCGTATTTTTGCAGTTAATCTTGCCATTGTAATTTTTGAAACTTGTTTGTAAGTTCTAATATTAAATTGCTACAAAACATGTTTTACCATATAAATGAATACTGAAGTAACGGTTGCATTTTTTATCAACGAATTATCGAAACTAAAACATATTGAATGTACATGTAAAATTGTATTTTGTCTAATGTATTTTTCTTTGTCTATAGGTCAATGCTTTAAAACGTTTAATAAATCTGTTAAACAAAACGGCTGTCTTTTGCAATTCCTTCCTGCTCGGTTACATATATATATATTGATATTATATATATATAGATAATAAAATATGTAAACTCTAATACGGCTAAAATATTAAACTCCTGATGATTTAAAATGAAACTAGTTGAGTTTATTTCGGTGTTGTGATTTTTTTCATATATATATATATGTATATATATATATATATATATATATATATATATATATATATATATATATATATATATATATATATATATATATATATATATATATATATATATACATATGTGTATGTGTAACCATTTATGTAAGACATTAATATTTAATGTTTGTCTATTTTTAAACGTCATTGTTTATGTGCGCATGTGTGTGTGTGTTTTATTTACATCTTCAGGTGAGATTGTTTACGTGTAATTGTTTTACTTTTAATTGACCATTCGACTGACAGTTTGACCTGTCCGACAATATTTTAAATTTAACTTCTACCTACCAATCTTCCCGCCTAATTTACCAGGCCCACGCGCACTTTGTCTTGCCTTGAGGGGGGACAAACCTGTATGACGATCAAGTGCAAGCTTTGTCTATGATTAGCTCCCGGTGTCCAGTAATTCTTGTGTAATTTATTACTTATTCATGTAAATATATTCTATGTTTATAATTTAACAATTCCGTGTTTTAAATTAAATAACCTTTATCCTAATAATTGTACCATATTCTGAGATATTTGTCAAAAGAGTCAATGTTGTATGTTTTAGGTTTTTTTTTATATATTGATAAATACGCTGTATCATATATAGTTCTTTGAATGCAAATATTAAAAGTAATGTAAATTATTCACAGGAGGATTTTGATTAAAGGGGGTAAGTAATAATAAAATCATTGAATATAAACTCTTAATCTATGAAGATTCAAATTCTCTTAAAACCTCAGTTGTTGTCCGCCAAAAAAAAATATGGTCTCATATAAAACAAAAACAGAAGGACAGTTTGTTTGCTATATTTATTGGCAGTGGTGTAGTGTTTCTTTACACAGACAACACAACTCTTCCAACATTTAGTAAACCAAATATAAAAAGCTACTGTCCACTTACTAAGTACTCACTGCACTACAACAATTGAGCAACCTCTCTCTCTCTCTCTCTCTCTCTCTCTCTCTCTCTCTCTCTCTCTCTCTCTCTCTCTCACACACACACACACACACACACACACACACACACACACACACACACACAAAATATCTATAGGAACAGATTCATCACATGATATAAGAAATATAAATATCCATATGAACTTTCACTTTGCTCACATTTCACCACAGCTTTACATACATAAACATTCCTAATCACTTGTACCAACATCAGATTTACCACATGATCAGAGAATATTCTGTCAATAATCAAACCCTAGAAGCATCTACACCACCTATACATGTTATAACGATCTAACAAATATCATACATGCACTAAATTTGGTAAAAAGATTTTATAACAAATAATATCCCTTGTAGGAACTCCTCTATAGAAGAAGTTAGTATCCTGTTTCCTATAGCAGTGCCAAATACAAAAGTCCTTAAGCCTTTTGATTTTTTTTTCAGATAATCTAAATTAAGTAAACAAAAACAAATATGGATGTGGTTTAATTTTTTTTTGTTCTTACTATGCAGGCAGTTTATATTTTTTACATTTCAGGAAATATGTATATACATATAAATTGCTGAAGAGTTCCAACAAGGGAAGTAACTCATTTTTATCACAACATCGAGTGAACTCTCATCATCAAGCACGACAACAAGTAAGCATTAACAGAAGATAAACATATGAAAGAAGAAACAGAACAAGCCATGGACCTTACAACAGTAACAGGTCAATAAAACACTCTTCAATGGACAATGTAACACCAAGTACAGATTCCATTGTAGTCTGTACATACAATCACTCAATGTGTATGTACACACAGTCACTCAATGTGTATGTGCATACAATCACTCAATGTGTATGTACACACAGTCACTCGCTGTGTATGTACACACAGTCACTCAATGTGTTTGTACACAGTCACCCAATGTGTATATACACATGATCACTCAATGTGTATGTACACACAGTCTCTCAATGTGTATGTACACACAGTCACTCAATGTGTATGTACACACAGTCACTAAATGTGTATGTACACATAGTCACTCAGTGTGTATGTACACACAGTCACTCAATGTGTATGTACACACAGTCACCCAATGTGTATGTACACACGATCACTCAATGTGTATGTACACACAGTCACTCAATGTGTATGTACACACAGTCACTCAATGTGTATGTACACACAGTCACTCAATGTGTATGTACACAGTCACTCAATGTGTATGTACACACAGTCACTCAATGTGTATGTACACATAGTCACTCAGTGTGTATGTACACACAGTCACTCAATGTGTATGTACACACAGTCACTCAGTGTGAGATCTTGAGGGGATAAGTAATATCAGATATAAAACATTGACAAATGATATCATAAACAAAGTACAAGGAAAATGGAATCCACATCTCATCTTTACATCTCCAATTATTCTACAAAATAAAGCACCTACAATGTCTATAAAATTCAAGTCCAATATAGCTGCAGTAATTATCACAGATAAACGCCATGGAGACCAAAACCATGACAACAATACAAAACCATGACAGTCATACAGCGCCATGACGACAAAAAACTATGGCAACAATACTAAGCCAGAGCTTTAGCAACTAGGATACATGAACCTGTCATGTGTACATCATGTGATGAAGATGATGAACGAATGAGGAAATCTTTTGCAAAAAATCAGTCAAGTAATGCTCTGTCCAACTCCTAAAAACAGTCGAATTAAGTTTTCTCTCTTTGATCTAGCTTGTCAAAGTGCTGAGTTTCTCTCAGCTTATGGAAGCACACATAAAGCAGCCTAAGCAGTCGATCTTCATGTCTCTCTGTCACCAAGCCGATAGAATAAACAGTTTCTTCTCAATTTGTAAGCTTATATCATGTCCATGACAGCATATATAAATTGTTCAGTTGAGCCCAATATCACAGTTTTTGTATTAATCCTGTGTTCTTGTAAACTTGCAGAACATAGTTCTTACAATACTGATAGTAAAGGTAGTTTAGTTTCATTAATATAAATTGTCTTCTCATTACACAGCAAACAGCAGCCTTCACTGCGTAAACTGTGGGGTAAACATTTCATTGAAGCTGTTTCTTGTTCCGCTTCAGTAATTTCACTATTTTCATTAAGACAAAGACGGATTTAATGAGCAGGTGTCTCCTCTGTAAAAAACACCATAAAGTTCCTGAAACTGTCCACATAAAATTCCTGAAGTCAACTCTGCCAGTTATATTCCAAAAGAATCAGAAATCTAAGACTTTGTTGACCACCTCCCGGAGTTGTGTCCCTTTCTGTACGTCCTGTTTAGCGAGGACACGGCGGAACATGATTGGACAGTCCAAAGACACGCATGGCTGACTCTCATTCTTGACCCTCATACAGGTGTTACACACCTACAAACAAAACAATGGCATGTTATCTACAGGAATACCACAGACAAAACGGAATCAACATTTAAACAAAATAATTCAAAAGAATCTGCAAGAATGTACAAGTAACAAAGAAAACAATTCTTGGAACAAATTAAAGAGCATTTCACGAAATCAGAATATCGACAGTCTCTACTGTAGATTTATTGCATATTACATTCAAACAGATTTAAAGCTATTCCATTGTACATTGTAAACCAAATCTTCAATGACAAATACCATTAACTTGAATGTCAAAATAACATGGATGAAATAATTCCACCGGAGATTATAAACTAAGTATTCTTAGACAGAGGAAACTAACTTGTAACCCGTGACAGAGGTAACTAACTTGTAACCTGTGACAGAGGTAACTAATTTGTAACCTGTGACAGATGTAACTAATTTGTAACCTGTGACAGAGGTAACTAACTTGTAACCTGTGACAGAGGTAACTAATTTGTAACCTGTGACAGATGTAACTAATTTGTAACCTGTGACAGAGGTAACTAACTTGTAACCTGTGACAGATGTAACTAATTTGTAACCTGTGACAGAGGTAACTAATTTGTAACCTGTGACAGAGGTAACTAACTTGTAACCTGTGACAGAGGTAACTAATTTGTAACTTGTGACAGAGGTAACTAACTTGTAACCTGTGACAGAGGTAACTAACTTGTTACCTGTGACAGAGGTAACTAATTTGTAACCTGTGACAGAGGTAACTCATTTATAACCTGTGACAGAGTTAACTAATTTGTAACCTGTGACAGAGGTAACTAATTTGTAACCTGTGACAGAGTTAACTAACTTGTAACCTGTGACAGAGGTAGCTAATTTGTAACCTATGACAGTGGTAACTAATTTGTAACCTGTGACAGAGATAATTAACTTGTTACCTGTGACATAGGTAATTGACTTTTAACCTGTGACAAAGGTAACTAACTTGTTACCTGTGACAGAGGTAACAAACCTCTAACCTGTGACAGAGGTAAATAACTGTAATCCTTGACAGAGGTAATAATAAGAGGCCCATGGGCCACATCGCTCACCTGAGGAACAATAGGTATAATAAAATCAGCTAAATGGAGTCATAATACAAACTATCTGGACAATGTACAATAATACATGTAGATCCTTTATAGATAAAATCCATTTTTCTCATGGATATTCTTGCGTTTATAATCATTAGTCCCTTTTCTAACAGGATGATTTAATAGTCATATCATATGTTGAGTATTGCAATTCTCAAAAAGATCCTGAACAATAGTTTATATATGGGATATAAACCTACATCAAACTCTGAACCTTCTTGTAAAGCCAAAGAATTGTCCTGGGGCCAAAGTCTTCACAATTATAAAGAATCATCTGGCTGATTAGTTTCTGAGAAGAAGATTTTTAAAGATTTACTCTATATATTCATATGTTTAATTTCAACCCCATTTGTGGCTCCACCCTACCCCGGGGGTCATGATTTTCACAACTTTTAATCTACACTACCTGAGGATACTTCCACACAAGTTTCAGCTTTCCTGGCTGATTAGTTTCTGAGTAGAAGATTTTTAAAGATTTACTCTATATATTCATGTGTTAAACTTCTACCCCCCCATTGTGGCTTCACCCGACCCCCGGGGGTCATGATTTTCACAACTTTGTATCAACACTACCTGAGGATGCTTCCACACAAGTTTCAGCTTTCCTGGCTGATTAGTGTCTGAGAAAAAGATTTTTAAAGATTAACTCTATATATTCCTTTGTTAAACTTCAACCCCCCATTGTGGCCCCATAGTACCCCGGGGGGATATAATTTTCACAAATTTGAATCTACACTACCTGAGGATGCTATCACATAAATTTCAGCTTTCCTGATCGTATGGTTCATGAGAAGAAGATTTTTGAAAAATTTTCGAAAATTTTCATAAATTCCTAATTATCTCCCTTTGCAAAAGGGCGTGGTCCTTAATTTTCACAACTTTGAATCCCCTTAGGCTAAGGATGCTTTGTGCCAACTTTGGTTAAAATTAGCCCAGTGGTTCTTGAGAAGATGTTGAAAATGTGAAAAGTTTACAGACAGATGGACAGACAGACAGACGGACAGACAGACGGACGACAGACAAAATGTGATCAGAATAGCTCACTTGAGCTTTCAGCTCAGGTAAGCTAAAAACTGAGTTTACCTGCACCAGGTCATGATAAACCTTCTCCCATCTCCTGATCCTATCACAGAGAGTGACACAAACATGCTGTGGGTCTTTGACAGAGCTGTTACAGATCGGCTGATTGGTTTGTTTATCACATACTGGACAGTTGGTGGCTGAGAAGTATTGAGATATAGTTACTTTCCGCTGGTCAGGGGCCATCAAGGACTGTGGGACGACCCTGACCACCTTGGGCATGTCGTTGTACCTGAGGTTCACAAAACAAGTACCGACATTACCACACTGGATAGGGACAGACTCAACAGATTGGCAAGGGACAGACTTAACAGATACAATGAAAGTAAAATCAGACAACACCAGTTAGGCTGTCTCTTTCCTATAATTCTAGAATCTGAAAAATCATGCTGAAATTATACAGAATTTTATTTCCATATTTATATAAGATTGAAATATTAAATCCTAAAAGAGTATGTTTTCTTATTATTTCAGTATTTGTCAGGTTGAAAAAATTTGTACCAATTTTCAATAAAATGATTTCCATATTTGAGGACAAATAAATACACTCTTTTCTCACCATGAGAAGACGTCGACCCCGTCAGAGAGAAGACTCGGAACTCTTCTAATGTTACCCCAGCCGCTAAGATAAAATTCAAAGTCTAATTTATCAACAACGAACACAGCATAACCAACAAATGAAGTGTCCTTTACATAAATATCTACTGACTCTTTGGACAAAAGCAAGTTCCATGTCCTCATCGACAGTTCACATGTGTATGTGAGTTAGAAATCAGTCCTTATGTTCACTTTTTAAAGAAATTTGGGTATTACCATTAATCAAACAATAACATTATATTTTTTCTCTAATAAATGGCGTGTTAGCTAAAAATCAATGTATTGGCACTTGTATTTGTGCTAAGATGAGTATGCGCCAAATTTCCGCGTTACCTTGGATACTGCAGCACAGGAGTCTCGCCGAACTGTCTCAATTCCTTTGGTGTCAAAAACTGGTTCCTTCTGGTCCAGGGTCTCGTAGCTATAGCCAACGTATCGCTTCTTTGTTTGTAGCACACAGGGATAGTAAACCTAGAGAAAATGGAAATCTAAGACACAGCTAAACCTACCAGTTCTGCTAACCCAAGTTATTCCTCCTTTTGTCAATGTAAACTTTATATAAAAGTTGTGACCATAACCCAGATGTACAATATCCTAAAGATTTATTTTTCTTGCAATTGGTTTTAACAATTATACAAATGTATACGTATTTCTGTTCACTACATGTACTATGGACATATCAATTGACTTTGAGTTATCATATTATATGTACCTATTTTTCACGAGTTATACCTTCTCAAACTTAAGCTTGATTGGTTGAGGGTATTTATCGTAATCACATTAACCATTACTGTACAAGTCTGTGTCGTACCTCCTCAAACTTAAGTTTGATTGGTTGCCGGTTCATGGTCGTCACAGCATCACAGATCTCGTGTCCGATCCTGAACGCTTCCTCTGCGACCCTTCATCTCAATGAACATATTGAAACAGAGGTTAATAAACATGCTGCATCAGAGGTCAAAGGACATAATATAGAATGCAGATAATAAAATTTTAATCCATAAATTTTAACAGCCTAAATGTTTAAAATTGCCGTTGTAAATTATTTATTTTAAAATCTTTTATAATTGGGTATAGTCCACTTATACATTCTCCATAGCCGGTAATGTTAACAAAATGTCACTCAGAATTCTCCTTAATTTTCGTTCAGCAACGAGTGATCCCTCAAACTGAAGCTACACAAGTTGTCCATCTTCGGTCCGAGTTTCGTGGTTTGATGTCAGATTCATTTACCCGCAAAATCCGTCTGTTTACGTCAACCCCTGAAAAAGAAAGTGAAAGTAGTAAACATCTGCCTATCAGTGAAGCATCATATGACACAAAATAATTCCATACGCTTTCAGGTTAAATCACATTTTGCTTAATGTACTTAAAGGAAAAATGATCCTCACTTACAAGTATGATGTTCATAATAATAAATAGCTTCATATTTTTTTATATAGTCTGCTAATAAAGAAACTTTTAATTTTAATGGCACTACTTTGTTGTCCTACCGATTCTAAAAATAGTTGAAGGGATAAACCCAATTAGTCATTTACATTATTATATAAGTTTTGCTATTACCGGGTAAGCGGCGTAAGAACTTACAACGGCAATTTGATCAAACAGGCTTTTGAAGTTTTAGCTTAAAATTTTAATTCCACTTTTCACTTTTATGTAATCATAATTGATTTTAAGTTTTGTTTCATTCCGTTTCGTTGGTTTTTGCAAATTTAAATTATTTTCCAGTGTAACACAGTCTATATGTTTAGTACCTTTAGTACCTTTGTCTTCAGAAGATGCATTAAAAATATAAGGACCTCCACATTCTGGCTTTCCCTGTCGGGTCTGGTCGCCTTTGTGTATGAAACTTCTTTAAACTGTTTTGGAAATTTATTTGTTAAAACAAGGTGCGAGGTTACGCAATCTTATACACTAAATAAAGGCGACAAGTCCCGATTAACAACTCGTGAATCCGCTAATTAACACATGTATATTTGTAATTGCTAGTGTTATCTAATAGTGCACTTGAAATAAAAGATACCACAGAGTCTGCGTTATCTGTTTCATATTTGGATATTTTACTGGACATGGACATTGATGGTACATAACAACAATATATAAATAGTACCTGTTTGGGAGGGTAACAGTTGAAATTGACACCCCGAGAAAAACATTTTCAACCGACGCGAAGTTACCCTCCCAAACAGGCACTATTTATTTTATTATACTAAATGTCTTAATTTGAAAGAAAATTTTACTGCTTTTATATAGAAATGAAGTGAATTCTACGGCGAACCGTACGCGCATAATTTACGCGCATGTAACAATTTGCTGTGTTACCCGTTGCCAAGTGTGTTGCCAACGCTGAGGGTAATAGAACTAATTAGTAACTGCGTCTAAAACAATCAGATTTCAGTATTTAACATGAAAGTAGAATAAATCTTTATGATAAACGCGATGACTTCAATTTTTCTATAGTCAACTTCCCATACTTATGTAGCAATATACCTTCATCACCTGCATATGGTGTTTTTGTCTCTCAGTTGATTCGATAGGCAAGGGCATGCTCTTCGTATGAACAGTTTCTAAGACGAAGCAAGCTACTTACAAAAAAGTTGATAAAACAGGACTATCAACAGTCTCGCTTGAAGTCATCCTTTCCGAAAAAACGACCTTGTCAGCAAATACAATTCCGAAAATGATCCGGCCGGACCTTTAATATTAACATTTGCGTATCGTACATGTAAGAGCGTATTACTAATTAAATTACTTTTGGAATATTAAATATTGATAGCGGGTTAAATTTTGATCAATGGTTTATGAATCTGAAAAAAGGAAAACCAGGAGCATTTTGACAATAATTTGCATGCACTTTTAAGTCCCTTTGTTTTAATCTCTTCCGGTGAATATGTATTGACAGAGGTTTCACGACAGGTAACTACAGGTAAAAGAAACCCTGCAGACATTCCTAGGCACCTGATCCTACCTCTATCAGCAGAGGATGCTCACTCTTGCTAAGCACCTGATCCTACCTCTTTCTATATATTTATGGGTCCGTGTTGCTCTGCTTTGAATTTGTAATTCGTTTTAAAGATTTTTGAAATAGTTTGTTATTGTCATTTTTCATAAATGGTATTTACTTTTAAAATATGCCTGTTGTATCTCTTGAATAATCTAGAATTTGACTAATCATAAATCTTCTCTAACTTCAATAAAATCTGATCAAAGAAACGGGGAAGGATTTACAAACGATTGTTATGTATCCAAAAATATCTTCATATATAGTTCAATTTCTTCTTATGAATAACGTTTTACATATGTTGAAATTTAACTTAATACATGTACAATGTAAATATTTCCTAATTGTGGACCAGATTTCAACACAAAGTACTTGTGTACGGGATAAAATTCCTGGTCCACAATAATGCACCGACATGATGCTCTATAGATTGTATACAATATACATGTGTCAATAAAAATCCTACGTTTTATTTCACACTCCTTAGTAAGGTTTTTCTTAGAAAAAGACATTCCAAGAAAACTGTCATTTAATTGGGCACGTATGATTTTGAATACAATATTACGTAATACACGCTAAAAATAATAAAACGATCATCCGGCTCTCCTAAACAACAACAGCGATAGCCAGGACAACAGTACATAGTTGCTGGAGATATACAACAGTAGATATAGCAGTAAATCTACATTTATCAGTTACAGTATATAAGGAGTAGTACATATAGCAGTAGACCTACATTTATCAGTAACTTCATTTATTGAGTAGTACATATAGCAGTAGATTTACATTTATCAGTAACAGTATTCAAGGAGTATAAATAGCAGTAGATCTACATTCATATCAGTAACAGTATTTGAGGAGTAGTACATATAGCAGTAGATCTACATTTATCAGTAACAGTATATAAGGAGTAGTACATATATCAGTAGATTTACATTTATCAGTAACAGTATTAAAGGAGTAGTACATATGTCAGTAGATTTACATTTATCAGTAACAGTATTTAAGGAGTAGTACATATAGCAGTAGATCTACATTTATCAGTAACAGTATTTATGGAGTAGTACATATAGCAGTAGATCTACATTTATCAGTAACAGTATTTAAGGAGTAGTACATATAGCAGTAGATCTACATTTATCAGTAACAGTATTTAAGGAGTAGTACATATAGCAGTAGATCTACATATATCAGTAACAGTATTTATGGAGTAGTACATATAGCAGTAGATCTACATTGATCAGTAACAGTATTCAAGGAGTAGTACATATGTCAGTAGATCTACATTTATCAGTAACAGTATTTAAGGAGTAGTACATATAGCAGTAGATCTACATTTATCAGTAACATAATTTAAGGAGTAGTACATATAGCAGTAGATCTACATTTATCAGTAACAGTATTCAAGGAGTAGTACATATAGCAGTAGATCTACATTGATCAGTAACAGTATTTAAGGAGTAGTACATATGTCAGTAGATCTACATTTATCAGTAACAGTATTCAAGGAGTAGTACATATAGCAGTAGATCTACATTTATCAGTAACAGTATTTAAGGAGTAATACATATAGCAGTAGATCTACATTTATCAGTAACAGTATTTAAGGAGTAGTACATATAGCAGTAGATCTACATATATCAGTAACAGTATTTAAGGAGTAGTACATATATCAGTAGATCGACATATAACAGTAACAGTATTTAAGGAGTAGTACATATAGCAGTAGATCTACATTTATCAGTAACAGTGTTTAAAGCTGAACACCGCTCGTAAATAGGCACCGTCACACAGATAACTGGTATATAAACCCCTCGATTTCGTTACACCCGATTGCACACCTGAACCTCGTGGCCGACATGTAGTATTCCTTTCGTGGTCTTTAGATTTTATGCATTTTTTTTCTTATCTTATGTTCATTTTCTGTTCGTAAATAATGCATTGACCAGTTTATTTGATGTTAGTATTCTCCTGGCTTCAAAAAGTGCGTAAAATTTGATAATTTCATCGCGACCGGGTAACACGGCGAGGCAAAATGTACGTCCACACAGGTGAGACCTCTACAGCGAAGTACTTTGAACTGTTTAGAGGTCTGTCCCTTATATAAGGGTTGTAGGGACAGCAGTGATTAAAGAGAAATATGGCGGACAGTGCCTATTTACGAGCGGTGTTCAGCTTTAAGGAGTAGTACATATAGCAGTAGATCTACATATATCAGTAACAGTATTTAAGGAGTAGTACATATAGCAGTAGATCTACATTTATCAGTAACATTATTTAAGGAGTAGTACATATAGCAGTAGATCTACATTTATCAGTAACAGTATTTAAGGGTAATACATATAGCAGTAGATCTACTTTTATCAGTAACAGTATTTAAGGGTAATACATATAGCAGTAGATCTACATTTATCAGTAACAGTAATTAAGGAGTAGTACATATAGCAGGAGATCTACATTTATCAGTAACAGTATATAAGGAGTAGTACATATAGCAGTAGATCTACTTTTATCAGTAACAGTATATAAGGAGTAGTACATATAGCAGTAGATCTACATTTATAAGTAACAGTATATAAGGAGTAGTACATATAGCAGTAGATCTACATTTATCAGTAACAGTAATGAGGGGGTAATACATGTAGCAGTAGATCTACATTTATCAGTAACAGTATTTAAGGAGTAGTACATATAGCAGTAGATCTACATTTATCAGTAACAGTATTTAAGGGTAATACATATAGCAGTAGATCTACATTTATCAGTAACAGTAATTAAGGAGTAGTACATATAGCAGGAGATCTACATTTATCAGTAACAGTATTTAAGGAGTAGTACATATAGCAGTAGATCTACATTTATCAGTAACAGTGTTTAAGGAGTAGTACATATAGCAGTAGATCTACATTTATCAGTAACAGTATATAAGGAGTAGTACATATAGCAGTAGATCTACATTTATCAGTAACAGTATTTAAGGAGGAGTACATATAGCAGGAAATCTACATTTATCAGTAACAGTATTTAAGGAGTAGTACATATAGCAGGAAATCTACATTTATCAGTAACAGTAATGAGGGGGTTATACATGTAGCAGTAGATCTACATTTATCAGTAACAGTATATAAGGAGTAGTACATATAGCAGTAGATCTACATTTATCAGTAACAGTATTTAAGGAGGAGTACATATAGCAGGAAATCTACATTTATCAGTAACAGTATTTAAGGAGTAGTACATATAGCAGGAAATCTACATTTATCAGTAACAGTAATGAGGGGGTTATACATGTAGCAGTAGATCTACATTTATCAGTAACAGTATATAAGGAGTAGTACATATAGCAGTAGATCTACATTTATCAGTAACAGTATTTAAGGAGTAATACATATAGCAGTAGATCTACATTTATCAGTAACAGTATTTAAGGAGTAGTACATATAGAAGGAGATCTACATATATCAGTAACAGTATTTAAGGAGTAGTACATATAGCAGTAGATCTACATTCATCAGTAACAGTATTTAAGGAGTAGTACATATAGCAGTAGATCTATATCAGTAACAGTATTTAAGGAGTAGTACATATAGCAGTAGATCTACATTTATATCAGTAACAGTATTTAAGGAGTAGCACATATAGTAGTAGATCTACATATATCAGTAACAGTGTTTAAGGAGTAGTACATATAGCAGTAGATCTACATTTATCAGTAACAGTATTTAAGGAGTAATACATATAGCAGTAGACCTACATTTATATCAGTAACAGTATTTAAGGAGTAGTACACATAGCAGTAGACCTACATTTATATCAGTAACAGTATTTAAGGAGTAGTACATATAGCAGTAGATCTACATTTATCAGTAACAGTATTTAAGGAGTAATACATATAGCAGTAGATCTACATATAACAGTAACAGTATTTAAGGAGTAGTACATATAGCAGTAGATCTACATATATCAGTAACAGTATTTAAGGAGTAGTACATATAGCAGTAGATCTACATATATCAGTAACAGTATTTAAGGAGTAGTACATATAGCAGTAGATCTACATTTATCAGTAACAGTATTTAAGGAGTAGTACATATAGCAGTAGATCTACATATATCAGTAACAGTATTTAAGGAGTAGTACATATAGCAGTAGATCTACATATATCAGTAACAGTATTTAAGGAGTAGTACATATAGCAGTAGATCTACATTTATCAGTAATCGACCATCGAGCCTTTTTAAGAGCAGAAATCTCCATTTAGAAAAAATGGTTTAAAAAATTTGAGCGTTCTATGAACTATATTCACTATCTCCTCTGATACTTGTCAATTACCTGATGCTAACACTTGATAGATCACATAGATACATATTTGTTCTGTTCATTGTTTTTAAACATATTGACAATTTGTATACTGATCCTATTGAATAGTTATATTTGCTGAATGGCACCTGCTGAATATGTAGGCTAGGAATAGTTATTGTATGATGGTTACGAGGAATAGTAATTGTTGAATGTGTAAACCAGCAATAGTTATTTTTAAATGTGAATATTAGGTATAGATTAGTTATTGTTCATTGTGTACACTAGGACTTGTTATTGTTGAAAGTGTACACTACGACTTGTTATTGTTGAAAGTGTACACTAGGAATAGTTATTGTTGAAAATGTACATTAGGAATAGTTATTATTGAAAGGGTACACTAGGAAAACTTATTGTTAAATGTGTACACTAGCAATAGTTATTGTTGAAAGTGTACATTAGGAATAGTTATTGTTGAATGTGTGCATTAGGAATAGTTATTTTTGAATGTGAACACTAGGAATAGTTATTTATTAGAAATATTTATTGTTGAATGTGTACACTAAGAATATTTATTATTGGATGTGTTAAATAGGAATAGATCTTGTTGAATGTGTACTCCAGCAATAGTTATTGTTGAACTTGTACACTAGGACTTGTTATTGTTCAATGTGTTCACTAGGAATAATTATTGTTGAATGTGTACACTAAAAATATTTATTGTTGAATGTGTACATTAAGAATAGTTATTAATGAAAGTGTACATTAGGAATAGTTATTGTTGAATGTGTACATTAGGAATAGTTATTGTTGAATGTGTACACTAGCAAAAGTTATTGTTAAATGTGTATTTAGCAATAGTTATTGTTGAATGTATACATTAGGAATAGTTATAGCTGATTTTATACATTATCAGCATTTTTCTGTAATTTTTGTTTCCTTTATAAATATATACATGTAAAGGGTTTTTTTTTTTTTTTTAAGCCAACTACCCACAGTTTAGAAATACGAAATCAGAAATTAAAGTTTTGCCCACCATTTTCTCATTTTTAGCATAAAACGGCTTGTTTTTAAACAAATTGTCGTTTAACTGCATTCCACCTGTATCTCAAACGACCGTGTAGTGAGCGACCAGCGCGCTAGGTTCCCTTCGTCATCGAAAGCAAGATTTTTGTCTTGCCTAGATGGCCCATTGATTAGCGCGGTGGCCGCTCACTGCTTGGAGAATGGGTTCCAGAGGTCGTGAGTTCAAGCCCCGGCCGGGGCGGAGGTGGAGCTCCAACAAGGTGAATTTCTTTGTGCTTGTGTATATATTATATAACCAGTGTAAGAAATTAATATTTAATGTTTGTCTATTTGTAAACGTCATTGTTTCTGTGCGCATGTGTGTGTGTGTTTTATTTACATCTTCAGGTGAGATTGTTTACGTGTAATTGTTTTACTTTTATTTGACCATTCGACTGACAGTTTGACCTGTCCGACAGTATTTTAAATTTAACTTCTACTTACCAATCTTCCCGCCTAATTTACCAGGCCCACGCGCACTTTGTCTTGCCTTGAGAGGGGACAAACCTGTATGAGGATCAAGTGCAAGCTTTGTCTGCGATTAGCTGCCAGTGTCCAGTATTTCTTGTGTAAATTATTACTAATTCATATAAATAAATTCTATGTTTATAATTTAACAATTCCGTGTAACAAATTTAATAACCTTTATCCTAATAATTGTACTGTATTCTGAGATAATTGTCAAAATAGTCAATGTTGTATGTTTCAGGGGTTTTTTTATATATATTGATAACTACAATGTATCATATATAGTTCTTTGAATGCAAATATTAACAGTAATGTAAATTATTCACAGGAGGATTTTGATCAAAGAAAGTACAGAATTTTTTTTTCCAAGTAATAATAAAATCATTGAATATAAACTCTTAATCCATGAAGATTCAAATTCTCTTAAAACCTCAGTTGTTATCCGCCATGAAAAAAAATATGGTCTCATATAAAACAAAAACAGAAGGACAGTTTGTATGCTATATTTATTGGCAGTGATGTAGTGTTTCTTTACACAGACAACACAACTCTTCCAACATTTAGTAAACCAAATATAAAAAGCTACTGTCCACTTACTAAGTACTCACTGCACTACAACAATTGAGCAACCACTCTCTCTCTCTCACACACACACACACACACACACACACAACATCTATTGGAACAGATTCATCACATGATATAAGAAATATAAATATTCATATGAACTTTCACTTTGCTCACATTTCACCACAGCTTTACATACGTAAACATTCCTAATCACTTGTACCAACATCAGATTTACTACATGATCAGAGAATATTCTGCCAATAATCAAACTCTAGTCATGTCAAAGAAGCATCTACACCACCTATACATGTTATAACGAATATCATACATGCACTAAATTTGGTAAAAAGATTTTATAACAAATAATATCCCTTGTAGGAACTCCTCTATAGGAGAAGTTAGTATCCTGTTTCTTATAGCAGTGCCAAATGCAAAACTCCTTAAGCCTTTTGATTTTTTTCAGATAATCTAAATTGAGTCAACAAAAACAATTATGGATGTGGTTTAAATTTGTTTTGTTCTTACTATGCAGGCAGGATATTTCGTATGATAATTCTAATTTTGTTCATGTGTTTATATTTTTTACATTTCAGGAAAAATGTATATACATATAAATTGCTGAAGAGTTCCAACAAGGGAGGTAACTCATTTTTATCACAACATTGAGTGAACTCTCATCATCAAGCACTACAACAAGTAAGCATTAACAGAAGATAAACATATGAAAAAGGAAACAGAACAAGCCATGGACCTTACAACAGTAACGGGTCAATAAAACACTCTTCAATGGACAATGTAACACCAAGTACAGATTCCATTGTAGTCTGTACATACAATCACTCAATGTGTATGTACACACAGTCACTCAATGTGTATGTACACACAGTCACTCAATGTGTATGTACACATAGTCACTCAGTGTGTATGTACACACAGTCACTCAATGTGTATGTACACACAGTCACCCAATGTGTATGTACACACAGTCACTCACTGTGTATGTACACACAGTCACTCAATGTGTATGTACACACAGTCACTCAATGTGTATGTACACACAGTCACCCAATGTGTATGTACACACAGTCACTCACTGTGTATGTACACACAGTCACTCAATGTGTATGTACACACAGTCACTCAATGTGTATGTACACACAGTCACTCACTGTGTATGTACACATAGTCACTCAGTGTGAGATCTTGAGGGGATAAGTAATATCAGATATAAAACATGGACAAATGATATCATAAACAAAGTACAAGGAAAATGGAATCCACATCTCATCTTTACATCTCCAATTATTCTACAAAATAAAGCACCTACAATGTCTATAAAATTCAAGTCCAATATAGCTGCAGTAATTATCACAGATAAACGCCATGGAGACCAAAACCATGACAACAATACAAAACCATGACAGTCAAAAAACTATGGCAACAATAAAGAGCCAGAGCTTGAGCAACTAGGATACATGAACCTGTCATGTTTACATCATGTGATGAAGATGATGAACGAATGAGGAAATGTTTTGTAAAAAATTAGTCAAGTAATGCTCTGTCCAACTCCTAAAAACAGTCGAATTAAGTTTTCTCTCTTTGATCTAGCTTGTCAAAGTGCTGAGTTTCTCTCAGCTTATGGAAGCACACATAAAGCAGCCTAAGCAGTCGATCTTCATGTCTCTCTATCACCAAGCCGATAGAATAAACAGTTTCTTCTCAATTTGTAAGCTTACATTGTATATCATGTCCATGACAGCATATATAAATTGTTAAGTTGAGCCCAATATCACAGTTTTGTATTAACCCTGTGTTCTTATAAACGTGCAGAACTTAGTTCTCACAATACTGATAGTAAAGGTAGTTTAGTTTCATTGATATACATTGTCTTCTCATTACACAGCAAACAGAAGCCTTGACTGTGCAAACTGTGGGGTAGACATTTCCTTGAAGCTGTTTCTTGTTCTGCTTCAGTAATTTCACTATTTTCATTAAGACAAACAGGGATTTAATGAGCAGGTGTCTCCTCTGAAAAAAACACCATAAAGTTCCTGAAACTGTCCACATAAAATTCCTGAAGTCAACTCTGCCAGTTATGTTCCAAAAGAATCAGAAATCTAAGACTTTGTTGACCACCTCCCGGAGTTGTGTCCCTTTCTGTACGTCCTGTTCAGCGAGGACACGGCGGAACATGATTGGACAGTCCAAAGACACGCATGGCTGACTCTCATCCTTGACCCCCATACAGGTGTTACACACCTACAAACAAAACAATGGCATGTTATCTACAGGAATATCACAGACAAAACGGAACCAACATTTGAACAAAATAATTCAAAAGAATCTGCAATAATGTACAAGTAACAAAGAAAACAATTCTTGGAACAAATTATAGAGCCTTTCACAGAATCAGAATATCGACAGTCTCTACTGTAGATTTATTGCATATTGCATTCAAACAGATTGACAGCTATTCCATTGTTCACTGTAAACCAAATCTTCAATGACAGATATTATTAACTTGTACATCATAATAACATGGATAAAATAATTCCACTGGAGATTGTAAACTAAGAATTCTTAGACAGGTAACTAACTTGTAACCTGTGACAGAGGTAACAAACTTGAAACCTGTGACAAAGGTAACTAGCTTTTAATTAACTGTTACATAGTTAATTAATTTGTAACCTGTTTCAGAGGTAACTAACTGTAATCCTTGACAGAGTTAATAAAAACTGAGTTTACCTGCACCAGGTCATGATAAACCTTCTCCCATCTCCTGATCCTATCACAGAGAGTGACACAAACATGCTGTGGGTCCTTGACACAGCTGTTACAGATCGGCTGATTGGTCTGTTTATCACATACTGGACAGTTAGTGGCTGAGAAGTATTGAGATATAGTTCCTTTCCGCTGGTCAGGGGCCATCAAGGACTGTGGGACGACCCTGACCACCTTGGGCATGTCGTTGTACCTGGGGTTCACAAAACAAGTACCAACATTACCATACTTGATAGGGACAGACTTAAAAGATTGGCAAGGGACAGACACAAACAGAAACAATGAAAGTAAAATCAGACAACACCAGTTAGGCTGTCTCTTTCCTTTAATTCTAGAATCTGAAAAATCATGCAGAAATTATACAGAATTTTATTTCCATATTTATATAAGATTGAAATATTAAATCCTAAAAGAGTATGTTTTCTTATTGTAGTCAGTATTTGTCAGGTTGAAAAAATTTGTACCAATTTTCAATAAAATAATTTCCATATTTTAGGACAAATAGATACACTCTTTTCTCACCATGAGAAGACGTCAACCCCTAGCAGAGAGAAGACTCGGTCAAGCGGTGGCAGGATCTGCTTGGTAATGTAGTATGTGGCGTTGAGCCTGAGTGCGGGGTCAGACAGGACCTCCCCCGGCTGTCTCACCAGCTGTATGAGTGGCAGACCCGGACTGCCGTAGATGATCACGTACGGGACTCGTTCCCCCGTCCTGGGCTCGGAACGTCGGTCGTGTCGGAGCAGCTTCCTGTAAAACAAGAAAACTCTGTCACTCACTTCTACTTCTATCTTAGGGAATATGTCTATAACATTATACATGTATGAAGAACTGCTTAGTCCCTTCATTTTACCTAAACAAAACATAAAGTAGTAGGCCAAATGTACATGTATGTAGATCAGATTTGTTCCCTTTATCTTTAGAAAAACAAGAAGTAGTAGGTCTACTTGGTTAACCACTATGAGTGTGGGCTTGAGATCCCTTACTTTGAGTAAGGTTTACAATATATTCAACATTACATAACTTACCATGAGATCCCTTACTTTGATTAAGGCTTACAATAAATTCAACATTACATAAGGTACCAGTACTCATTTTTAATTATATTCATTAAGAATAATATAAACTTGTGATTTCTCAAAAAGATTTACATCAAAGTATCTATTTTGATAGAGCCCTTACTTTGCAATCTCCAGGGCCGGGACACAGGCCCCTGGTTTGTAGCCCTTCATTCCGCGGTATTCCTTGGCAAACACACAGTCCTGCATGGAAACCTTGCCCTCCATGAACTTCCGACATTGTCTTAACACGTACTCCTTTACTTTGGAGACGTCCTTACAACCAAACAGGATCTTGATGGATCGCTCCAGGATCTACAATAAGTCTTTATCAATTAGTCATTCTGTCAAAGACAACATCTCATTAAAGATGGAGTCACACCTCAAATCTTATGAACTCCCGTGTGTACTATATTTAGGGTCAAAAGACTTTGAATAAATATTATTTATGTTTAGTTTCTCAGGCACCATTACATAGGGTTAAATGCTAGCTGCTACATTAATTCACTTTGTCACCATACTGAAAAGGGGAAGAACTCAATATACTAAAGTTAAAAACAAACAAAGGCTCAAGGGCTACATCGCTCATCTGAGTAACAACAGCCTAAATCTCTAATTAAAAATAATATCTACACATATAAGTAGAGTAAATCTTCAAGTTGTTTATATTAAAGATTTTCAAATTTTTTCTCTACATACATATATTTCTCCACATATTCATATATTAAATATTGAGCCTTTTTTGTTGCTTCAGTACAAGGTTTTGAGAAGAAGATTTTTCTCTTTTACTCATATGTAAATAAATGCAATGCATAAAATAAACAAGTTCAATTACGGTCATACACATTTAAAAAATGATATTTATGCAAAAATACACCTCTTACAACAGTTCTTGAGAATTTCAACATTTTATATATCAATTACTTATATAGTATCCAAGGTCTTATAAAATTGATTTAATTTCTTATTTTGTTTTCTTAATCAAATAAGATACAAAGAGCAAGTTTGATTAAACGCCAAATATTTTCCCAATAAATTTCCTCTTTTTCGAATTAAATTATTAACTATCCAAAAAACGTAGCATACATTTACTATAGCATTGAATCATGATTTTTTTTATTAATAAGTATACAGTCTCATAACTGTAGTGGTGTGTGCACAAAAATTGAGTAACGACGTTAGTGCGTTATGAAAATTCGTATGCACTATTTGTGATTTTTACAATTCCAAAATATTTTAAAACATAATTTTGGTCAAATATTGTAAAATTTTAAAAGGGCGAAAGTGTTGTGATTATAATGTACTATAATCCACATTACATCTTATTTCAACAAGTGTTCAATACCACCTAAAGCTTTTTTTAAATAAACATTTGTGGTACCAGGTAATGCACATCGTTTTGACGGGATTGACATGATTTATCAGCACATCCTTTTGACAGGATTGACATAATTTATCAACACATCGTTTTGACGGGATTGACATGATTTATCAACACATCGTTTGACGGGATTGACATGATTTATCAACACATCATTTGACGGGATTGACATGATTTATCAACACATTGTTTTGACGGGATCGACATGATTTATCAAAACATCGTTTGACGGGATTGACATGATTTATCAACACATCATTTTGACGGGATTGACAAGAACTAAGTCATGAATTGACATATTGGTTTAAAACAACTTTGTATTCCTTTAAGTTATACTGACTTCAGTACAAGACTAATTGTTATTTATGATCTCGTTATTTACCGATAACATTTGTAGTATATTGCAGAATAATGGACATGTCATGTCCTTATCTTGTTTTTAGCTATAGTATGCTATGTTTATGTTTATAATGTGACTTTTGGCCTTCGTCTGCCTCCTCGTGGATAGACAGATGTCACTCATGGCCTGCCTCTGAGGTTGTTGGTGATATTGTCAGAAATGGATGTCACTTTGTAGCAATAGGACACCCATTAGGACCATATACACATATAGAATGGAGAATATCCTTTTCTCAAGCAGAATACAAACTTGTGTACTCTATGAACCACTGTCAGTTTTTGACATATGGGTTGTTAAAACTTTTCTTAAAAGAAGTATTAAATCAGCAATCAGAAGAAACCAATAAACTGTTGTGTTCCTATCACATGAAGACAACTATTTTCTGGGCCATTCAACAAAACATGCTACCTCACTGGTGTCCACAAAATCTCCTGGCCGGTTTCTGGGTCTGCTTTAAACTCCTCTTAAGATGGGTGTATGAGAGGATCTGTCCTAACTTTTTCATTCCACAAAACAACCTGTTTCTGACAAAGGTCCATGGCTCAGCACAAAACAGATTGTTCCTACAGTTACATGAATTGTACAAGAAAGGTCTGGCCTGTCTGTTACAGAGTTCCTCTATCAGGTCCTACATCATTGATGTCCTGTACAATCCGAGACTTTCTATTTGTACAGATGAGAGTATCATGAGATCAGAAGTTGATTATGATAGAGAAGTAATCACTGAGAAGGGATATGTTAATATTACTGGTGTGGATCTGTGTTATATTACCAAAGCCATACACACGATAGAACAGTATGTGGAGTCACCAAAGTCACTTTATCAAGTTGTTACATTAAGGTATCTTACAGCGGTAATTTTTCAACAAACTGCTTTTTTATTACAAAACATGTATACTAACAAAAGAGCCAACAAACAGATGTATATTGCAGACAAAAAATCCTGTCACATGCTGAAATTAGCTGCCAAGTTTGGGTGTGTATCTGACATGTTGTACATTGCCATGTATTATTACAAGACACTCAGATACAGAGAAGCTTTATCTGTTATAGAGATGACAAAGGTCAAGTTAGCACAGCCATATCTGATGTATAATAGACATGTAGACAGAGAGAGGTATACTGAGGCTGTTGGGGGACAGTCCTGGTCTACAAAGATGAGACAGGCTGTAGCAGAGGATATCGGACTTGACAACAGAATATGTTATGTCAGTGAACTAATACCAGAACAACAGTCTGCTCTACAGAACAGCGGGTATACATTATATATCCCAGTGTTTGTACTGTTACACTTCCTAGAGTTCTTGAGTTACAGACACTTTGATACAACATTAACACAAGCAGCTCTAGATGAGCTACAGGTCCTAGTCCACCATGATCAGGGACTGTATATAGATGTTCTATCCAGAGACATCTCCTGGGAGATCCTGGGGATCTGTCAACAGATGACAGGGAACCTCCAGGCTGCTCTATACTCATACCAACAGTCACTAATCTCAGAGTATTTATCCAATGGTATACAAACTGCTACACAGGGTAGAATACAGGATATGGTTCAGTTAACACCACACCAGTATCAGTAATTTGGAATATATATCTGTCTTAAATGAAAAGTCGTTGACAAAAATAATATGACTGTATGTATAGATATATGTATAGATTTTAACACAGTAAAATTGCATGCACTTAGTTTCATCCCCATATCTATATATAATTCTTAAATTACAAAAATGATGTAGACCAGCATATACTTTGGAGAGCAGAACATCATATCTGGGTCCCCGGAGATAACTAATGTATTCAGCGATCTTTGTAAGGCCATGATGTCCGATGACGAGAGCCGATCACCAGTTTACTCACCAGTCAAGACAAAGATGTCTGTGTTTGTGAGACTCAACGAACCCCCATTAAAAATACCACTTGGTGATAGTTTGGAGAAACCTGAGATGTAGTGAAATAATACATAGGGCAGAGTCAGTGTTTTAAATATTCATGTTGTAAAGAAGCAGGGAAATGATGACAAAGCCAAGGAGAGGTGTTCTGGATCTAACAGTGTTGGATCTGGACACCATCTGGACCGATCCAGGGAACCTGTTCTGGATGAACAAATGTGCTGTTCTATATAGACAAAATTACTGTGAATAAGATTCTGTGCTTATTGCTCATGGTGATTAAAACTTATAACACATTCAACTCTCTTTGCGTTTAGACTCGGAGTCTGATTTATCTTATCTATCAACAACGTAGACATGTAACATGCGTTACCTTGGATACTGCAGCACAGGAGTCTCGCCGGACTGTCTCGATTCTTTTGGCGTCAAAAACTGGTGTCTTCTGGTCCAGGGTCTCGTAGCTATACCCAACATATCGCTTCTTTGTTTGTAGCACACATGGATAGTAAATCTAGAGAAAAATGGAAATCTTAGACGCAGCTCAACCTACGAGTTCTGCTAACCTTAGTTATTCCTCTAAATGTAAACTTTATATAAAAGTATAGTGCCCATAAGCCAGATGTATAATATCGTAAAGATTTATTTTTCTTGCAATTGGTTTTAACAATTATACAAATATATACGTATTTCTGTTCATTTCAGTTTGAGTTATCACATTATATGTACCACATTTGCACGAGTTATCTGTGCTATACCTTCTAAAACTTAAGCTTGATTGGTTGAGGGTATTTATCGTAATCACATTAATCCTTACTGTACAAGTCGTACCTTCTCAAACTTAAGTTTGATTGGCTGCGGGTTCATGGCCGTCACAGCATCACAGATCTCGTGTCCGATCCCGAACGCTTCCTCTTTACTGCGACCCTTCATCTCAATGAACATATTGAAACAGAGGTTAATAAACATGCTGCATCAGAGGTCAAAGGACATAATATAGAATGCAGATAATAAAATTTTAATCCAAAAATTTTAACAGCCTAAATGTTTAAGATTGCCGTTGTCAATAACTTATTAAATCAGTCACTTTGTCATTTACATTATTATATAAGTTTTGCTATAACCGGGTAAGCGGCGTAAGAACTTACAATGGCAATTTGATCAAACAGGCTTTTGAAGTTTTAGCTTAAAATTTTAATTCCATGAATTCATGTTCACTTTTATGTAATCATAATTGATTTTTAGTTTTGTTTCATTTCGTTTCGTTGGTTTTTGCAAATTTAAATTATTTTCCAGTGTAACACAGTCTATATGTTTAGTACCTTTAGTACCTTTGTCTTCAGAAGATGCATTAAAAATATAAGGACCTCCACATTCTGGTTTTCCCTGTCGGGTCTGGTCGCCTTTGTGTATGAAACTTCTTTAAACTGTTTTGGAAATTTATTTGTTAAAACAAGGTGCGAGGTTACGCAATCTTATACACTAAATAAAGGCGACATGTCCCGATTAACAACTCGTGAATCCGCTGATAAACACATGTATAGTGCACTTGAAATAAAAGATACCACAGAGTCTGCGTTATCTGTTTCATATTTGGATATTTTACTGGACATGGACATTGATGGTACATAACAACAATATATAAATAGTACCTGTTTGGGAGGGTAACAGTTGAAATTGACACCCCGAGAAAAACATTTTCAACCGACGCGAAGTTACCCTCCCAAACAGGCACTATTTATTTTATTATACTAAATGTCTTAATTTGAAAGAAAATTTTACTGCTTTTATATAGAAATGAAGTGAATTTTACGGCGAACCGTACGCGCATAATTTACGCGCCTGTAACAATTTGCTGTGTTACCCGTTGCCAAGTGTGTTGCCAACGCTGAGGGTAATAGAACTAATTAGTAACTGCGTCTAAAACAATCAGATTTCAGAATTTAACATGAAAGTAGAATAAAACTTTATGATAAACGCGATGACTTCAATTTTTCTATAGTCAACTTCCCAGACTTATGTAGCAATATACCTTCATCACCTGCATATGGTGTTTTTGTCTCTCAGTTGATTCGATAGGCAAGGGCATGCTCTTCGTATGAACAGTTTCTAAGACGAAGCAAGCTACTTACAAAAAAGTTGATAAAACAGGACTATCAACAGTCTCGCTTGAAGTCATCCTTTCCGAAAAAACGACCTTGTCAGCAAATACAATTCCGAAAATGATCCGGCCGGACCTTTAATATTAACATTTGCGTATCGTACATGTAAGAGCGTATTACTAATTAAATTACTTTTGGAATATTAAATATTGATAGCGGGTTAAATTTTGATCAATGGTTTATGAATCTGAAAAAAGGAAAACCAGGAGCATTTTGACAATAATTTGCACGCACTTTTAAATCCCTTTGTTTTAATCTCTTCCGGTGAATATGTATTGACAGAGGTTTCACGACAGGTAACTACAGGTAAAAGAAACCCTGCAGACATTCAGCAGATGATGCTCACTCTTCCTAGGCACCTGATCCTACCTCTATCAGCAGAGGATGCTGCTCACTCTTGCTAAGCACCTGATCCTACCTCTATCTATATATTTATGGGTCCGTGTTGCTCTGCTTTGAATTTGTAATTCGTTTTATAGATTTTTGAAATAGTTTGTTATTGTCATTTTTCATAAATGGTATTTACTTTTAAAATATGCCTGTTGTATCTCTTGAATAATCTAGAATTTGACTAATCATAAATCTTCTCTAACTTCAATAAAATCTGATCAGAGAATCGGGGAAGGATTTACAAACGATTGTTATGTATCCAAAAATATCTTCATATATAGTTCAATTTCTTCTTATGAATAACGTTTTACATATGTTGAAATTTAACTTAATACATGTACAATGTAAATATTTCCTAATTGTGGACCAGATTTCAACACAAAGTACTTGTGTACGGGATAAAATTCCTGGTCCACAATAATGCACCGACATGATGCTCTATAGATTGTATACAATATACATGTGTCCATAAAAATCCTACGTTTTATTTCACACTCCTTAGTAAGGTTTTTCTTAGAAAAAGACATTCCAAGAAAACTGTCATTTAATTGGGCACGTATGATTTTGAATACGATATTTTTGGCCATAATATATTAATGAGTAAAAACACCCAAAATTCTCAAGCTTTACATCTGGAGGATTTTCCTATTGGTATATACAGAGCACTTTGTCTGAAGGAGAATACCGGTAATACGCGCTAAAAATAATAAAACGATCATCCGGCTCTCCTAAACAACAACAGCGATAGCCAGGACAACAGTACATAATTGCTGGAGATATACAACAGTACATATAGCAGTAGTTCTACATTTATCAGTAACAGTATTTAAGGAGTAGTACATATAGCAGTAGTTCTACATTTATCAGGAACAGTATTTAAGGAGTAGTACATTTAGCAGTAGATGTACATTTATCAGTAACAGTATTTAAGGAGTAGTACATATTGCAGTAGATCTACATTTATCAGTAACAGTATTTAAGGAGTAGTACATATAGCAGTAGTTCTACATTTATCAGTAACAGTATTTAATGAAGTAGTACAGATAGCAGTAGATCTACATTTATCAGTAACAGTAAATAAGGAGTAGTACATATAGCAGTAGATCTACTCTTATCAATAACAGTATTTAAGGAGTAGTACATATAGCAATAGATCTACATTTATCAGTAACAGTATTTAATGAAGTAGTACAGATAGCAGTAGATCTACATTTATCAGTAACAGTATTTAAGGAGTAGTACATATAGCAGTAGATCTACATTTATCAGTAACAGTATTTAAGGAGTAGTACATATAGCAGTAGATCTACATATATCAGTAACAGTATTTAAGGAGTAGTACATATGTCAGTAGATCTACATTTATCAGTAACAGTATTCAAGGAGTAGTACATATAGCAGTAGATCTACATTTATCAGTAACAGTAAATAAGGAGTAGTACATATAGCAGTAGATCTACTCTTATCAATAACAGTATTTAAGGAGTAGTACATATAGCAATAGATCTACATTTATCAGTAACAGTATTTAATGAAGTAGTACAGATAGCAGTAGATCTACATATATCAGTAACAGTATTTAAGGAGTAGTACATATGTCAGTAGATCTACATTTATCAGTAACAGTATTTAAGGAGTAGTACATATAGCAGTAGATCTACATTTATCAGTAACGGTATTTAAGGAGTAGTACATATAGCAGTAGATCTACATTTATCAGTAACAGTATTTAAGGAGTAGTACATATAGCAGTAGATCTACATATATCAGTAACAGTAGCTAAGGAGTAATACATATAGCAGTAGATCTACATTTATCAGTAACAGTATTAAAGGAGTAGTACATATAGCAGTAGATCTACATTTATCAGTAACAGTATTTAAGGAGTAGTACATATAGCAGTAGATCTACATTTATCAGTAACAGTATTTAAGGAGTAGTACATATAGCAGTAGATCTACATTTATCAGTAACAGTATACAAGAAGTAGTACATATAGCAGTAGTTCTACATTTATCAATAACAGTATTTAAGGAGTAGTACATATAGCAGTAGATGTACATTTATCAGTAACAGTATTTAAGGAGTAGTACATATTGCAGTAGATCTACATTTATCAGTAACAGTAAATAAGGAGTAGTACATATAGCAGTAGATCTAAATTTATCAGTAACAGTATTTAAGGAGTAGTACATATTGCAGTAGATCTACATTTATCAGTAACAGTATTTAAGGAGTAGTACATATAGCAGTAGATCTACTCTTATCAATAACAGTATTTAAGGAGTAGTACATATAGCAGTAGATCTACTCTTATCAATAACAGTATTTAAGGAGTAGTACATATAGCAGTAGATCTACTCTTATCAATAACAGTATTTAAGGAGTAGTACATATTGCAGTAGATCTACATTTATCAGTAACAGTATTTAAGGAGTAGTACATATAGCAGTAGATCTACTCTTATCAGTAACAGTATTTAAGGAGTAGTACATATAGCAGTAGATCTACTCTTATCAATAACAGTATTTAAGGAGTAGTACATATAGCAGAAGATCTACATTTATCAGTAACAGTATTTAAGGAGTAGTACATATAGCAGTAGATCTACATATATCAGTAACAGTATTTAAGGAGTAGTACATATAGCAGTAGATCTACATTTATCAGTAACAGTATTAAAGGAGTAGTACATATTGCAGTAGATCTACATTTATATCAGTAACAGTATTTAAGGAGTAGTACATATAGCAGGAGATCTACATTTATATCAGTAACAGTATTTAAGGAGTAGTACATATAGCAGTAGATCTACTCTTATCAATAACAGTATTTAAGGAGTAGTACATATTGCAGTAGATCTACATTGATCAGTAACAGTATTTAAGGAGTAGTACATATAGCAGTAGATCTACATTTATCAGTAACAGTATTTAAGGAGTAGTACATATAGCAGTAGATCTACATTTATCAGTAACAGTATTTAAGGAGTAGTACATATAGCAGTAGATCTACATTTATCAGTAACAGTATTTAAGGAGTAGTACATATAGCAGTAGATGTACATTTATCAGTAACAGTATTTAAGGAGTAGTACATATTGCAGTAGATCTACATTTATCAGTAACAGTAAATAAGGAGTAGTACATATAGCAGTAGATCTACATTTATCAGTAACAGTATTTAAGGAGTAGTACATATTGCAGTAGATCTACATTTATCAATAACAGTATTTAAGGAGTAGTACATATAGCAGTAGATCTACTCTTATCAATAACAGTATTAAAGGAGTAGTACATATTGCAGTAGATCTACATTTATCAGTAACAGTATTTAAGGAGTAGTACATATAGCAGGAGATCTACATTTATCAGTAACAGTATTTAAGGAGTAGTACATATAGCTGTAGATCTACATTTATATCAGTAACAGTATTTAAGGAGTAGTACATATAGCAGGAGATCTACATTTATCAGTAACAGTATTAAAGGAGTAGTACATCTAGCAGTAGATCTACATTTATCAGTAACAGTATTTAATGAAGTAGTACATATAGCAGTAGATCTACATTTATCAGTAACAGTATTTAAGGAGTAGTACACATAGCAGTAGATCTACATATATCAGTACCAGTATTTAAGGAGTAGTACATATAGCAGTAGTTCTACATTTATCAGTAACAGTGTTTAAGGAGTAATACATATAGCAGTAGATCTACATTTATCAGTAACAGTAAATAAGGAGTAGTACATATAGCAGTAGATCTACATTTATCAGTAACAGTATTTAAGGAGTAGTACATATAGCAGTAGATCTACATTTATCAGTAACAGGATTTAAGGAGGCTATGGTCAACAAATCAACCATCACATCTGCCACAATTTTTTTAGAAATTATTTCATAAGCTATAAACTATCATTCAGAAGAGTTAAGAAAAATTCGAATAGATAAGCTTTGGAATTTGGATATTTTGTTGTTAATTCTATTTATAGAGCTCTCCTTATTAAGGAGATACGTATAGTCCAAAAATGGCCACGACCATCGAGCCTTTTCAAGAGCAGAAATCTAAATTTAAAAAAGGTTTAAAATTTTGAGCGTCTTATGAACTACATTCACTATCTCAACTGATACTTGTCAATTACAGTACCTGATGATAAAAATTGATATATAGTATATAGATACATATTTGTCAAATATTTATTGTTTTTAAACATATTGACAATTTGTAAACCGATCCTATTGAATAGTTATAATTGCTGAATGTGTAGGCTAGGAATCGTTATTGTTTGCTGTGTACTAGGAATAGTTATTGTTGAATGTGTTCGCTACCTATAGTTATTGTTTAATGTGTACACGAGGACTTGTTATTGTTGAAAGTGTACACTAGGAATAATTATTGTTGAAAGTGTACATTAGGAAAAGTTAATGTTGAATGTGTACACTACGAATAGTTATTGTTGAATGTGTACATTAGGAAATGTTATTGTTGAAAGTGTACATTAGAAAAAGTTATTGTTGAATGTGTACATTAGGAATAGCTATTGTTGAATGTGTACATTAGGAATAGATATTTATTACGAATATTTATTATTGAATGTGTACATTAAGAATATTTATTGTTTAATGTGTTAAATAGGATAACTCTTGTTGAATGTGTACACTAGGACTTGTTATTGTTAAACGTGTACACTAGTACTTGTTATTGTTGAATGTGTACACTAGGAATAGTTATTGTTGAATGTGTAGACTAAGAATAGTTATTGTTGAATGTGTACACTAAGAATATTTTTTGTTGAATGTGTACACTAGGAATAGTTATTGTTGAATATGTACACTAAGAATAGTTATTAATGAAAGTGTACATTAGGAAAATTTATTGTTAAATGTGTACACTAGCAATAGATATTGTTGAATGTGGAAAGTAGCGGTAGTTATTGTTTAATGTGTACACTAGCAATAGTAGTTGTTGAATGTATACACTAGCAATATTACTTATTAGGTTTGTTACTGACTGTTTAAAGAAATTTGTGGGGTCGGTAAAGTCCATAGAAGGCGAGGCGGAGCCAATAATTATTGTTGAGTGTGTATACTATCAATAGTTATTGTTTTGCCTCGGACTAAAATGTCGCGACGTCATTGGATGAAACGCGTCACGTGGCTGCCTTACAAATTTCTTTAAAAGGCAAGCGTCAAAATTTATAGCGCAACATGGCGGACGTAACGTTATTTGAACTGATTTTCTACACAAACGTTAGTTTACTTATCAAACTTTAGGTCCTCGACAAAACAAAACACTTATTAGGTTTGTTCCTGACTGTTTAAAGAAATTTGTGGGGTCGGTAAAGTCCATAGTCCATATATATATATAACCAGTGTAAGAAATTAATATTTAATGTTTGTCTATTTGTAAACGTCATTGTTTCTGTGCGCATGTGTGTGTGTTTTATTTACATCTTCAGGTGAGATTGTTTACGTGTAATTGTTTATTTTTATTTGACCATTTGACTACCAGTTTGACCTGTCTGACAATATTCTAAGTTTAACTTCTACTAACCAAACTTCCCGCCTAATTCACCAGGCCCACGCACACTGTGTCTTGCATTGAGAGGGGACAAACCTGTATGAAGATTAAGTGCAAGCTTTGTCTGCGATTAGCTTCCGGTGTCTGGTAATTCTTGTGTAATTTATTACTTATTCATCTAAATATATTCTAAGTTTATATTTTAACAAATCCGGGTTATGTATCAAATAACCTTTACCCTAATAATTGTACCGTATTCTGAGATAATTGTCAAATGAGTCAATGTTGTATTTTTTAGGTTTTTTATATATATATATTGAATAAATACATTTTATCATATATAGTTCTTTGAATGCGAAAATTAAAAATAATGTTAAATATTCAAAGAAGGATTTCGATTAAAGGGGGTACAGAATTATTATTTCAAGTAATTATAAAATCATTTGATTATAAACTCTTAATACATGTATATGAAGATTCAAACTCTCTTAAAACCTTTTCAGTTGTTGTCCGCCCAAGAAAAAAAAATGGGCTCATATAAAACGAAAACAGAAGGACAGTTTGTATGCTATATTTATTGGCAGTGATGTAGTGTTTCTTTACACAGACAACACAACTCTTCCAACATTTAGTAAACCAAATATAAAAAGCTACTGTCCACTTACTAAGTACTCACTGCACTACAACAATTGAGCAACCTCTCTCTCTCTTCTCTCTCTCTCTCTCTCTCTCTCTCTCTCTCTCTCTCTCTCACACACACACACACACACACACAAAATATCTATATGAACAGATTCATCACATGATATAAGAAATATAAATATTCATATGAACTTTCACTTTGCTCACATTTCACCACAGCTTTACATACATAAACATTCCTAATCACTTGTACCAACATCAGATTTACCACATGATCAGAGAATATTCTGTCAATAATCAAACCCTAGAAGCATCTACACCACCTATACATGTTATAACGATTTAACAAATATCATACATGCACTAAATTTGGTAAAAAAAATTTATAACAAATAATATCCCTTGTAGGAACTCCTCTATAGGAGAAGTTAATATCCTGTTTCCTATAGCAGTGCCAAATGTAAAACTCCTTAAGCCTTTTGATTTTTTTTCAGATAATCTAAATTGAGTCAACAAAAACAATTATGGATGTGGTTAAAATTTGTTTTGTTCTTACTATGCAGGCAGGATATTTCGTATGATAATTCTAACTTTTTTCATGTGTTTATATTTTTTACATTTCAGGAAAAATGTATATACATATAAATTGCTGAAGAGTTCCAACAAGGGAGGTAACTCATTTTTATCACAACATTGAGTGAACTCTCATCATCAAGCACTACAACAAGTAAGCATTAACAGAAGATAAACATATGAAAGAAGAAACAGAACAAGCCATGGACCTTACAACAGTAACGGGTCAATAAAACACTCTTCAATGGACAATGTAACACAAAGTACAGATTCCATTGTAGTCTGTACATACAATCACTCAATGTGTATGTACACACAGTCACTCAATGTGTATGTACACACAGTCACTCAATGTGTATGTACACACAGTCACTCAATGTGTATGTACACATAGTCACTCAGTGTGTATGTACACAGTCACTCAATGTGTATGTACACACAGTCACCCAATGTGTATGTACACACAGTCACTCAATGTGTATGTACACACAGTCACTCAGTGTGAGATCTTGAGGGGATAAGTAATATCAGATATAAAACATGGACAAATGATATCATAAACAAAGTACAAGGAAAATGGAACCCACATCTCATCTTTACATCTCCAATTATTCTACAAAATAAAGCACCTACAATGTCTATAAAATTCAAGTCCAATATAGCTGCAGTAATTATCACAGATAAACGCCATGGAGACCAAAACCATGACAACAATACAAAACCATGACAGTCAAAAAACTATGGCAACAATAAAGAGCCAGAGCTTGAGCAACTAGGATACATGAACCTGTCATGTTTACATCATGTGATGAAGATGATGAACGAATGAGGAAATGTTTTGTAAAAAATTAGTCAAGTAATGCTCTGTCCAACTCCTAAAAACAGTCGAATTAAGTTTTCTCTCTTTGATCTAGCTTGTCAAAGTGCTGAGTTTCTCTCAGCTTATGGAAGCACACATAAAGCAGCCTAAGCAGTCGATCTTCATGTCTCTCTGTCACCAAGCCGATAGAATAAACAGTTTCTTCTCAATTTGTAAGCTTACATTGTATATCATGTCCATGACAGCATATATAAATTGTTAAGTTGAGCCCAATATCACAGTTTTGTATTAACCCTGTGTTCTTATAAACTTGCAGAACATAGTTCTCACAATACTGATAGTAAAGGTAGTTTAGTTTCATTGATAAACATTGTCTTCTCATTACACAGCAAACAGAAGCCTTGACTGTGCAAACTGTGGGGTAGACATTTCCTTGAAGCTGTTTCTTGTTCTGCTTCAGTAATTTCACTATTTTCATTAAGACAAAGAGGGATTTAATGAGCAGGTGTCTCCTCTGTAAAAAACACCATAAAGTTCCTGAAACTGTCCACATAACATTCCTGAATTCAACACTACCAGTTATATTCCAAAAGAATCAGAAATCTAAGACTTTGTTGACCACCTCCCGGAGTTGTGTCCCTTTCTGTACGTCCTGTTTAGCGAGGACACGGCGGAACATGATTGGACAGTCCAAAGACACGCATGGCTGACTCTCATCCTTGACCCCCATACAGGTGTTACACACCTACAAACAAAACAATGGCATGTTATCTACAGGAATATCACAGACAAAACGGAACCAACATTTGAACAAAATAATTCAAAAGAATCTGCAATAATGTACAAGTAACAAAGAAAACAACTCTTAGAGCCTTTCACAGAATCAGAATATCGACAGTCTCTACTGTAGATTTATTGCATATTACATTCAAACAGATTGACAGCTATTCCATTGTTCACTGTAAACCAAATCTTCAATGACAGATATTATTAACTTGTACATCATAATAACATGGATAAAATAATTCCACTGGAGATTGTAAACTAAGTATTCTTAGACAGGTAACTAACTTGTAACCTGTGGTAAAGGTAACTAACTTGTAACCTGTGACAGAGGTAACAAACTTGAAACCAGTGACAAAGGTAACTAACTTGTTACCTGTGACAGAGGTAACTAACTTGTTACCTGTGACAGAGGTAATTAACTTGTTACCTGTGACAGAGGTAACTAACTTGTAACCTATGACAAAGGTAACTAACTTGTTACCTGTGACAGAGGTAACAAACTTGTAACCTGTGACAGAGGTAACTAGCTTTTAATTAACTGTTACATAGTTAATTAATTTGTAACCTGTTTCAGAGGTAACTAACTGTAATCCTTGACAGAGTTAATAAAAACTGAGTTTACCTGCACCAGGTCATGATAAACCTTCTCCCATCTCCTGATCCTATCACAGAGAGTGACACAAACATGCTGTGGGTCCTTGACACAGCTGTTACAGATCGGCTGATTGGTCTGTTTATCACATACTGGACAGTTAGTGGCTGAGAAGTATTGAGATATAGTTCCTTTCCGCTGGTCAGGGGCCATCAAAGACTGTGGGACAACCCTGACCACCTTGGGCATGTCGTTGTACCTGGGGTTCACAAAACAAGTACCGACATTACCATACTGGATAGGGAGAGACTCAACAGATTGGCAAGGGACAGACTTAACAGATACAATGAAAGTAAAATCAGACAACACCAGTTAGGCTGTCTCTTTCCTATAATTCTAGAATCTGAAAAATCATGCTGAAATTATACAGAATTTTATTTCCATATTTATATAAGATTGAAATATTAAATCATAAAAGAGTATGTTTTCTTATTGTAGTCAGTATTTGTCAGGTTGAAAAAATTTGTACCAATTTTCAATAAAATAATTTCCATATTTGAGGACAAACAAATAGTGAAATACACTCTTTTCTCACCATGAGAAGACGTCGACCCCGAGCAGAGAGAAGACTCGGTCAAGCGGTGGCAGGATTTGCTTGGTAATGTAGTATGTGGCGTTGAGCCTGAGTGCGGGGTCAGACAGGACCTCCCCCGGCTGTCTCACCAACTGTATGAGTGGCAGACCCGGACTGCCGTAGATGATCACGTACGGGACTCGTTCCCCCGTCCTGGGCTCGGAACGTCGGTCGTGTCGGAGCAGCTTCCTGTAAAACAAGAAAACTCTGTCACTCACTTCTACTTCTATCTTAGGGAATATGTCTATAACATTATACATGTATGAAGAACTGCTTATTCCCTTCATTTTACCTAAACAAAACATAAAGTAGTAGGCCAAATGTACATGTACGCAGAACTGATTTGTTCCCATTTATCTTATCTTAAAAAAAACAATAAGTAGTAGGTCTACTTGGTTAATCATTATAAGTGTGGGCTTGAGATCCCTTACTTTGATTAAGGCTTACCATATATTCAACATTACATTAGGTACCATGAGATCCTTACTTTCAATACGGCTTACAATATATTCAACATTACAAAAGTTACCATGAGATCCCTTACTTTGATTAAGGCTTACAATAAATTCAACATTACATAAGTTACCATGAGATCCCTTACTTTGATTAAGGCTTACAATTTATTAAACATTACATAAGTTACCATGAGATCCCTTACTTTGATTTAGGCTTACAATATATTCAACATTACATAAGTTACTATGAAATCCCTTACTTTGATTAAGGCTTACAATATATTCAACATTACATAAGTTATCATGAGATTCCTTACTTTGATTAAGGCTTACAATTTATTCAACAATACATAAGGTACCAGTACTCATTTTTAATCATATTCATTAAGAATAATATAAACTTGTGATTTCTCAAAAATATTTACATCAAAGTATCTATTTTGATAGAGCCCTTACTTTGCTATCTCCAGGGCCGGGACACAGGCCCCTGGTTTGTAGCCCTTCATTCCGCGGTATTCCTTGGCAAACACACAGTCCTGCATGGAAACCTTGCCCTCCATGAACTTGCGACATTGTCTTAACACGTACTCCTTTACTTTGGAAACGTCCTTACAACCAAACAGGATCTTGATAGATCGCTCCAGGATCTACAATAAGTCTTTATCAATTAGTCATTCTGTCAAAGACAGCATCTCATTAAAAATGTAGACACAACTCAAATCTTATGAACTCCATTGTGTACTATATTTAGGGTCAAAAGACTTTGAATAAAAATTATTTATGTTTAGTTTCTCAGGCACCACTACATGGGGTTAAATGCTAGCTGCTACATTAATTCACTTTCTTACCATACTGAAAAGGGGAAGAACTCAATATACTAAAGTTAAAAACAAACAAAGGCTCAAGGGCTACATCGCTTATTTGAGTAAATACAGCCTAAATCTCTAATTAAAAAAAAATATCTACACATCTAAGTAGAGTAGATCTTGTTTATATTAAAGATTTTCAAATTTTTTCTCTACATACATATATTTCTCCACATATTCTTATATTAAATATTGAACCTTTTTTGTTGCTTCAGTACAAGGTTTTGGGAAGAAGATTTTTCTCTTTTATTCATATGTAAATAAATGCAATGCATAAAATAAACAAGTTCAATTACGGTCATACACATTTAAAAAATGATATTTATGCAAAAATACACCTCTTACAACAGTTCTTGAGAATTTCAACATTTTATATATCAATTACTTATATAGTATCCAAGGTCTTATAAAATTGATTTAATTTCTTATTTTGTTTTCTTAATCAAACAAGAATAGAATTCCAGGGTCCCCCGCCGGTCAAGCAGTATACTAGTATTGAATCTATCGACCAAGGCTGATTTAGGAACTTGACCAAGGTATTAGTGGTATAAACATTTGGTATAAATTTAATGAAAATCCGTCAAAATTTGTAGGCATGAGCGCGCTTACAAGGTCATTTTTGGAAAAAAACGAAGTCATGGTTGTGGTCAAAGTCCAATAACTCCACCAAACAGTAACAACCAATGCTGATATTCGAACTTGACTAAAGCATTAGTGGTATAAACATTTGGTATAACTTTAATAAAAATCTGTCAAAATTTGTAGGCATGAGAGCGCTTACAATGTCAATTTTTGGATAAAACGGAGTCATTATTGTGGTCAAAGTCCCATAACGCCAACAAAAAGTATCGACTAACGCTGATTTTCGAACTTGACCAAGATAATAGTGGTATAAACATTAGGTATAAATTTAATGAAAATCCGTCAAAATTTGTAGGCATGAGAGCGCTTACAAGGTCATTTTTGGAAAAAAACGAAGTCATGATTGTGGTCAAAGTCCAATAACTCCACCAAACAGTAACGACCAATGCTGATATTCGAACTTGACTAAAGCATTAATGGTATAAACATTTGGTATAAATTAAATGAAAATCTGTCAAAATTTGTAGGCATGAGAGCGCTTACAAGGTCAATTTTTGGATAAAACGGAGTCATTATTGTGGTCAAAGTCCCATAACGCCAACAAAAAGTATCGACTAACGCTGATTTTCGAACTTGAGCAAGGTAATAGTGGTATAAACATTTGATATAAATTTAATGAAAATCCGTCAAAATTTGTAGGCATGAGAGCGCTTACAAGGTCAATTTTTGGAAAAAACGGAGTCATGATTGTGGTCAAAGTCCCATAACGCCAACAAAAAGTATCGACTAACGCTGATTTTCGAACTTGAGCAAGGTAATAGTGGTATAAACATTTGATATAAATTTAATGAAAATCCGTCAAAATTTGTAGGCATGAGAACGCTTACAAGGTCAATTTTTGGATAAAACGGAGTCATGATTGTGGTCAAAGTCCCATAACGCCAACAAAAAGTATCGACCAATGCTGATTTTCGAACTTGACCAAGGTAATAGTGGTATAAACATTTGGTATAAATTTAATGAAAATCCGTCAAAATTTGTAGGCATGAGAGCGCTTACAAAAAAGTGTGAAGGACGGACGCACGGACCCACGGACGGACGCCCAGCATTTCTATGTCCCCGCTCCGCGTTGCGGCGGGGGACAATAAGATTCAAAGAGCAAGTTTGATTAAACGCCAAATATTTTCCCAATAAATTTCCTCTTTTTCGAATTAAATTATAAACTATCCAAAAAACGTAGCATACATTTACTATAGCATTGAATCATGATTTTTTTATTAATAAGTATACAGTCTCATAACTGTAGTGGTGTGTGCACAAAAATTGAGTAACGACGTTAGTGCGTTATGAAAATTCGTATGCACTATTTGTGATTTCTACAATTCCAAAATATTTTAAAACATAATTTTGGTCAAATATTGTAAAATTTTAAAAGGGCGAAAGTGTTGTGATTATAATGTACTATAATCCACATTACATCTTATTTCAACAAGTGTTCAATACCACCTAAAGCTTTTTTAAATAAACATTTGTGGTACAAGGTAATGCACATCGTTTTGACGGGATTGACATGATTTATCAGCACATCGTTTTGACAGGATTGACATAATTTATCAACACCTCGTTTTGACGGGATTGACATGATTTATCAACACATTGTTTTGACGGGATCGACATGATTTATCAACACATCGTTTGACGGGATTGACATGATTTATCAACACATCGTTTTGACGGGTTTGACAAGAACTAAGTCATGAATTGACATATTGGTTTAAAACAACTTTGTATTCCTTTAAGTTATACTGACTTCAGTACAAGACTAATTGTTATTTATGATCTCGTTATTTACCGATCACATTTGTAGTATATTGCAGAATAATGGACATGTCATGTCCTTATCTCGTTTTAAGCTGTAGTATGCTATGTTTGTAAAACAAGAGACATTTCTATCTAAATATCCTGTTTTTATGTTAAAGCCTTGTTAATCCAGTTACATGATTGCACAGACTAACTTAGGATTAGTTATTTAATGCCATCTATAACCAAATGTCCACAAATTGCATTTTTTCCCAGATTCTAATTTTAAAGGCTGTAAAATAGTAGTTGAAATGGATATTGAACAAGTTACTGATTCATTCTGAAAATTTCAACAAAATACAATGTAAAAATTGTTATAACTTTTCTTTGAAAATAGTTTAATTGCCATATATCAATTGGAAATATTTTTAAATTCCAGTCTGAACAAATTCACCATCAAGTGTAAACAAGTATGGAAATTATTTCACTTCACCTGACCATTAAACTTAAATTTTAGCCAAAATTGGAAAGACAAAAATTGTAGGACTATGAATACTAAAGTCACCTTTTTATCTGAAAGCAGATAATTTCTCTAAGTTTTTGTATTCTTTACATGCATGTTTATCTATACAACTAGTAATTTTTATCTTTTTAACTCATGAATATTTTGACTTCCTTTTGTTTGACTACTTGCAGATGTGTATCAGAATAACAGCACCTAAGATAAAACTTCCTCCTCAATAGACACTGGATGTGATCACTTTCAAAATGGAGTCTTTCCCCCAACAAATGTAAGTGCATTAAATTCGTGTCCTATAGTTTGTCTTTTTAATGTAATTAATCAGATAATTTTTCTGATTTCTAAATATTTTGAACAGTGTAATTGAGAAACAAAAAGATAACTTTCCCAGTATAAACATTTAAATATCAACAGATGTGAGAGACTGCAGCACATGTCGGAATCAGTGTTTGTGGTACTGTGTGAGATAGTGGGAACCTCACATCAGGTGACCATCAGGAGGGAGGCAGAGGACATCAAGGAGATGGTGAGGAGACGAGTGACACCTAATAATGAGATCATTAGGATGATGAGTGGAAGTATGAGGGAAGGATTTAGACTAGAGGGATCAGATGTGGACTGGATGTACTGGCCAAACAACTACCGAGTGATCATGGACATGTCTCAATCTGACTATTACAACACAGCTAATACAACCTTCATTCTCTCTGACAGTACTGAGAGTCCACCAGGATTCACTTTGCTTAAGTTACTGACACCACCAACAAACAGAGACCTCCGATCAGCATGTGTCAGAATGAATAATAGAGTCTATATATCTAGTTCTATACACAGAGGGTTAACTTGTTCAACAGTATTTCCTAATTCTACTGTACACGGTCCCTGTGGTAGTGGTGTTTTAGGTGGACTACTAGAATATGACATTGCCTTCTGTTTTGTTTGTGACTTTTGGCCTCCGTCTGCCTCCTCATGGATAGACAGATGTCACTCATGGCCTGCCTCTAAGGTTGTTGGTGATATTGTCAGAAATGGTTGTCACTTTGTGGCAATAGGACATTCATTAGGACCCCATGAACATGAAGAATGGAGAATTTCCTTTTCTCAAGCAGAATATAAACTTGTGTACTCTATGAACCACTGTCAGTTTTTGACATATGGGTTGTTAAAACTTTTCTTAAAAGAAGTATTAAATCAGCAATCAGAAGAAACCAATAAACTGTTGTGTTCCTATCACATGAAGACAACTATTTTCTGGGCCATTCAACAAAACATGCTACCTCACTGGTGTCCACAAAATCTCCTGGCCGGTTTCTGGGTCTGCTTTAAACTCCTCTTAAGATGGGTGTGTGAGGGGATCTGTCCTAACTTTTTCATTCCACAAAACAACCTGTTTCTGACAAAGGTCCATGGCTCAGCACAAAACAGATTGTTCCTACAGTTACATGAATTGTACAAGAAAGGTCTGGCCTGTCTGTTACAGAGTTCCTCTATCAGGTCCTACATCATTGATGTCCTGTACAATCCGAGACTTTCTATTTGTACAGATAAGAGTATCATGAGATCAGAAGTTGATTATGATAAAGAATTAATCACTGAGTTGGGATGTGTTAATATTACTGGTGTGGATCTGTGTTACATTACCAAAGCCATACACACGATAGAACAGTATGTGGAGTCACCAAAGTCACTTTATCAAGTTGTTACATTATGGTATCTTACAGCGGTAATTTTTCAACAAACTGCTTTTTTATTACAAAACATGTATACTAACAAAAGAGCCAACAAACAGATGTATATTGCAGACAAAAAATCCTGTCACATGCTGAGATTAGCTGCCAAGTTTGGGTGTATATCTGACATGTTGTACATTGCCATGTATTATTACAAGACACTCAGATACAGGGAAGCTTTATCTGCTATAGAGATGACAAAGGTCAAGTTAGCACAGCCATATCTGATGTATAATAGACATGTAGACAGAGAGAGGTATACTGAGGCTGTTGGGGGACAGTCCTGGTCTACAAAGATCAGACAGGCTGTAGCATGGGACATAGCACTTGGCACAAGAATCTGTTATATCAGTGAACTAATACCAGAACAACAGTCTGCTCTACAGAAAGGAAAGGCTCGTACATTGATCATCCCAGTGTTTGTAATGTTGTATTTCCTAGAGTTCTTGTGTTACAGACACATTGATACAACATTATCACAAGCAGCTCTAGATGATCTACAGGTCCTAGTCCACCATGATCGGGGACTGTATATATCTGATATATACAGAGACATCTCCTGGGAGATCCTGGGGATCTGTCAACAGATGGCAGGGAACCTCCATGCTGCTCTATACTCATACCAACAGTCACTAATCTCAGAGTCTTCATTCAGTGATATACAAAGTGCCACACAGGGTAGAATACAGGATATGGTTCAGTTAACACCACACCAGTATCAGTAATTTGGAATATATATCTGTCTTAAATGAAAAGTCGTTGACAAAAATAATATGACTGTATGTATAGATATATGTATAGATTTTAACACAGTAAAATTGCATGCACTTAGTTTCATCCCCATATCTATATATAATTCTTAAATTACAAAAATGATGTAGACCAGCATAAACTTTGGAGAGCAGAACATCACTGGGTCCCCAGAGATAACTAATGTATTCAGTGATCTTTGTAAGGCCATGATGTCCGATGACGAGAGCCGATCACCAGTTTACTCACCAGTCAAGACAAAGAGGTCTGTGTTAGTGAGACTCAACGAATCCCCATTAAAAATACCACTTGGTGATAGTTTTGAGGAACCTGAGATTAGTATTGAAAAAATGCAAAGGGTAGAGTCAGTGTTTTAAATATTCATGATGTAAAGAGACAGGGAAATGATGACAAAGCCAAGGAAAGTTCTGGATATAACAATGTTGGATCTGGACACCATCCAGACCAATCCATGGAACCTGTTCTGGATAAATAAATGTGCTGTTCTAAATAGACGAAATTACTGTGAATAAGATTCCGTGCTTATTGCTCATGGTGATTAAAACTTATAGCAACATTCAACTCTCTTTGCGTTTAGACTCGGAACTCTTCTAGTGTTACCCCAGCCGCTAAGATAAAATTCAAAGTCTGATTTACCAACAACAAACACAGCATAACCAACAAACCAAGTGTCCTTTACATAAATATCTACTGACTCTTTAGACAAAAGCAAGTTCCATGTCATCATCGACAGTTCACATTTGTATGCGAGTTAGAAATCAGTCCTTGTGTTCACTTTATAAAGAAATTTGGGTATAACTAATAATCAAACAATAACATTATATTTTTTCTCTAATAAATGGTGTGTTAGCTAAAAATCAATGTATTGGCACTTGTGTTTGTGCTAAGATGAGTATGCGCCAAATTTCCTCGTTTTACATTATATACACTAAATTTCACATCAACCATTTCAGAACATAGTCTTTAAATCTTCAGAGAGTTTCTGCTGATGCCATTAGAACTGGTAACCTTGGATATTATTAATGTTGTCCCAAAACATGCGGTACCTTGGATACTGCAGCACAGGAGTCTCGCCGGACTGTCTCGATTCCTTTGGCGTCAAAAACTGGTTCCTTCTGGTCCAGGGTCTCGTAGCTATACCCAACGTATCGCTTCTTTGTTTGTAGCACACAGGGATAGTAAACCTAGAGAAAAAATGGAAATCTTAGACGCAGCTCAACCTACGAGTTCTGCTAACCCAAGCCGTATTTTTGGGAAAATAGGTCGATACTTCTTTCCCCTGACATGTGGACCTCGCCCTATTCATCGCTTCGCCCAATTTATTAATTTTTTTCTTTTTTTGGTTGGAAAATTTGATATGAAATTTTGCAAAAATTTATGCAACCCTCCAATAAAATCATGAGTGTTTACTATAATACTGCTTGAATTTCTGTGTAAAAATCGTATGGATTTTAATCAATATACTGTAGTAATTTATCATTTAAACAAAATTAAATGTAAATAGATTTATTTCTTCTTACATTTCTTACTTAGATCACTGACTGAATCATTATATGCTGTCATGCATTTTAATCGTGTGCTTACGATAAACAGGAAATCGATTTCGCGCGGTAAAAGTAAAATGAGAACCGTACAAAGGGTAATTACGGGGGGAAATATCGTCGGGTAGAAATTAAAAAAAAACAATTTGTTTTCATAATAGAATACATGAACAAGTTTTTTTCTGTATATTCAACATAAAACTTTCGATGAAATTTTAGCCAGGTGTCTCTGAAATCAGTCTGGGTAGCGCTTACTTTGTTTATACACAGTTGAACTCTCGGCACGTGCTCCTCATGCCTCCGGCTTCAATAAGATCTGAGGTTGACTCGTATGTATATACACAGTAAAAAGTCACACAGAGAAACAGGGTGGAATGTGCTACCGTAGTCATGCCTCCAGGCTAGGTAACTATCCCCCAGTTAACAGTAGTTAACACAAGTTTGTACACATGGCAGGGAAGTAATAAAAAACGATCTTAAATTAAAACCGGCCGTACTGAATTATTTGGTTTGAAAATTTTGAAGCAATTTCAGACATTTTCTTACGATGTTTTCAAGAAATACATTTTATTTCCCTTTTGTTTAAAACTGTGAAATAAGATTAAAGGCTACTATATGATAACGTTATTGGTTTAAACCATTTATTCATTAGAACTAGCGGTAATTTTTCGACCAATTCTTCAAAGTCGACCTATTTATACTTTTTTTTATTTTATGGCAAAAAACGACCTCCTTCGCCCAATAAACCGTATCGACCTAATTATCGAAAAATACGGTATACAAATGTATACGTATTTCTGTTCATTTCATATACTATGGACATATCTTATTAATTGACTTTGACATGTTTGAGTTATCATATTAAATGTACCACATTTTCACGAGTTATTTGTGCTATACCTTCTAAAACTTAAGCTTGATTGGTTGAGGGTATTTATCGTAATCACATTAATCATTACTGTACAATTCTGTGTCGTACCTTCTCAAACTTAAGTTTGATTGGTTGCGGGTTCATGGCCGTCACAGCATCACAGATCTCGTGTCCGATCCTGAATGCCTCCTCTTTACTGCGACCCTTCATCTCAATGAACATACTGAAACAGAGGTCAGAGGTCAATAAACATACTATAACAGAGGTCAATGAACACAATATAACAAAGGTCAATGAATATACTGTAACAGAGGTCAATGAGCATAATATAACAGGGGTCAATTATCAATGAACATAATATAACAGAGGTCAATGAACATAATATAACAGAGGTCAATGAACATACTGTAACAGAGGTCAATGAACATACTATAACAGAGGTCAATGAACATAATATAACAGAGGTCAATGAACATAATATAACAGAGGTCAATGAACATAATATAACAGAGGTCAGTGAGCATGCTATAACAGAGGTCAATGTGTAATGATCACATTGGTGAACAAGCTTTATCTCCAAGGAGCTCAATATCTCCATTAATACTGGGATTCCTTCAGTTACACAACAATATCAAACTCCTCTCCCCATATCATTGGATATAAATCGGCGTACTCCTTCTGCATGCGCGGATCCAGAAAAATGTACATGAGCCCTTACCCAATCATTGCTCTTCTACAAACTCCCAAGTTACTCATCATGTTTTTGTTCTATAACACACATCATCTCATCTGTCCCCCCCCCCCAATGTCAAGTCTGGATGTCCCACCAGTCTGAGTCTACATCACTACACTAGATCCCCTCAATGTATGTCCGAGAGCACACTTCGTGGAATTTAAATTCTCATTTTTATTTATTTAACTTAACTAAATGAATAATAAAATTTTGGCATTTGTGATTTTATATTTTCATAATTATGTAAAATAGATGAATTGCCAAATAAAGTACTCACAAAAAAATAAGAAATCTACAGTATCTGTCTCCAGTTGAATTTTAATATTTAAATATCTTGAATCCACTTACTTGTCTGTTCATCTCCCCTTCCCCCTCCTGTCCGTCTGTTCAAGGGTATCTAACCTGTCTCCCCTTCCCCCTCCCGTCTGTTCAAGGGTATCTAACCCGTCTCCCCTCCCCCCTCCTGTCCGTCTGTTCAAGGGTATCTTACCCGTCTCCCTTTCCCCTTCCCGTCTGTCTGTTCAAGGGTATCTAACCCGTCTCCCCTTCCCCCTCCCGTCTGTCTGTCTGTTCTAAGGTGCCTGTGTCTTACCTGTCCGTGTCCCCGTACACGACCCTGGCCCCCCACTCCGGTCGCTCTTCTACTAGTTTGATGGCTCGTTCTAGGGTCTCTCTTGCTTTTCTTACAATGCTGTCAGCAACCTTGATGTTCAAAGAAAGCAAATGTCAGATTTTTATGTTAATACTTTGTTCACTTGTTAAAACACTTTAAACGGAGAGGTAGTCAAAGACTAGGCTTGGCGTGTCTAATCTCCAGTCATGATATTTTTACCCAATATATACAGATTAAATCAAGCACTAACAATACAATATATGAATTTTTTATTCAAAATGAGGGAAAGTCTACATTTGCTGAATATTTCCGACGACAAATTAAATGATTTTTTATTCCCCATCCTCCTTTTTAAATAATCATAAGACACTTAAATTTCGTGTTAAAATAAGCACACTTATGACCACTGAATCCTCTAGTTGTTTCCCTGAATAAAAATGCATAAAAATTTCACCTCTACACAGGGCATCCGCCCGGAGAAACTGGCAGCGGTGTATCCGTACGTGACGTTCGCAATCAGTTTGAGTCCGAGTTGTCGCGCGTCTAGCAGACGGTGCAGCCCTTTGTCATTTTTATGCTCCTTCATCGATTTCTTCACCATGATTCTCGTGTTCAGTATCTCCTCTACCATTCTGTCAACAAACCAAGCACAAATAATTAGCATAACACTACATCAGGTTGTGGTTTACTTACTTTGAGAAGATCCCTGTCTTGTATCTATCTATAATGCATTACATGTATAATCTACAGGTTGTGGTTTATTTACTTCGAGATGATCCCTATCTTGTATCTGTGATGTATTATCTACACTGTCAGGTTGTGGTTTACTTACTTTGAGATGATCCCTGTCTTGTATCTATCTATAATGCATTACATGTATAATCTTCAGGTTGTGGTTTACTTACTTTGAAATGATCCCTGTCCTGTATTTATCTGTGATGTTTTACATGTATAATCTACAGGTTATGGTTTACTTACTTTGAGATGATCCCCTTCCTGACGTGTTCCTTCACAAACACAACTCCATTTGGGGACACCGTAACATCGTTCTTGATCCTCTACAAAAATCAACATCAACATGACACACAGATCAACAGATATAAAACAAACGATCTTCTACAAAAATCTACGATGTCAACATGACACACAGATCAACAGATATAAAACAAATGATCCTCTACAAAAATCAACGATGTCAACATGACACACAGATCAACAGATATAAAACAAATGATCCTCTACAAAAATCACCGACGTCAACATGACACATAGATCAACAGATAAAAAACAAATGATCCTCTACAAAAATCAACGTCAACATGACACACAGATCAAGAGATATATAACAAACATGCACCATTACTTGACTAGTATTCACAATAGGAATTCTGGTTAGGAAGTTAAGTGTTAAACCACATGTAGAGTATGTTTATTTATTCCTAAATGCACATGAAGAAAGGCCATGCACATGTACAGTAATTCAATGGAGACCATGTTCAGTTGTTTTATATACTCACGTTTAGAGTCTTTGGAGAAATACGGAGATGTGCACATCCAAACTCAATAGGACCCTCACTGAAAAAATTAGACTATATATATAAGATTACCTTAATATGCCATGAATATTACACTTGTAATAAAATACACAAATTAAATATTCCTCCAACAAGTAACAAACAGAGGCTGTCTTCAGGTACAGACCAGCCATATTTGATCCAAATGACTCCTATTTCTAAATGTTTCAGTGTAGAGCATACCTAGGCTTAAAGAGGCATGGTCACGATTTTGGTCATATTCTATTTTTATGTTTTTATTATTTACAATGCTTTAGAAATGCATTTCTAAAGATAAAATAAAATTTGAGAGTCATTCGTAAAGTTATAAGCAAGATACAGGGCTCACAATTCTTTTTCATATAAACAAGGCTCGTGCCCCGTTTTTTTTTTTACATTGGTTCGATATACCAGGAAAAAATCTTTTTCCAGCCTATTTGTCTATTTTTTTATTTATTTTACGCATAAATACATAGCTTCTAATGTTAAACACATTCTTTTAGGTTTAAAACTGAAATTTTTATTTCAACGCTTAAAATGTAAACAATCACTTTGTGAATTTCAAGCTCTGTTACTCGCTTATAACTCAACAAATGACACTCAAATTTCAGTTGCCTATTAAAAATGCCTTTCTTAAGCAATGTAAATATTAAAAACAGAAAAAGAATTTTTGACAAAAATCATGACCATGCCCCTTTAAGCATTTAAAGAAATTGAATTGTCCGGGATTTCTCTAAGAGTACAAAAGAATAATTGACTTTCCGGGCCTTCTTAGGAGTACAAGAGAATTCCAGACTTACTGGGCTTTCTCTAGGAGTTCTATATATACTACAGACTTACTGGGCTTTCTCTAGGAGTTCTATATATACTACAGACTTACTAGGCTTTCTCTAAGAGTTCTATATATACTCCAGACTTACTGGGCTTTCTCTAGGAGTTCTATATATACTACAGACTTACTGGGCTTTCTCTAGGAGTTCTAGGAGTTCTATATATACTACAGACTTACTGGGCTTTCTCTAGGAGTTCTATATATACTACAGACTTACTGGGCTTTCTCTAGGAGTTCTATATATACTACAGACTTACTGGGCTTTCCCTAGGAGTTCTATATATACTACAGACTTACTGGGCTTTCTCTAGGAGTTCTAGGAGTTCTATATATACCACAGACTTACTGGGCTTTCTCTAGGAGTTCTATATATACTACAGACTTACTGGGCTTTCTCTAGGAGTTCTAGGAGTTCTATATATACTACAGACTTACTGGGCTTTCTCTAGGAGTTCTATATATACTACAGACTTACTGGGCTTTCTCTAGGAGTTCTATATATACTACAGACTTACTGGGCTTTCTCTAGGAGTTCTATATATACTACAGACTTACTGGGCTTTCTCTAGGAGTTCTATATATACTACAGACTTACTGGGCTTTCTCTAGGAGTTCTATATATACTACAGACTTACTGGGCTTTCTCTAGGAGTTCTATATATACTACAGACTTACTGGGCTTTCTCTAGGAGTTCTATATATACTACAGACTTACTGGGCTTTCTCTAGGAGTTCTATATATACTACAGACTTACTGGGCTTTCTCTAGGAGGTCTATATATAATACAGACTTATTGGGCTTTCTCTAAGAGGTCTATATATAATACAGACTTACTGGGCTTTCTCTAGGAGTTCTATATATACTACAGACTTACTGGGCTTTCTCTAGGAGTTCTATATATATACTACAGACTTACTGGGCTTTCTCTAGGAGTTCTATATATACTACAGACTTACTGGGCTTTCTCTAGGAGTTTTATATATATATACTACAGACTTACTGGGCTTTCTCTAGGAGTTTTATATATATATACTACAGACTTACTGGGCTTTCTCTAGGAGTTCTATATATACTACAGACTTACTGGGCTTTCTCTAGGAGTTCTATATATACTACAGACTTACTGGGCTTTCTCTAGGAGGTCTATATATACTACAGACTTACTGGGCTTTCTCTAGGAGTTCTATATATATACTACAGACTTACTGGGCTTTCTCTAGGAGTTCTATATATACTACAGACTTACTGGGCTTTCTCTAGGAGTTCTAGGAGTTCTATATATACTACAGACTTACTGGGCTTTCTCTAGGAGTTCTATATATACTACAGACTTACTGGGCTTTCTCTAGGAGTTCTAGGAGTTCTATATATACCACAGACTTACTGGGCTTTCTCTAGGAGTTCTATATATACTACAGACTTACTGGGCTTTCTCTAGGAGTTCTATATATACTACAGACTTACTGGGCTTTCTCTAGGAGTTCTATATATACTACAGACTTACTGGGCTTTCTCTAGGAGTTCTATATATATACTACAGACTTACTGGGCTTTCTCTAGGAGTTCTATATATATACTACAGACTTACTGGGCTTTCTCTAGGAGGTCTATATATACTACAGACTTACTGGGCTTTCTCTAGGAGTTCTATATATATACTACAGACTTACTGGGCTTTCTCTAGGAGTTCTATATATACTACAGACTTACTGGGCTTTCTCTAGGAGTTCTAGGAGTTCTATATATACCACAGACTTACTGGGCTTTCTCTAGGAGGTCTATATATACTACAGACTTACTGGGCTTTCTCTAGGAGGTCTATATATACTACAGACTTACTGGGCTTTCTCTAGGAGTTCTATATATACTACAGACTTACTGGGCTTTCTCTAGGAGTTCTATATATATACTACAGACTTACTGGGCTTTCTCTAGGAGTTCTATATATATACTACAGACTTACTGGGCTTTCTCTAGGAGGTCTATATATACTACAGACTTACTGGGCTTTCTCTAGGAGTTCTATATATATACTACAGACTTACTGGGCTTTCTCTAGGAGTTCTATATATACTACAGACTTACTGGGCTTTCTCTAGGAGTTCTAGGAGTTCTATATATACCACAGACTTACTGGGCTTTCTCTAGGAGTTCTATATATACTACAGACTTACTGGGCTTTCTCTAGGAGTTCTATATATACTACAGACTTACTGGGCTTTCTCTAGGAGTTCTATATATACTACAGACTTACTGGGCTTTCTCTAGGAGGTCTATATATACTACAGACTTACTGGGCTTTCTCTAGGAGTTCTATATATACTACAGACTTACTGGGCTTTCTCTAGGAGGTCTAGTCGCCCCACACAGGTGGAGAAGCAGTAGTTGTGTGCAATCATGATGGAGGGGTAAAGGGATTGGAAATCTACCACCACCACCGGGTCCGCGTAAAACCGTGACTCAGGCTCCAGGGTCAGGGCAATACACTCGGGGGCCCTCATACGGGCTCGCTGCTGAACGCTTGGGGAGGCGGGGATGAAGTTCATTGGTTTGGCTAACCTAAGCATCATGGACTCCACTCGATACTACAAGATGGATAGGAAACAAATTAATAAATATTACCTTGTTAACATTTCTTTATAGACAAATAACTAATTAATGACAAATACACTGTATCATGAATGTAGGAGTTTCTACAATTCTAAACTAATTCAGTCAAAACTTGTTACCTCAAATTTGAGAATTAGAGATAAAGAAAATATGAGAGGATTTGCGATAATGAGGTTAAAAGAACACAGTGATTGGGACTTCAAGCTCAACATATCTAAGTTTTGAAAATCAGTTTTCAAGATATCAAATTTAACTGTACTAAATATGCACACAATATAAAAGACAAGACACCCACCTGAGAGCCTGTGGACAGAACGTGATAAAACTCAATCCCAAACACTCGAGCAAACTCACTGGTCCTCCCTATCAAATCCAGCTGGTCAATGACTTTTAGATTCCCCTGTACACGAGTTAGGTAGTACTTAATGAAGCGCCATCTGTAAAATAAAATCATACATTTCCTGACACAAAGATAAGGATGATTACAACCAAAAACAAAAGTCAAGTCAAAACAAGTGACCTGAACTTCTCTTTAAATCAGATGTTTAACAGCTTTATTACTAACTTGTAGTGGTGTGTTCATTGTTTGAAGAACTTTTGTACTGACCTGTAGTGGTGTGTTCTGTGTTGAACATCTTTTGTACTGACCTGTAGTGGTGTGTTCTGTGTTAAACATTTTTTGTACTGACCTGTATAGCTGTTCTGTGTTTGAACAGCTTTAGTGCTGACCTGTAGAGGTGTGTTCTGTGTTTGGACATCTTTTGTACTGACCTGTAAAGGTGTGTTCTGTGTTTGAACAGCTTTAGTGCTGACCTGTAGAGGTGTGTTCTGTGTTTGGACATCTTTTGTACTGACCTGTAAAGGTGTGTTCTGTGTTTGAACAGCTTTTGTACTGACCTGTAAAGGTGTGTTCTGTGTTTGAACAGCTTTTGTACTGACCTGTAAAGGTGTGTTCTGTGTTTGAACCAGGAGTTCAGGGTCTGAAGACTGAAGTGAGGCACTCTCTGGTGTATCACATGATGAGCCACGTTCTCAAATGTGTAAATGTTTAATGTCACCTGTAAAAATAAAATAGATAGGGAGTAAAAGTAATGACCACTGCATTAATTTCTTTATTTTGACCTAATAAAATTTAATCAAGCCTGTTTTGTGTCACATGTTATTTCTTTATAGCAAGTTTTCAAATAAAACATGAATTGACCAATGATTAGAGACAATTGTGTAAAATATGCATGGAGATAAGAAAAATATAACACTGGTTACAGAGGTAGTTAGGTGAGGAGAATAAAGAGGGGCCATGGTAACTATTGATGGGCTGTGGTCCCATTGGTTACACACCTCATGTCTAATGATCCTCCAGAGGTTAAGGATGACCCGCCCGGCGATGTGGATCTCCGAGGAGTGGTCAGACCCCCACTCATCACTCTCCGCCTTAAAGCTGCTCTTCTTCTTCTCATCTGGAAAATACAATAGTTCACGATTAAGAAAACTTAAATCTTATAAAAAATTATAAGTAGTTCTGTTCAAAGGGTACATTTGTTTCATCACATCATTCTTCTGTTTGTCAATCATTTTCTCTCTGGGAGAACAACAACTAAACTGAACAATGCCCACCCATCCCTTCTCACTGAACAATGCCCACCCATCCCTTCTCAATTACATGGCCCACCCATCCCTTCTCAGTTACACTGAACAATGCCCACCCATCCCTTCTCACTGAAATGAAATGAAATCCTTGTGTTAAATTAGGAATTTACAGTAAGAAATCCCCCCCCCCCCCCCACACACACACACCACAGACACACACTTACCTGGGATGCGGGACATCTGAGCACACAGGTTGACACTCAGCTGGGAGGCTCTCTGTAATAAGTACCCCCAGGAAAACTTCTGAATCTCAAACCCAACCAGAATGTCGGGGTCCCATCTAGTGAAGAAATATCAATATTAAATTTGTTCATATGAATTTTGTATTCACAGTGTATCATGATGAAAAAGATATCTGTGAGTCAATGCTCACAAGTGATACCAACGCTCTAATATAAATATACAAAATAAGCTGAGTCAACATTGAACAAAAATTTGACATCTGATTGGTACAAAAATAAATTGCATCAAACAGTAGGCCTAGACAAAAAGTGAATTAAAGCATCTGTTATGAATAGTTGCTGAGAAATCTTTGACGAACATTTGTTTAAAAATTCAGGCTTAAAAAAAACAGCTGTCCTTTAGCAGGAAGTTGACGTCCAATTGGTACAAAATACCACCATAAGGCATGCCTCAATTAAGAGCATGCTAAAATTTGAAGCACCAGTGACGAATAGTTGCTGAGAAAAATTCAACAGAAATTTTGTTACAGAGACAGATACACACAAGGGTAAAACAGTACTTTGGAATCACTAGATTTCATGGTAGCTCAATTTTCGTGGAATTCTCATCCACAACTTAAAATCCTTAACGAATTAATAAAATAAAATCATATTATCTTTTGTTTGTATAAGAGATTGCACGAAACTTCCCCACAAACCTGTCAAATTTAAACAATTCCAGAAAAATGGCCCCCACAAAATTAAATGATTCCACAGTATACCCCCCTCCCCTACATAGTAGGGGTATAACTATTAAACAATGAGAACTTATCCAAAATATCTTCTGTCTGGTTAAAATGGTTTTGAACACAGAGAGAACTTCTAGAATGTTACCATACCTGGAGAATAACTTGAGGACCTCCATGAACAGCTCCTCTTCATTTTCTACATACACCACGTCTAGGTCGTCCACCCCTGACTTTTGTAACAAGGTGTGTTCAGCCTCTCCCCGGGGAACTTTAGCCCCAGGGCTAGGGATGGGGCTCACTGACCGGGGCCTCTTGCCTCTCTGGGTCGGAGCCCGGGATGTGGAGGGCTGTGGACTGAGAGGTCGGGACGTGGACGGCTGGGGGGACGGCTTGACCTCCGACCCAGTGTCACGTGATGTGGAGGGTTGTGGAGAGGGCGGGTCAGGCTGCGTGGACTTTTTACGATTTTTTATTGCACTCTGGATCTCCTTTGATTTTTTGTCGACTAGAATCACGCCTGTGATGTCCCGCTGTTGGGCGTCTGTAGTGACATCATTGAGGATGTTGTAGAACACGGCCAGTATAGGATCGACCTCGGGGTCAGGCATCAGGTCACGGCGTGTCTCGGCATGGAGCTCCAGGCTCATCACTGTCAAGTTCTGTACCTGGATTAGAATCAAAGGCTTGAAATCATCACAGCCACAGTGGTATACAAAACAGCAACACAAATGAACCTGTTTTAGATTATGAAATTATGGATTGGTTTTTTTTTCATAGTTGTTCCTGGTGATACACTGTCAATGAAGTGTGAGGTTATTCAAATTTTTTGTGTTTTTGAATAGGCAAAGGACTACGTGCGGTATGGTCAAATATCTGCCCCCGTTTTCAGCCAATTTTTAAATCGTATCCTATAAAAATAAAATCTTCAAAAATTTTTGTACGGAGGATGCCTATCACTTTAATCTTGATTTTAGTCATCATTCCTCATTCGCTGTTTATCTATGACGTCACTTAAATGACCTATTTCCCGCAAAGTTGCAAACAACTGAAAATACTCTCATATTTGCTTTATATTTTGCATTCAAAAGTACAGAGTGCAGGTCTGCTCAAGTATAATTTTAACATATGTTTTTATTCAGATAGTTTTACCCATTATATTAAAAAATGGTACTTGAGCAAGCCTGCCCTCAATGTTTCCCAGTCGAAAAACCATAGGAAAAGACCCTTATTTTGCTAAAAATTCTAATTTTGATAAATTGATGTATTTTAGCCTAAAATACCTCAATTTATCAAAATAAAGCAATCTTCATATCCTTTAACACCCTATTTTTAATATGATTTTAACTATCTTTCACCTTATTTTTAAAGTTCTTTATAAAACTTTGCTTTTGGGGGCAAAAAAGGCATAAAACCGCACATAGTCCTTTATTGTAAATACAATTTGTGTGGATATTATTTTCCCAATTTAGAAAAAATGTAGAAGATGCCAGTAAATAAGTCAATTTACATTGAAACATTTAAAAAAATATCTTCAGCTGTAATTTAAAAAATATTAAAATACACTAACCTCATGTAATGCCTTTGCCTTCTGGAAGTCATGTTGACTGACTTTGAATCCAAAGGAATTTTTGGGGGTTGGTCCATCAATCTGTGACTGGTTCCCCTTGGAATTGGTGGGCGTCGCCATTTCCTGCAAACAGACACACAGGTACAGACCACTGTAAAGGCCACCCAAGACTCAATGCCTTGACAGATCAAAAGAAAGGCTGATGAAACACTCAGTGAAAATTCAAGAACAGAAAAAGAGCTGATGTTCAATGCTGGCAGGTTTCTTAGCCTATATTATACTAAAATGACAATATTTAATGGAAAATATCTCAAAATTATTTTCAGATCATTTGCATTAAAAATAAATAATTTGTATGGTTAGAACTGTATATCTCTAGAAACAACAAATACATGTAGTTCAGAAATGTTGAAAATGTAACTAGCATAAAAGTAAGAATTTTAAAAATCTTAATCTGTTGAAGGAAATTTTGAGAATATAGATATACAAGGCATTTCCTAACACATGTTTAAATTTTGAATCAATGAAATCTCCAATACTACTATACCCTCATGTCTGCCGAGGACATCAGCGATCGCCTGGGATCCCCCTTCTCAACCGACTCTTTACTGGGAAGAGGGACTCTCCTTGGGGTAAGGAAAACTCCCGGGGTCTCGAGCCTCTTCCTGGGGTTTTCCGGGTCATTGTCTGTACTGTGTGATATTGGGGTCACGTTGATCGTTTCTAGCAGAGATCTCTGATCACGTGAAGACACAGGCGTACTATGTACCGAACCAATCAAATTCCTTCTTACAGCATCACATGACTGTTTCTTTTCTTCAGATGACAACTGACTTAACCTTGATTTGGAAGTGAGGGATTTCCCTGATTGTTGGGAATTTCTTCTGACTGACGGCATCGTTAGTTTGGAAGGGGAGGGGCTTATAATGTTTGCTGTGTCCCTCCTGAATGAGTGATGAGTGAGTTGGGGAGGGGAGGGGCTAATCACCTCTTCCTCCTCTCTCCTGAAGGAGCAGCAAGTCTGCTGGGGAGGGGAAGGGCCAATGATATCATCCCCAGACTCCTGTGATGACATCCCTGACCCAGATTTTTCCTCCATAGATAACTCTGTTCCCTCCTTGTCACAAGACCCACCATTCTTTTCCCCTGGGGAAACCTCATCTTCCATGTTGAATATTTCTGCTGTTTCATTAAAACTGACTTCTTTTGTAATTAGTTTAGTTTTTGGCGTTCTTACAGTGTCTTTGTCCTTAATCTGTGAGTAATGGATTAGTGGAACAATTTTGGTAAACTGGTTCTTCTGTGAGTTGCTTTGCTGGTTCTCCTGTGGGTTGCATTGCTGCTGTTTCTGGGCCTTCTCTTTCCGTCTTTGTTTCCTGTAGAGCTCTTTCTTTTCCAGCCAGAGTCTGACCTTGGCCTGAGATGGGGGTAGTTTACAGGGTACCATGGTAACTCGCCGGTCACCAAGCAGTGAGCACCTGAGGTTGTGGTCCCTGGTGATGGAGTCCATCACAGTCTGGTTGTCTGTCTGAGAGGGGAGGATCCGGTCTGTGGCCGCCAAGATCTGTCTGAAGGCGGCTAGCCCCTCCCCCGTCACAGTGCTCAGGTACTCCAAGAAACTGGTCACCTACCAAAAATAAAAAAGGTCAAGGTCATCAGTCCACACATTGTTAAAAGAACTGGCCCTACCGCCGCCAACACTTTACAATCCCTCAACTCAGTCCTCAACTCAAATCCTTAAAGGAGAGTGCATAAGTTTGAGATCAAAAGTCTGACTTGAGGTTGAGTAATTGACTTGAGGAGAGTTGTTGACAGCAAGGTCTGGTCCTCTACAGAATAGCAAAGACAGTAAGATCTGTTACCTACTCTCTGTAGAACGAGGCATGGCTACACTTAGGTTAGGATAGTCTTACAACATTACATTGACATTGTCTAGCTTACCAAAGACTTATAGTGCAAGATGGCACATACAAATGCTTTACTTAAGTTTGTCATTAATAATTACAATTCTTGCATTGTCTTCACTCCTAAAACTTACATAATTCTAGAGTAATAAAAAAATCAATTACAGTACAAAAAAATAAACACAAATTTGAAAACTTCTAGAAAAATCAAATTTCAATCACAAAAACTAAATTAAGGAAATGGAATCATTTCAAAATTTTACAAATGAAATAATTTGTAATGACATGCAAAATGAATGGAGATCAAACTGACAACAACATAAACTATTGTTTCAAGTGACTAACTCAAAATCGTGACACAGCAAACCATTAGTTAGATAAACACAAGAGGCCCATGGGCCAAGTCACTCACCCTAGCAACAATAGCCATTATGAAATCAGCTTTATGGAATCATATAAAAAAATATCTGGATGATTTAGTTTAACATATTCTGTATAAAAAGGTTCAAAATTTTCTCCCTGGATATTCTAATGTTTATCATTAAGCCCCTTTTGTAACAGGGTGATTTTATAGTCATATCACATATTAAGCATTGAAGTTCTCATGAAGATCTTAAACAATATAAGTTGTTAAATTCAGTAGTATATTCTCACTAAATAACTCTATATAGACGAATAGTCAGTAAACGTAATATTAGCTCGTCCGAAAAATATTGACCAGTCAATATTTTTTTAATATTGACCGACTAGGAATAATATCTAGAGAACATTCCCTTTATTTCAAATAATCGCCTCTGATTAGTAGATTCGTTTGATGTGACGTAATTAAACCTACGCTTCGGGTCGGGCAATATTTTGTCCCTCGGGGGCTAATATAATCAATGTTGCCCTCAACCCCAGTCAATATTTGTATAATATAAAACTATAAATCCAACTTTAAACCCCTTGTGAGGCCAAGAAGAAGAAGATTTAAAGATGTTATTCTAGGTAAAAATTTGACCCCCCCCCCCCCCCCCCCGATTGTGGCCCAATCCTGTCCCCAGGGATCATGATTTGAACAAAGTATACTCCACCCTACCTGGGGATGCTTCTACACAAGTTTCGGATTTTTGTGGCTGATTGGTTTCTGAGAAGAAGATTTTTAGATTTTATTCTATATATTCCTATGTAAAAATTTGACCCACATTGTGGCCTAACCCTGTCCCCAGGGATCATGATTTGAACAAACTATAATCTATCCTATCTGGGATGCTTCCATACAAGTATCAGCTTTTCTGATCAAATGGTTTTTAAGAAGACAATTTTTAAAGATATACTCTACAGATTCCTATGTAAAAATTGCCCCCTTCCCTCTCATTGTGGCCCCATCATGATTTGAACAAGCTTTAATCTACATTACCTGAGGATGCGTCCACACAAATTACAGCTTTTCTGGCTAAATGGTTCTTGAGCAGATCTTATTTCAATAATTTTAGATTATCTCCCCTTTAAAGAGGGTGAAGCTCTTCATTTTAACAGACTTGAATCCCCTTCACTCAGTGATGATTTATGCCAAATTTGGTTGAAATTGGCCTAGCGGTTCTGAAGAAGTCAAGAAATCAATGTAAAATGTTTATGGGCTATTGGACAGATGGACGGACAGACAAAGAGATGGATGGACAGACAAAGAGATGGACAGACAGACAAAGAGATGGATGGACAGACAAAGAGATGGACGTCAGACTAATATTGATCAGAAAAATCACTTGAGCTTTCAGCTCAGGCGAGGAAACAGTATGGAGAGTCGCATACAAGCAGGAGAGAAAACTCAGTAGAGTGAAAGACTGAAAACAAAAGAAAGAGTAAAATTCAAATTACTATCTGAAAATACTACCATCTGAAAGAGTGTGGACTATAACAATGACTGTTGTTTGTGGTTGCCATATACTTGATAATCTGTGATTTGTTTGTGATCAAGCCAGTAGATTGTGGGGATTGCAGAAGATAAAATTATCAAACCAAACTATTAAACTGTAAACAAAGTAGGAAATGAGTGATGGCAAGCAATAGAAGTTACGCCAATCATCTATATCTACTGAGTGTGATGGCAAGCAATAGAAGTTACGCCAATCATCTATATCTACTGAGTGTGTAATGCCAATCATCTATGGCTACTCTCCATTCAGAGTTAACAGTTAGAGCTGGTGCTAATAGAATAATGCTCACCCTATTATTCTGTAAAGTCAGAACTCGACCTCCCACCTCCCTACAAATACACAAACATACAATCACATCAGGACCTGCAACTGATATGTACCTCTCCTGTTCAGATTCATTTCTCCTTTTTATTTAATTTTTGATTCTTTGATTAAACATGTTAAGAAATGAAATACACATACATTCCTATACATCTATAAACTTATTTTTTAATTTACTTTAAATCCCATTACCCTGCAGAGAACAGACCCAATTTGTAAAAGATAAAGACCGAATAAATACTGCTGGTTCTGACATAGATTCTGTAATCCGATCAGTCCTTACCTGGGTTTCTCCGGCACATCATTGGCGTTGCTACAGAATGCGTCCTGGTTGACCACACACTGAAGCCCATACTGTTTGGCCGTCCCCTCCACCCTTAGGCGGCTTGGTGGGGGATGTTTGGGTTTGAGGACCTGCCTCTTTGTTGGAGTGAGAGAATGGGGAATCCTCTCTCCTCCACCCCCCTGCTGGGACGGTCGCCTTCTCCGGGGCAGAGTTGTCTTCTCCTGATGACCACCCTCGGTTTTATTGCCCGCCCCTAGCTTTGTAGGGGACAGACCTCCCGGTGAGGTTTCACTACTCCCAGAGTTTGGCACGCTCTCCTCCTTACTTCCTTTCACTTTCCTTGAGTGGTCTTTCTGTGCTAATTTCTTGGCATGATACACTTCACTGAACTTATCATTTGATGTCACTAAGTCCTGCTCCCTGGCAGAACCTGGATCTAAACAACCAGGGGCTTCATCTTCATACAAGTCAATATAAGAGTCGCTCCTAATCAGCCGAGGTGGACACTCTAGTTCCTGTTTCAGATCTTTACCAAACTTTGGAATGATGGGCGGTCCCAGATCGGGAGGGGAGACACTCTCCCTTTCACTCACAACGGGGATGTTTTCCTTCCCTGCCCCAGCGGGATTCAAGCAGTAGCTCTGTATTTCTCGATCAGTCAGAGGTCGTAGCCTCACTATGGCTTTACGTTTGATATGTAATGGTCCAAGCCTTGGTCCTGTGTTTTGTTCAGTGCGGTGGTTATCCCTGTCAGTGTCGGAGGAATGAGCACCATGTTCCTCATCTCTCAGAGGCTCATCCAGAACAGGTTCCATGGATCGGTCAAGATGATGTCCAGATCCAACATTGTTATATCCAGAACTTTCCTTGACTTTGTCATCATTTCCCTGTCTCTTTACATCATGAATGTTTAAAACACTGACTCTGCCCTTCTGTATTTTTTCACTACCAATCTCAGGTTCCTCAAAACTATCACCAAGTGGTATTTTTAATGGGGATTCGTTGAGTCTCACTAACACAGACCTCTTTGTCTTGACTGGTGAGTAAACTGGTGATCGGCTCTCGTCATCAGACATCATGGCCTTACAAAGATCGCTGAATACATTGGTTATCTCTGGGGACCCAGCAATGTCCTTCAGATCTGTAGGGCTTTGTGCTCTGGGTGGAGATTTCTCCAACTCATCGGGGGGTGGGGGTGAATAAAGGGACATTGAAAACAGAGCATCATCATACTTGGTCCTGTAATCGTCGGTGGACTCACAGTAAGAAAGAGGCGAGTCTATGAGATTGGCCAGGGTAGCTTGATGTAGAACAGACAGACTCGTCATTAATTTCCCTGAGCAGGATCGAGTTCGCCGTTTCCGTGTCCTGTAACTGGCTCCATTAAATGCAGTGTGGATTTTTCTACACTTATTTGTCTTTTTCTTTTTCTTAATGAATTTCTGAGAAGGCTTTACTGTTTTACTTAAACTGTTTTCATCACTTTCTTTTTCATCTTCCATTTCATCATCATATTCATCTTCCTCTACACAAATCACAGAATCGTTCATACCCCATTCCTTTTCTGTCGCTGTTGTCACCTTTTTCCCTCGGCCCTCATCCTCGGAGCTGCTGATCTCTATCACTTCATCATTTGGACGGCCTCTTTTTAACAGCGACAAGCGACTTTTTCGTGGCTGAAAATAAGTGGAATCTTTGGATGAATCATCAGAGACGATATTTCCGAAAAATTTTGAGTCTTGAAAGGATTTAAATTTTTCAAAGATATTGTCACAAAACGGTTCATGTGCGGCCATTTCTGGTGCCTGAACGGTTTTGTGATTTGACCCATTTTTCTGATACAGTGAATTAAGCGAGAAAACTTGAGACAGTTTGACAACAGTTCCATTTGAAATATTTAACTTGTTTAGCTGAACTGTCATTCGTTTATGACCCTTGAACTTCCCCGTTACAAAATAATCCACACCTGGTATCTCTCGTTTCCTTTTCCGACTTTCTCGGCTGATGCGGACAGATTTCCTTGTTTTCTCCACGTCCGTCTCACTGTGATTTTTCTTCACTCCATCTTCATTAGTTTGCCATCTACTGTTACTCTCACTAGAGGACCTTGACCTGGTCATGTGACCTTCAAATTTATGACCTTCAAACACACAAGTGTTCCTGCTCTGTGTTTCTGGCTCACTCTTGTTTTCAGACAATGGGAGCATGTTTTCCAGATCTGAGCCTGTATTACTCGGGGGGCCACTTTCAGATTCCCCCAGGGACTCCACACATTTCTCGCTGTTTTGAGGTATTGTGGGAGTATTCTGATTCCCAGACAAATTGAGAACACTCTTTGATGATTGCGGTTGTTTTGTCTCAGTGAAATCAGACACACTGAGTTTGGGACATGATAGGTTGGACTTTATCAGGGACAAATTTTCTGATGATTTTGCTGTCGATGAATTGCGCCCAATATCATCAAGAAGATCTGTCCGGCATTCTATTTCCTTGGTTAGTGTTGGTATCTGGTCAGAGATATCCTGGTCCATTTGACTGCTATCTGATTTGGATGCTGAACTTGGCTGTGAATCCAATGATGACTGTGACTCCATTAAACCAACATCCTCTCTCCTTTGTGTTACAGACTCTAGCTCCCAACCTTTGTCTCGACCTTTGTCCTTCTCAATACTCTCATTCATTTTTGACCCGCCCTGAGTGTCAGTCTCCTCTTGCTCATGTATTGAGTGTTCATAGTCTTTAGAACTGCTTTTAATTCTTGGGTCCAACACGTCAGAATTTAATAGTTGGCATGGATCAGGGACGGACTGATGCATGAAGGGACTTCTGCCGGTGACTGGCGTCTGTGACTGTACGGGAATACTGCTTCCCCTCGAGGCCTTCATCAAACTGACGTCTTGTAACACAGGGTCAGGTAAATCTTCGCCATTGGGGTCAACCACAAGAGGGAGTTTTTTGTGTGGATTCGGCTTCTTTTTATGTTGGACGGCTTTACTACAGGCCATCTTGGTGGAATATCCAAGTTGTTCCATTGTTCTATTATCCATTGGGTTAGGTGCATCACTATTTCTCTGGAGATACTTATAGAACTGGCCCTGATACTTGGACGTCGGTTCAAGCAGATTAAGCCTGTCCTCCTTTCTGCTCTGTAAGCCCTTGTCATCAGAAGCTCGCTGGTTTTGAGCCTTCCTGTTACTCACTGAGTCTTCACCAAGTCTCCGCCCATCTCCAACACAGTCCTCATCAGTATCCATGGAGCTGAAGGCTTTGTCAATAATGGAGGCCAGGGTGATCTTTTCAATCTGTTGTGGTCCACTCGTCTTGTCTTCTACACACCATAGCTCAGCAAAAGGCTTCTCACTCTCTGCCACCAATTTCGTGGCTCCTTTGGACTTGGCCACTTCCTCTCGTAGTTCTTCGTAACTTGGGTAAGCCTTCTTTTCACTGACAAAGGGCATGGTGTTTCCTCTTTTGACGGCTTGTACACATGATTCAGCACACAGTTCAGCCTGCTGTGGGTTATCTCGTACACACGGTTCAGCCTGCTGTGGGTTATCTCGTACACACGGTTCAGCCTGCTGTGGGTTATCTCGTACACATGGTTCAGCCTCCTGTGGGCTATCCGAACGTCCCAGCTTACCTAGCTGTTTCACCGAGAGCTTCTTCAGTCTGACCACCTCTCTTCCAATTTTCAACAGACTGTATCTCCTGGCGTCCATAGGATGCATTTGTACATACTGGACCCTCTTTCTGGGCGACTGGTGACTCAGCTCGATGAATTGGAGGTGTTTGTGAGCTGGTGCAGGGACGGTGAAGCGGTAAGTATACTTGGTTGGTTGAACCGCCACAGGAGTAACTTCAGTCTTGCGGGGCCTCCCTCGCTTCCTCTTCACTGGCTGAATGATTTTCTGAGGATTTGGGGTACTGAATGACCGAACGATGGATGGGCGGTTCACAGATTTCTGTTTCAGTGAGCGCGAGAACTCTGTGCGATTGTTATTTACACTAGAGGTTGACATAGTTCTTTCTCTTGATACAATTTCATTGCTGGATGCGGACACCCCACTCGAGCTACTAGAGAAAGACTTATTTCTTTCTCGACAAACTGAATTTGGAAGGGCCTGATGTCCAGGCTGACTTGAATCGGATGAAAGTTTGTCTCGAATAAAACTATCTACACTTGTTACAGAGCCCCTGCTACAGTTACTGGACACTGCACCGTCTGCTGTACTGGGGTAGGAGGGATGGCTGATGCTGCCTGGATTAGTCTGGCCGCTGTTCATTGGTCGATTTTCACTCACACTAGGAACGGAGTGTCTCCTCCCTTGGTTGGGCGTTTCGGATGCTGAAGTTGATCGCTTTTTGCGAGATTCCAATTCTACTTTACTCCTTATGAGTTCTGAGACATTGGTGGGTTTACGTATAGGAACTTCACAATCCACACTCTTACCAAGTTCATCCACAGAATCCGAGGCCTCTACTGGTCCCAAGTTCTTCTGAATGTAGCTCCTTAGCTCAGACTCGGAGCAGGAGTAAGGCTTCCCATCTGTGGCGATCTGTCTGACACTCTGGCCGAATTTGGTCTTCTGTGAAACGTTTGACACCAAGTTTTGTAAACTAAACAAGGAGCCCACAGAATGAGATGCCGTGGTCTGAGGCTGCCGGTCTTTGTCTGGTGTGTTCTCACGGAATGGAGAAAGATAACAAGGCTTGTTATCATAAGATGAAGATGATAGCCCTTCATAAGGTACCGGTGGTATCCCTTGAGGTCCCCCTGATGACTGATGAGATCCTGATGGTGAAATATGAGGTCCAGGCAGTAATACTTTAGGTCCTGTTGATTTCTGGTGATAACCTGATGGTTGGCGAGATCCTGGAAGACTTACTGGTGTCTGGAGAGGTCCTAGTGGGTGTTGGTAAGTCCTTAATGTGTTCTGATTAGGTCCTGATGATGTTAGATGAGGCCCTGATGGTTCATGAGGTCCTTGTAATGTCTGTGGAGGTCCCGGTGAATTCTGATTCAGTCCTGATGGTGTCTGATGAGGTCCTGAAGGTTTTTTAGGTCCAAGATTGGTTTGATAAGGTCCTGATGAATTCTGATAAGAAAAATTGATGTTTGTTGTAGGACCCCTTGAACTTTCAGATTTATCAGAGAAAGGCTGTGACGAACTGCTTGATCCACTCTTAGGTGAGGTGGAATCTGTCGATGTGTGGAGTAAGGACCCTGGGGATGACAGCGATTTACAGGGAGGAACAGACGGTTCAGGTTTCCTGAGTTTGCCGCCCTCCTCCTCATTTGCCAGCAGTAGCTTTTCCAGTAAATTCCCTCCACTGTAGGGTACCCCTCGTGGTTGGAAGGAGTTGGACTTCTTTAACACACTGCCCAGAGAGGACGCCTGTAATATGCTGCCCAGGGAAGACTGATTGGGGGAGTCCAATGGAGGTTTTGGACCCTCATTACTAGATTTTTTTGTGGACTTTTTGGGGGTGGCTTTCTTCTTGGTTGTGGCTGTCGTTGTACCACCATTCTCTTTCTTTTTGGAGCTCCTTTTCTTGACAGTGGTGGTGGGGTTGTCATTGATAGTAGACATGTGTGGCCCCCAGTGAGGGGTGGAGAGGTTTGGTTGTGAGTTATAACACTGGCCGCTGGGCTGAGGTCCCTTGTATGAGTGAGAGTGAGGGGAGAAAGAGGAGCTGGCATTATCACTTCTCTGTGAGTCCGAGACGTGAGATAGGGATCCGGATTGATAGAGAGGCTGGGAATTAGAAAATTGGGAGGAGGCATGACTAGAAAAACTGGAGTTCTGCTGACTTCCATCAGAGTCTCCACTGAAATTCCCCCCACTAGGCATGTGATACTGCTGGGTGTTAAAGTCCCTGGGTTCAGCACTTAGTCGACTTTTACTGCTTAAAGCTTCTTGACCACTATAATTCCTGTTGGACATCGCACTGTCCTGGCTGGTATCTAATGGAGTGGAGGTTAAACCACATTCATTTACAGAAAGTGTACTGTTCTTTGGACTAGTCTGCGAAGAATACTTTGAATATGAAGATGAGAAAGTGTTTGAATAGTTGTGCTGAGAAAATCCTTCCGGCTGAGAATAACTGCTGAATTCTGGGTAATGACCCTGAGAGGTACCACTCTGAGAATTGGAGAAAGTTTGGCTGCTTGGTTGAATAGCCAGTCTTGGAAAAATTTGTGAGCAGTTAGAATTCACACCCTGTTGAGTCTTGCTCTCCTGGCTGTTCTGAGAACCCCCCACTGGGGTTGATGTCATCCCTGGCTGACCCGAGGAAAACTGAGTGAGATGACCTTGAGAGGAGGTCATGCTATGGCTGCCCTGAGACAGGAAGTTTGGCTGGTTCTGTGGGTAGTACATCTGTTCCATTGCTTTTTCCACTGTTCCAATCTGTCCAGTCATACTGCTCTCCCCCTGAGAGAGCATTCCATCCGAATCACTAATTCCACCAAATTCTGAGAAATTCCACAGATTATTGGATAAAGTTTCATCGTTCATCAGAGCACTGAAGGAGTCCCTGCTCTCCATTACTGAGGGGGGATACCCCTGTCCCTGATTCTGACCATGACCTTGAACCCTTGTCAGACTGCTGAAGGTGGACATAGGAGCTCCGATATTTAAAGGAACCGGGGAGTTGACACTTGTATTTTGTGACTGTGTATTGCCCTGGGTGTTCCCATGTGGTGATGGTAAGCCCTGCGGTGAAGATAAGCTGTGTGGAGACGTTAAACCGTGTGGAGACGTTAAACCCTGTGGAGACTGTAATCCCTGGGGTGAGTGCTGACTGCGTGGAGAATTCGACATGTTCTGTGACTGTGGAAGATTTCTGTGTGAGCCCTGTAACCTTGGCTGTAGCTGACCTTGAGGTGAAGGAAGACCTTGACCTTCTGGAGGACACTGCTGCTGCATGCTTGGATTAGAGGAGTTCCAGGGAGTCTGCTGGCCCCAGGTCTGCATTCCAAATCCTTGTTGGAGATCTCCACCGTAACTTCCCTGGGGGTTCCACTGACTGTAAGAGTACGTCCCAAACTCCATGCCATAGCCCTGACCTTGGAAGTCATACTGGTTTCCACTGGGGTACTGGTTACTGTTGGGTCCATACAGCCCCTGGGGTGGGTTACTGAACTCTGGACTGAATGGACCACTCTGTGAGATCAGACCCACTGAGGGAGGAGTCTTGTCAAACCCCGACACCACCGGTCCCGTGGTACCCAGGCGCTTCTTCTTGCTCTTCTTGGCTGGAAGAGAAATAACACAGCTTTATAACACACAGATGTTTAAACACAAGTACAAGGAGAGAAATAAAAGCATTAGAACACCCAATATTCCTTTTTATACACATACAGTCGCACCTGTTTTAAGCGGCCACCTGTGGGACAATGCCAAACTGGCCGCTAAAGACAGGTGGCCTCTTATTCCAGGTTTCAAAATAATGGAAAAAAAAACATCGAGTATTTTCATTTGGCTCTATTGCACAGATTTATTAATAGCATCTGTAATGGCGGCGTACACAGAGATGGTGAATGCACAGCTCGGAATGCTAAATAAACAGTTTATATTAATTCTAAATGGCCGTTTTAGTTCCATTTATCTATCAAGGGATTAAGAACAAAACATTTTCTGCTAAATACGCCCAAATGATAATTAGGGATTAAATGCGGTAAACAAACAGAAGTAGCGTTTCCGTACAAAGGCTACTTACTGAACTACGATAGCCGATGTTTTACCTTTTAAAAAAAGTATCAAAATTCCATTCTTATATATATTAAGAACCCGTTTTATTATCTCAAAGAAATTTTCTAGGAAAAAAGTGCATACTACCGGCTATTTTGCACATGTTAAGCTGTTCAGCGCAAGACTGGCCATATAAATGACTGTAATGAAGTATATAAGTACGTGTCGATATATAAACAACACAAAACAGGTGTTATGATAATCAATTATCACATTAAATCTCAGCAGACTTCAAATAACACACTCAATTATTTGTCATTAACTCATTATCAGCTTTCGAAGTTTGGCTTCTTTCGATACGGGGTCACATGTCAGATTCAAAAGTCATGTGACAAAACAGACAAAATGGCCGTTGAAAACAGGCATGTTCAAGCCACGGGACCTAAAAACAGTGGCCGCTGGCCGCGTTAGACAGGTGGCCGCTTAAATCAGTTAAAATATAGTGTAAAACTAAACGGGCGGGATTAAAACTGGCCGCTCATGGCGAGTGGCCGCTGATTAAAGGTGGCCGTAACAGCAGGTGCGACTGTACTTAATTCTGTGATTTCCCCATTCTGTATGAATTTGGAGAATATAAAATTCCCTTTTGTTGTATTTTGAAATATTTCAGAAGTGTCAGAAAAATGAGAGTGGGATTTTCTCCTTGTTATATTTTGCATACTGTGGAATCATTAAATTTCGTGGGGGCCAATTTTCGTGGATTGCTTAAACTTTACAGGTTCATGGGGACGTAATTTCGTGTATTCTCTGAAATCTACAAAGGAAATATGACTTTATTACCCTAATTTATTTATTCGTGGAGGATGTTAATTCGTGGTTGAGAGGTACCCACGAATTCCACGAAAATTGAGCCACCACGAAATCTAATGATTCCATAGTATTTTACTTCTTGCATTTAGATTTACAAGATTACAGTAACTAATAGACAGAAGAAGGTTTATATGTTCAGTACAGCTGTCTGTTGAAGACGTACCTGGCTGCGGTTTCTCGTCGTTGGCGCCATCAAACTGAGGAATCGTGTCCCCCTCCTCATCACTGACTGGCACCGCCTGCGAGTCATTCCAGGTGGTATCCAGACCCTCCAGGTCAAACTCCTCACACTTCCTGATGGGAAAAACAAAAACCAAATAATGGACAAATAGAGAATAAATCTGAAACCGAGAATGAATAGAAACAAACAACACAATTCTAGATCATCAAACAACCCCTTCTCAATGGGAACAAATAACAACAAATAAAGAACAAAGGACAAATAAAGAACAAATACAGAAGAAATAAAGAACAAAGGACAAATAAAGAACAAACAAAGGACAAATAAAGAACAAACAAAGGACAAATAAAGAACAAACAAAGCAAACAAATCTAGGTCATAAAACTGAATTCTTCTTCTTGAGTTTTTTTGAAAAATATTTTTCATTAAAAAGTAGACATAAATTGCTGACTTATCCTATTATAAACACACTGAGGTTCTAATAAAGTACAACTTGATTAGTACAACTGATCCCCAGACACTAGTTCGTACCTCTCTCTGCCTTCCCCACTGTCCTGACTTCCATCTTCCCAAACGACCTGTGACATTTCTAGAGTTTCTGCCTCGTCTTTTTCTGTGGTCTCATCGTCGGGGACAACAGCGGCGTCCAGGAGGATGCTGTCCTTCTCCTCTAGCGTGGTGACTTCACCGGCAGCGGCCTGGGTTGCAGGGGGAGAGCTGTCGTCGGCCAGTGAAGCCAGCAGTGCCGCCAGAGACCGGTCCTGGGGCTCATCTGTAATATTGAAGCTTAGATCTCAATACTCCACCCAAATATTATACTCAGTCAAATTTTCATTTGAGGTTGTTCTACAGACAGGTGTAGTTAAGAATTACAATTTTATGTATAAGCAATCTACTATTGTTGAAGGTGTGTTATCATTTTAAGTTATTGATAATAAAAGTATCACATAATGCCTAGAAGGAATGAGGTGCACCAGACAGTTTTCTTAAAATGACACAAGGGGAGAATAAGGCAGAACTATTCAATTGCTGTTTTGAGAGACTGGGGGTTAGGGTTCTACCCGAGAGCTGTGAGAATTTTCCTGATTTTGAGTTGGGAGGGAAATTAGAGTTCTCATCTGATTGCTGTGAGGGGAAAGGGTGGCAGATTCTCTCCTGATTGTTGTGAATTGGAAGGGTTTTTTTACCTGATTGTGAGTTAAAAGGGGGGAGGGGGGGTGTGGAGTTCTCATCTGATTGCTGTGAGACCACCTGATTGTTGTGAGTTGAGAGGGGGTCGCTGTGGGGGGAGGGGGGGGGGGGGGGGGGGGGGGAGTGGTTGAGGGTTCTCAGGTGGGGGTTGAGGATCTCCCCTGATTGTTGTGGGGGGGGGGGGGGGGAGAAGGGGGGAGATTCCCAACTGATTGTTGTGGGGGGAGGGGGAGATTCCCACTTGATTGCTGCAAGTTGGGAGGGGGTTCTGACCTGATTGCTGGGATAGAGGCGTCGCTGAGAAGTGCTGACTCATGGAGACTACTCTGTGGATGGAGTCCATGTTCACAATGGCCGCCCTGTCTTCTTCTTCCTCCTCCTCCAGGATCACAGTGCTCTGTGAGGCCTCCACGTCCTCCACGTCTAAAATACAAACAGCAATGAAATAGAAATATTTATCTATAGGAGTAATCAACATGTTGGAAGGGGGGGGGGGGGGGGGGGGGTTCTGTTATCTGATATTGCTAAATGTTCATTGTTTGCATGTTTTCTTCACAGACTTTTTCCTTCCTATCCATGTTTATATGACTTTTGAGATGATATATGTGGAAAAACCAATCTTATTCTGTTTGTGTATACTATGGTAGATAAATTAAGGACTGATCATTCTCAAACTCAAATAAGTCAATTCTGACAGGCCACCTCGTGATAGAGGGGATCACAATTATTCATCCAAGTCAAAAAAGTTTAATGTTTATTTCGTTCACTTTTTCAAGAAAGTACCTTCGTTTTGTGTTGAGTGTAAATCCACACTAGATGCTGCCTGGGAAGGAATTATGTCCTCTTGGGATGATTCAGATATGGAATCCGATTGGCTGTCTCTGACAAAACAGATAAAGAACATATAATTTGATTGATCTTTGTGCACAAATTGTTTGCTTTGTCAAAGTCCATGACAATCATCTCCAGATACACAATAGTTTATACCATATTTACGTCAAAGGAGGTCTTAAAATGCTTGACAAAAATAGATTTAAAGAACAAATTATCTTATTGGTTATCTCTGACTTATGACTTTTTACTTTACATGTACAGGAGCTGGCTGGGGACTATTTACTTACAGGTATGGAAGCTGACTGAGGACTATTTACTTACAGGTATAGAAGCTGACTGAGGACTATTTACATACAGGTAAGGGAGCTGACTGAGGACTATTTACTTTACAGGTGTGAGAGCTGACTGAGGACTATTTACTTACAGGTAAGGGAGCTGACTGAGGACTATTTACTTACAGGTAAGGGAGATGACTGAGGACTATTTACTTACAGGTAGCAGAGATGACTGAAGACTATTTACTTACAGGTAAGGGAGCTGACTGAGGACTATTTACTTTACAGGTGTGGGAGCTGACTGAGGACTATTTACTTACAGGTAGCAGAGATGACTGAGGACTATTTACTTACAGGTAAGGGAACTGACTGAGGACTATTTACTTACAGGTAAGGGAGATGACTAAAGACTTTTTACTTACAGGTAAGAGAGCTGACTGAGGACTATATACTTACAGGTAAGGGAGCTGACTGAGAACTATTTACTTACAGGTAAGGGAGATGACTGAGGACTATTTACTTACAGGTAAGGGAGATGACTGAAGACTATTTACTTACAGGTAAGGGAGCTGACTGAGAACTATTTACTTACAGGTAAGGGAGCTGACTGAGGACTATTTCCCTGAAGCGGTCTGAGAGTGCTTGATCACTGTCACTTATCTCCACGGAAACCCGCTCTGCAATCAAATAAAGGACAAATCTAATTACTTTTTAATATATACAATCTATCAAAAAATAAAGAGAAAAAATCTTAAATCTGTCAATGAAAACTATTAAAATTAGCATAACAAGTCTCAAAACTTCTCAAACTTGATCTCAAATATCCCTGAGTAATTGAAACTATCTCAAATATCCCTGATTAATTGAAACTCGATCTCAAATATCCCTGAGTAATTGAAACTTGATCTCAAATATCTTTGATTAATTGAAACTATCTCAAATATCCCTGAGTAATTGAAACTCGATCTCAAGTATCCCAGAGTAATTGAAACTTGATCTCAAATATCTTTGATTAATTGAAACTATCTCAAATATCCCTGAGTAATTGAAACTCGATCTCAAATATCTTTGATTAATTGAAACTATCTCAAATATCCCTGAGTAATTGAAACTATCCCAAGTATCCCTTAGTAAACAAGTTTGTGAGTGTACCCTGGGAGGCGGGCGGGGTGATCTGGGAGGATTGACCCACATTCCTCTTCCTCTGTCGCTCATCCTCCCACAGCGCGGCCAGACCAGGATTGTTTCCAACATTAGCTGTAACAACAACATCAGTGGACTATCATCTTCATGTCCAGTACTAGTATATCTTTTTTAATGAGTGCAGAAATGTTGTATTAAACACCCTTTACACTGTCTCCATCAATTTGTTTTTTTCTTTTTTACTTTTCTTTACTTTTAGGTTACTTTTCCCTGATTTAAATTTTTACACCCAATACAACAATGATCTCTATACTGTAAATTCCTTATATTACGCGAGTACTTAATTCCGCGATCCCGCTGTTTTGTATCAAATGGCGAGAATATAAAATCGCGAACGCTGATCATTCATCCATATTTCTTATAGTTATCAACTCTCAGAAAATAATTGCGAGGTTTTAAAATCCGCGAGGGATGCTTCTCGCGATTTTACGCGGATATAAATTCCTCGCGTTTAATTAGGAATTTACAGTAGTATCCCCCCCCCCTTCCCCCAATTTGAAAAACGTTACTACAGCTACCATCTACTTCCTGTCGATTGAGGATGTCCGCAGCCACCACATCTACTTCCAGTTCACACGTGCTCTGTCGGAGAACGTCTGACCCCAGGTACATGTCCCTGAAAGGCAATGGATAAATCATGTGAAAATCAACTTCAGTTTCAAATTTTGTTAGGAAGAGGAGAATCGACTTTTGATTTGTTATAATCACAAAATTAACATTACCTTGGTTGTTTTTACAAATAAACACAACTATTATCAGATAGGCGTGTTTTGGCCTTTCTATCATATTGGCCTTTATTTAACCATTCAGAAAGGCCAGCGGTCAATGTAATGCTGCACTGTCCTTGGTTGACAGTCTGGGGGTCAACCTAATGCTGCCCTGTCATTGGTTACCTGGAGATGGTGTCTGAGTTCCAGAGAGGCTGACTCGGGGACAGAGATGCGTTATTGAGCCAGTCCTGGAGCGATCCATCTGGAGAAGTAGGGGTGGTCGGGTCAGACCGATGGAGCGACTCTGGGTCATTGGGGTTAGCATTCTCTGTCAAAACCATGTTATATACACATTTAAAGAGATGAACAGACAACATCTTCTCATAACACATACAAATTACAACTAGAAAACTGACCAGTCAGGAAGGGCCCCGCTATGACAATTAATATAGAGAAGTGAAAAAAACTTTGAATTCCATCCTCTTTATATTAACAATGATGAAAAATAAATGCCCGGCAGAAGATGTAAAGAACTGGAATATATAGGATCTCGTGATTTGTAGTTGGATATGATTTTCATCCAACAATTTAAGTGTTTTTTTCTTGAGCCTTAGTGAGGGGATAAAACACACAAGTTGGATAAAAATCATATTATACTACAAATCATGAGATTCTATTTATCCCATATTTTATACACCGCAATCAATGTTTACACTGTTTATAAAACTCTACATTATTTTTACTTCATTATGCCTAGGCAAATCCCATTGTAAAGTCACAACTCTGGAATATCAAAAAAATATCCAATGAGTCATATCCACGGGATAAAGTGGGTTAACATGGGATGAAATAAAATTTGTTAAAAAAACAAAGAATTGATACCAATGCAATGATACCTAGGCTTTGCCTCTCTTCAATAAAACTATCATAAATCATTGTGTACGGTATTTTAACCCCAAAAAATATGAATATTATATTTCAAATCCATATTTCAAAGAATGTACACAATACTACACATCATTCAAAATTGACCTTAACTTCAAAACAAAGTTCATTTGCAGACACAGGCAGTGCAGTAATTAATCTCAATGTGACAGATAAAGATAAAGCTTAGGATTTTCTTCCTGTGGAAGGTTAATTAATCCCAAAGGACAAATATTGCACAGCCTTCCATGTATACAATGGTAACATTCTCAGCAGTTATCTCTCTTTGCCCATTCATTCTCAGCAGTTATCTCTCTTTGCCCATTCTTCTTATGCATAGTTATGAATCTACCCCACCACCCCAGCTCCAAACCAGAAGACATAGAGAACCAAACTTAGCATCAAAATATGTATTTCTGCCTACTGAACTACCATACCAAATTTGAACTTGATTGGGCAACCATAAAAAAAGTTATTAGAAAAAAACAGGAAATTTGTGGACGGAAGAGTGACAGACGGACGGACGGACAGAAGGACGGACGGACAGAGTGATTACTATAGGGCACCCGCAAATCCTTGCAGGGCCCTAATTAAATCATTATGTTTTATATAAATTAAATTATTTTTATTTCGAACCTCAAGAGAGAATCTAAATTGGGAATGAAGGGTAAAGATCGGTGACAAACTTTATATAGAAGACTCTAATATTACAGGGTTCTAGTTACTCACCATCCTGGGCTTTCCTCCTGAACTTGACAGCTGCCACATTCAACATGTTCATCCCATACAAGTTGTAGTCAATGAACATCTAAACAGAAACAATCTCAGTCAGTCTACTTTGGTCAAATAAGCATTTGCTCATCTCCATTATTTTCAGTCTTATAGTTCTAAAACATTTGTTAAAAAAGATGTTTGATGTTCTTTTCATATTGTAAGTTTATCAAACTGATTATTGACCTGTGTCTTGTAGTTAACCTGTGGTGTAAATAATACTTGTACTTGTACACATAGTGTATAACGTAAAACATGGTTATAGCGAACACGCTTATAATGAATTGACGCTTACAGCGAAGTGATTTCATTCCCCAGGTCTCTATTTCATGTTGTAAACTTGACGGATATAACGAATTATGCTTATAACGAAGTTAAATTAGCCGTCCCTGGGACTTCATTATAAGCGTGTTTTACTGTATTCACATATAGTGTATAGAAAGTTACATGTAGTGTATATATACTTGGAGTGTGCACTACGTTACATGTAGTGTATATAGACTTGAAGTGTGTACCAAGTTATGTGAAGTGTATATTGACTTGAAGTTTGTACTAAGCTATGTGTAGTGTATATTGACTTGGAGTGTGTACCAAGTTTTGTGTAGTGTATATTGACTTGGAGTGTGTATCAAGTTATGTTTAGTGTAAATTGACTTGGAGTGTGAACCAAGTTACATGTAGTGTATATATACTTAGAGTGTGCACTACGTTACATGTAGTGTATATAGACTTGAAGTGTGTACCAAGTTATGTAAATTGTGTATTTTGACTTGAAGTGTGTACCAAGTTATGTGTAGTGTATATTGACTTGGAGTGTGTACCAAGTTATGTGTAGTGTATATTGACATGGAGTGTGTACCAAGTTATGTGTAGTGTATATTGACTTGGAGTGTGTACAAAGTTATGTGAAGTGTATATAGACTTGGAGTGTGTACCAAGTTATGTGTAGTGTATATTGACTTGGAGTGTGCACTAAGTTATGTTTAGTGTATATTGACTTGGAGTGTGTACCAAGTTATGTGTAGTGTATATTGACTTGGAGTGTGCACTAAGTTATGTTTAGTGTATATTGACTTGGAGTGTGTACCAAGTTATGTGTAGTGTATATTGACTTGGAGTGTGCACTAAGTTACATTTAGTGAATATAGACTTGGAGTGGGTACTAAGCTACATACAGTGTATATGTACATAAAGTATGTACAAAGATACATGTAGTGTATATCTACTTGTAGTGTTTACAAAGTTACACATAGTGTATATTTACTTGTAGTATGTGAAAAGTTACATGTAATGTGTTTTACTGTGGAATCATTTAATTTTGTGGGGGCCAATTTTCGTGGGTTGTGGAATTTTTGCTTATTCGTGGGGACGTATTTCCGTGGATGCGTCGGTTTTCAGTTTCAGAGGGAAAACTAAATCTTTTATAATTAGTTTTCGTGGAGGATGTCAATTCATGGGTGAGAGGTATCCATGAATACCACGAAAATTGAGCCACCTCGAATTCTAATGATTCCACAGTAACTTGATTAGTGTACGAAGTTACATGCAGTGTATATTCACTTACAGTGTATACCAAGTTACACATAGTGTATATTTACTTGTACTATGTACTAAGTTATATGTAGTGTATATTCACTTACAGTGTGTACCAAGTTACACATAGAGTATATTTACTTGTACTGTGTACTTAGTTACACATAGTTTATATTTACTTGTAGTATTTGAAAAGTTACATGTAATGTATATCAACTTGAGGAGTGTACTCAGTTACATGTAGTGTACATTCACATACAGTGTGTACCAAGTTACAGATAGTGTATATTTACTTGTAGTATATACTAAATTACATGTAGTGTGCGAGGAAATTCTCCTGTAAGTTACTTGTGGTGTATATCTACTGGTGGATACAGACACCTGCTGTACATGGCACGTATACACCTGTAAGTTACCTGTATGTGTGATTTTACCTGTAGGGTGTAAGGTATGTGAGACTCGTGGGGCTGAAATCCTTTGTTTAACACAGCTCCCCCCAACAATAAATCAGCAGCTCTGAAAAAAAAGCAAAAGAAATGTCTGTCTATTTTTATTATTTCTATTTTTGTCAAAATATTTCTTATGCATACAAGGGAAATACTATCCATCATCCTTTATTTTTAATTAGTACATCGACTTCAGTTTGGGTTCTTATCTATTAGCCTGTTTTGTCCACTCAACTGACAACAATACCTTTAACAACAGACACTGTAATTTCCTTATATTACGCGAGTACTTATTTCCGCGATCCAGCCGTTTTGCATCAAATCACTAGAATATAAAATCACAAATGCAGAACTTTTCTCCTTATTTCTTATAATTGTTAACTCTCAGAAAATAATGGCGAGATTTTAAAATCCGCAAAGCGTGTTTCTCTTCTTGCAATTTTACGCGGATATTAATTCCTCACGTTTAATTAGGAATCTACAGTAATTATTTCATTAGAGTTAGTTCCCTTGTTAAAATTAAGAATAAATTATACATATAGGATGAGTGGCCTCATTAAACTATTCAGCTCATCACGACTCTATTGAAGAAAGCAGACTAAATGCTAAAATGCAGGTAAACTTTGACTTTTGCTATAAATCCTGTTTACAGGTTATCAGAGTTTCCTTGTAATGGAGGATTACCACAGAAGATAGTACTGATTAAATCTGCATACATTCTAAAACTTTTTCAGTGATAATGTGAGCAGATTAATGTCAAGAGTGATAATGTGAGCAGATTAATGTCAAGAGAACTTAAGCACTGTCTGTATACTCTCCCCCACTGCACCCCACCCACCCACCCCCTAAAACTTCTGACGGTATTCTGACAATTAAACAATTAACAAGTCTTCTTCACAGCTCTTATCTTCTATCTGATTGCTGCTATGGTAACCAGGTAATTCTTCAGAAGATCTAGGACACTTACAGGTAATGTAAAGTTACTGTAGGGGTATCATAATCAGCACTTTATCAATGTTACACCTTGACCTACTTCTGCCTTCTCTCAGTCCAGTGAATCTTATGTATAATAATACATACAGTTTGTACCTATATTGAACTTTTGATACAAACCCATTCTTCCTAATCTTCATGTAAACCTGCTCAACAAGATCAGAAAAAGACACCCCCTCAACACATTAGTAAAACTCAAACTCACATTTCATGCTCCATATATACAATCATTATAATTCATCATAATAGTTCATGCAATGAATACAATTACAAAATTGATTTATGCATTCATTTTGAGTAAGATTAAAATTTGGGAGCAGAGGGCATGAGCTTGAGTTGGGAGCATACTCTCAAAAATCCTATAACCAGCTTCCACAAAATAATGTTGGGATTGTAGAAATATGAGACTTACGTCCAGATGATGTTGGGATTGTAGAAACATGAGACTTACCTCCGGATGATGTTGGAATTGTTGTATGATGAGACTTACCTCCGGATGATGTTGGGATTATAGAATGAGACTTACCTCCGGATGATGTTGGGATTGTAGAATGAGACTTACCTCCGGATAATGTTGGAATTGTTGTCTGATGAGACTTACCTCCTGATGATGTTGGGATTATAGAATGAGACTTACCTTCGGATGATGTTGGGATTGTAGTATGATAAGACTTACCTCTGGATGATGTTCGGTTTATAGAATGATGAGTCTTACCTCCGGATGATGTTGGGATTGTAGTATGATAAGACTTACCTCTGGATGATGTTGAGATTGTAGTATGATGAGACTTACCTCCGGATGATGGTAGGATTAAAGAATGAAACTTACCTTCGGATGATGGTGGGAATATAGAATGAGACTTACCTCCGGATGATTATGGGATTATAGAATGATGAGACTTACCTTCGGATGATGTTGGGATTGTAGAAGTAGATTTTCAGAAATTGCTGTTCTCTTTCATAAAACCCATACATCGGTCTGTTTAAAGAAAAATCACACATAAGCTAACACAAATTGTCAGACTTTAATTAAGGGACATTTTCACTGTTCATAAACGAAAAGTGAAGAAATAGCATGTTGGAAATTTAACCTCTTTAATTTGGTAATATCATGTATGAATATGTATGCCAACATATGTATATTGTGGAAATATCTGTTTTTCATTCAATGAAGCAAGTCTTCCTCTCTTGAGTATGTGTTAATATATTTTACAAGCGTATTGACATTGTATGAATGTTTACAGTAATGTATCCTCTTGTTGCCTCTACAGAGCCCGTAATTAGTAAATGAATTGTTCTTTATTAAAATAAGTGGGTTCTCTGTATCACATAAACTTCCCCACTAGTTTTGTTATAGAAATCTTACATTCCGGAGACCATGTTGATTTTGTACACGTGCTGCGTCTCCGCGGAGGCATTGCCCTGGGCTACGTTGATGGCTTTATCCAGACTGTTGGCAAAAAGACGTAAGTATCTGTCCCAGGGCTGGGTTCCATCATACAGCACATACAAGTACGGAAACACCCCATGCACATGCATGCATGCCTTCTGACCTGCAAACAGTAACAAGATTTTTATGGACAGACCTAACATTGAAACAATATATACATTAATACCGAAAATTCAACATCAGATCAGACTGTTTTTTAAGTTTAACTTGCTAATGCATTCATTTAAATACAAAACACAGTTGGATATACACAGTAATTTTAATAATTCTGATCAATTTGCTTTTTTCAAATGTGAATATAAGTAATAAACAGCAGTGTTAAAAGTTCAACGGGATATGAACTTGGTTGGTACATGATCAAATCCGGGCTTCACAGGATTTGATCATGTGACCAACCAAGTTCAAATCTCTTTTTAACTTGCTGTTTATTTCTTAATTATATAGATTCTTTTTTCTTAAAATAAATACGGTTTTGACAAATTGAGTCATTTTTAAATTGTAACCAATTAGAAAAGTCCGGTAAACGAGGCCCTGATTGAGCATACCTTGTGGAGTGGAGCCAAACACTCGGATGACCGGGACTTTCTTCACGACTGAGGCCCTAAAATCGGCATACTGGACATCTAGGCCGGGGATGGGGGGGCCCTGGTAGTGGTCTGTTGTGACGATTCGTACTGCGAACATGCTGGACAGCCTCTCTGTTACAGCCTAAGATTCATTTTCTGTTAAAGTAAAAAAGAGAATAACTATAAATAATGTACACTATAAATACAATGCACCATGTAACTTGATTGGGGGGGGGGGGGGGGTGTTTGCCAGTGCAAATATTTGCATTTTGTTTCTAAAAAAAGGGTTCATATCATTTTTTGTTATTTTCTGCCATGTCTGAAAAAGCGGTACATCTTCTGAAGGGTCATGAAAAAGTGGTTTTCAGGATGAAATAAAATAATATCAAATTTTGTTGTTGAATTTCATGTGTTTGAGATGATATCACAAAATTTTATCAAAACATAGCACCCAACAGAAAATTCCGTTATAGGGTGATGAATCACACTTCAATATGTATTCTGTATTAATGCAACAGCAAACAGTTCCAGGACAGATGACATTAAATTCGTTACAGAGGAAGACAAAACAGCCATTAGATTTGTGAAACATCCCTGTTACAAGATAAAAGACAGTAGAAAACACTAGGAGAAACCCATTGTAATGTCTCCCCCAGGAATCAATATATCTGCAGCTCCGTGTGACTGCCCACAGAAATCAGCCGAATTCAGCAGTAGGAGAAAAACTGTTGGTAAAGATGATCCACACAAGACATCAGCTAGAAACACTGGGTCATTATAGCCTTATGGAGTTCAAAGGTTTTAAAAATAGACGTGGTATCTGATACCAAGCAAAAGATATCCGATACATCATTCACTGATGGATGTCATCCGATATCACTCTTCAATGTGTGTCATCCGACTCGAGCTGTTAACTCTCAGAATTATCTCATCCTCCACAGAAATCTAACAGAATCACAGAAACACCACATGTAGAAGGAGCTCAGACTTTGTACCACAACACACAGAGAAACACCACATGTAGAGAGAGCTCAGACTTTGTACCACAACACACAGAAAAACCACATGTAGAGGGAGCTCAGACTTTGTACCACAACACACAGAAACACCACATGTAGAGAGAGCTCAGACTTTGTACCACAACACACAGAAACACCACATGTAGACGGAGCTCAGACTTTGTACCACAACACACAGAAACACCACATGTAGAGGGAGCTCAGACTTTGTACCACAACACACAGAAACACCACATGTAGACGGAGCTCAGACTTTGTACCACAACACACAGAAACACCACATGTAGAGGGAGCTCAGACTTTGTACCACAACACACAGAAACACCACATGTAGACGGAGCTCAGACTTTGTACCACAACACACAGAAACACCATATGTAGAGAGAGCTCAGACTTTGTACCACAACACACAGAAACACCACATGTAGAGGGAGCTCAGACTTTGTACCACAACACACAGAAACACCACATGTAGACGGAGCTCAGACTTTGTACCACAACACACAGAAACACCACATGTAGAGGGAGCTCAGACTTTGTACCACAACACACAGAAACACCACATGTAGACGGAGCTCAGACTTTGTACCACAACACACAGAAACACCACATGTAGAGAGAGCTCAGACTTTGTACCACAACACACAGAAACACCACATGTAGAGGGAGCTCAGACTTTGTACCACAACAGGATTCCATACACAGCTCCACTTCCTCCACCGCTCCACGAATCAATATAGCTCCACTTCCTCCACTGCTCCATGAATCAATATAGCTCCACTTCTTCCATTGCTCCATGAAACAATATAGCTCCACTTCCTCCATCGCTCCATGAATCAATATAGCTCCACTTCCTCCACCGCTCCATGAAACAATATAGCTCCACTTTCTCCACTGCTCATGAATCAATATAGCTCCACTTCCTCCATCGCTCCATGAATCAATATAGCTCCACTTCCTCCATCGCTCCATGAATCAATCCTGTTTAGAGGGATAAAGTGAAGGACTCCGTCACTCCACAGGAAGCGTCACAAAGATCACCCCAACAACAGACACAGATAAGTAAGGAGGCTAATCCCACAGACAAACTAAGTAAGGAGGCTAATCCCTGACCACAGACAAACTAAGTAAGGAGGCTAATCCCTGACCACAGACAAACTAAGTAAGGAGGCTAATCCCACAGACAAACTAAGCCATCAGTTTATGTCCTGATGTAATCATTCATTTAGATGACATCATGGGGGTTGGAGAGTTTAGGGGTGGTAAAGGGGGGGGGGGGGGGGGGGGGAGAACGGGTAAAAAGAACAGAGCATTTGTTTCAGATGCTCTGTACATTCGAAGGTTATACAACATATTTAATTCAATTTCAAATAAATTACATCTTGTACCCAACTGATCATGTCTATAAAAAGATTTGTAAAAGATCTGCGGAAACCCCCTTTACCATCACTACCAGTCCACTATCACATGTCAGTGACTACCTCCCCCACCTCCCTCCCCTCCTTATCCATACACAGTGGCACACACATTACACATTATATCTACATAGATATACACCGTTATCTACCTTTACCTGTCCTGCTAGCACACCATTCTGTGAGAGGACACTGATGTTGGGGAATCCCCCAGTCTTGGGGATTCCCCCCACACACACTGGACCTATATTGCCTGGTGCAATCAGTGTCTTTAGTCGACACTGGAGATTACTCCCCATGCATTGTGAACCCAGATGGATGAAGAAATTCTTACCTTGCTGAAATCTTGCAGCATGCAAGGAAACTCACTGAATGTTAATTCAAACAATATGTCTGTCTATGATGTCTAAATGGTTCAAATACTAATGCAGGAATCTCTCAAAGATGCTAGTCCTGATAAATTTGTTGACCGGTAGCACGTGAGCAGGGAGAGAGAGAGCACGAGGTGAATGAGATGTATGTGTTCATTGTTCCACATCACTGGGTATTCACCTCATGTCATCATGTCAACACACTGTACAGCTAGTCATGCACGAAATGAATGGACCCGACAAAGGTCAATAGGTCAGCCTTACTATGACATTCTTTTCTTACAATTTAGATCATCATTCATCAAAAAATTTCCATTCTGATTCTACATTCTTCATTTCAATTCTTCTGATTAATTTATAAAATCTTGATAGTCGCTGCACTTCCCTCACTTCGAATTAAAATTCAAACATGGTTCCTTTGAAAATAAAAAACTAATTGTCACCGTTGAGCACCTATATCAAACATGCATTGCAGTTGACGTTTTATTTATTTCTATCAGAGAGCAGTGCACTTTACTGCAGGTCATCAGGATCTGTGAGGATCCACAATGTAACCGCTAACTTCATGCCAGTCAGTAAATCAACACCCCACCAGGGTTTCTTTTATGTGGATACATTAAGAATATTTACTGATGACAGCCCAACCTGGGAAATCTCATAAAACACATGGGCAGCCTACTGTAAAGTTCTGCATAAAGTCCTTATTAACAGAGAAGGTTGGCATTAAAACTCTACCTTTAATTTCTTCTTTTTCTTCTCTCTCTCTCACTCTCTCTCTCCTCTCTCTGTCTGTCTCTGTCTGTCTCTGTTTGTCTGTCTCTCTCTCTCTCTCTCTCTTTTTAATGATATATTAGTATCAGGAACTGTGATGGACCACCTAGAACCTATGTCAGAGAGGTAGTCTAAGCAAATCAAAGTCTGTTCTATAATTGATAAAAATCTCCAAACAAAGAGACAATCCCATCAGTACAGTCTAGTACAAATCTGTAACCATCAGTACAGTCTAGTACAAATCTGTAACAATCAGTACAGTCTACTACAAATCTGTAACCATCAGTACAGTCTACTACAAATCTGTAACCATCAGTACAGTCTACTACAAATCTGTAACCATCAGTACAGTCTACTACAAATCTGTAACCATCAGTACAGTCTAGTACAAATCTGTAACCATCAGTACAGTCTACTACAAATCTGTAACCATCAGTACAGTCCAGTACAAATCTGTAACCATCAGTACAGTCTAGTACAAATCTGTAACCATCAGTACAGTCCAGTACAAATCTGTAACAATCAGTACAGTCTAGTACAAATCTGTAACCATCAGTACAGTCTAGTACAAATCTGTAACCATCAGTACAGTCTAGTACAAATCTGTAACCATCAGTACAGTCTACTACAAATCTGTAACCATCAGTACAGTCTACTACAAATCTGTAACCATCAGTACAGTCTACTACAAATCTGTTACCATCAGTACAGTCTAGTACAAATCTGTAACCATCAGTACAGTCTAGTACAAATCTGTAACCATCAGTACAGTCTAGTACAAATCTGTAACAATCAGTACAGTCTAGTACAAATCTGTAACCATCAGTACAGTCTACTACAAATCTGTAACCATCAGTACAGTCTAGTACAAATCTGTAACCATCAGTACAGTCTAGTACAAATCTGTAACAATCAGTACAGTCTAGTACAAATCTGTAACCATCAGTACAGTCTAGAACAAATCTGTAACCATCAGTACAGTCTACTACAAATCTGTAACCATCAGTACAGTCTAGTACAAATCTGTAACCATCAGTACAGTCTAGTACAAATCTGTTACCATCAGTACAGTCCAGTACAAATCTGTAACCATCAGTACAGTCTACTACAAATCTGTAACCATCAGTACAGTCTAGTACAAATCTGTACTGTCCACTGTAAACCCAATTCTATAAGCAATATAAGAGCACATAATGCAGAGGAGTACACGGCCTGTGGACAGCTACTGTATATACTTATGTCACACCTGACTAAGGTGACAGGAACACAGATGAAGGTGAAGTAATCAGAACACCTATAACCTATATTAACATCTCATTAGCAGTGGTAGTCGGGATATTTTAACTACACAGACACTGTGACCGCACAGTGAGCATCTACATTAGACCCGGGGTGCAGACTTGTTAAGTTTATGATGAATAGACTGATTATTGCTGATTCACCAAATGTTTCCCAGATGTACAATTCCTGACATCCTCAAGCAGTTCAATAACATGGACCCGTTTTTTTTTTATAAGATTTAGAACCTGTCCCCTTTTATCTCCTGTACACTCCAATATGACCCTTATTCTAATCAAATTTAGAACCTACCCTCTTCTATCTCCAGGTGCAATATGTACACTGCAGTATGATTACGATATTTGAGTGTAAGAGTGTACAATTCAACATACTGAATACATAGACAGCATTACTTTCCCTCTACAAACTGGCTACCTAACATTGCCACACTGTTAACTAGCAGCAGGGAGCAGCATCTTCTGCCATGTACTGAACAAGACACGCTTCTGTTGGGGAAAAATTGTTTACAGAAAGAACACAGCTGAGAACTCACAAACTCACACCTTACACACACACTATTTACACACACAATACAAACACAGTACACATGGACACACCACAAATATTATACACAGAGATACTCAGACAGATCACCTGGTTACACTTCACCCCATAACTTCCTGTTTAATGATGTACACAGGAGGGTGGCTGCCTCCTACTATAAACATACTAACCTTTAGTCCAGGTATAAACAAACCGACCTCTAGTCCAGGTATAAATAGACTGACCACTAGTCCAGGTATAAACAAACCGACCTCTAGTCTAGGTATAAACAGACATACCTCTAGTCCAGGTATAAACAGACTAACCTCTAGTCCAGGTATAAATAGACCGACCTCTAGTCCAGGTATAAACAGACTGACCTCTAGTCCAGGTATAAACAGACTAACCTCTAGTCCAGGTATAAACAGACCGACCACTAGTCCAGGTATAAACAGACTAACCTCTAGTCCAGGTATAAACAGACTGACCTCTAGTCCAGGTATAATAGACTGACCTCTAGTCCAGGTATAAACAGACTGACCTCTAGTCCAGGTATAAACAGACTGACCTCTAGTCCAGGTATAAACAGACTAACCTCTAGTCCAGGTATAAACAGACTGACCTCTAGTCCAGGTATAAACAGACTTACCTCTAGTCCAGGTATAAACAGACTGACCTCTAGTCCAGGTATAAATAGACTGACCTTTAGTCCGGGTATAAATAGACTAACCTCTAGTCAAGGACTCCTCCTCTGTTCCCATTTATAGCAGAGCTTCCTCGGGGACCGACTTAGATCCCGAGAATCAATGGCAATCAATAGATGGAGACCCTAACACGGAGCAGACAGTATAAAGGAGAAACTACACAGGAGACTACGGAGAGTTCCACTGACTGAACAACACTGCACAGAACTAACACACGACTGTCAGCTCTAATTCACTGAGCAATCATGTTTCTCAAAGGAAATGAATGTTCAATGAATGTTCTTTACAGCAAAAGAAGCCAGAGAGAATTTCCAGTTGGTACACTACTGTCTGCAGGTCGGACAAGATAAGAGGCAGGCAATAGAACATGTGCGTTGTGTGAATTGTAAACACTTGATCACCACAGTTCACGAATTCCTCCCCACCACTGCTTACTCTGTATGTCTTGTGTTCCCCAGAAACCTGATCACTGTGGTGTTTGTTAGATTTGTTCAAGGAGTTCATAACTCATTGCAATAGAAAACACAGAGGACCAATTACTGGGGAGGACAGAGGACTCTCACTGACCAACCCAAGGGGTGTTGGAGTCTAATGAGTGGGGGCTTTATTCTCGATCCTTTAGGGCATGTTCCAGGTCACTGTTCAATTCACACAGACAGCATGGACTTAGGAACCCCCCCCCCCCCTCCCTCGGTGAATCTGAAGAGTGTGCATGCCTGAGAATGTTCTCAAAGAACTAACGACATGGATATCATGTGTCACATAGAGAGTGGGGATTCTCGGAGACTCCTCAATAGACTGTGTGTTGATTTACTCTCCTGGAACGTCAATAGAGTGTGTATAATTGCCTCATGTTCTGATAACCAGGAGAATCCCCACAGCTCTGGGGCCATCCTTTATTTCATTCTCATACATATAATCCTGAACATTTTACGCTATTATTTCATTCATTATTTGTTATAATCATCATATTATTTTTTTCTCTTAATGTATATGCCCCCTGAGGACCCTTGATTGAATAAATAAATAAATAAATATAATCCTTCCTAGGGCCTCAAACAATATGAACAAAACATATGGACAGTTCCCATCGGTCTAATCTTAGACCCATTGCAATGGCTGACCCCTCACTCAGCACTCGGCACTGTGTTCTCCCCATACAAAACAGCTGATATCAAACAGGAACCAATAATCATGTCACACATCAATAATTAGGTCACACATCAATACAAACCATCTAACACACAGCTGAACCTAAACTAAAAGGATAACTAACAACACAAAAGGTCATCAAACTTAAAGCAATTAAATAGGGCATGGTGACCCAGATGTAAATAGAAGGTCAAACTCCAGTCACATAGACATATAACTACAGGATCATCACTGCCTGGATGTCATTATAAAACACTTCCTACTACTTACTTTAATGCCTCACACATGGAACTGGTCCTTCACATAAGACATGAACTCTCTGACCCCTGCAGTGTAAGAGTCCCTGAATGTCTGATCACAACATCACTCAGCAGGTCCCTATGTTCTGAATGAGAAATATTCAGATCTGGTTCCTCAGCAGTTCCCTGACTATTCTACAACATGTGGTTTCTGTGCTTGGTCAAGCAGAGTAGCTAGACTGCCCTGCCCACACCACGACCTCACTGTCCTTGGTGGCCCATTGACCCCATCGGTCATTGCTGACCCACCACTTACTGTAATCATGTTAACTAATTGTGCCCCATCGTTACACTACTATAGAGTAATCACCCAGGCAAACAGGAGCTCCAATAGAAACTAAACACCTTGGTTACTGTCCACAGACAGGACATATCGGTACATGCACACGATGCAAGCAAGATACATTTAGGATTCATCAAAATTAAGAAGGTATAGTTTTAGTCAAATTTTGCACTGATTAAAAGTGTTTTATGAAACTTCACAAAAACTGAAAATGGGGCTCTTATTTACCCAAAAATTAAAATGTATGAGTAATTACCTTTTTAGATTTTTACAAAGATAATTGTGACACCATAAGTGCTATTTCCTACATTTTTCTTTGAAATTATCATCAAAAGCCTTCTTTAAAATATTATTTTTCACAACTGCATATGCACAGTTCTGCAAGAATAAACAGTTTAATAAAAATAAAGTACAAAGCCATTGAAAATTATAACGAGAGACAAAAGAAAAAAAATTACTACAAACAGTAATCTCCACGATTAATTATCAATCCTTGAACAAATAAACAGCATCCCATTCAATCTTGACACAATACACTAAACACCTGCTATTCATAGGAGCAGGGCTATCCACAACCATGCCGGGTGCATAATGATTTCACATCCATTTTAATCATCCACACCTTTGTATATTTCATGCACTTTCCGTAATTTCACTGAACATTAAGCATGATATATATTTCCTGACAATTATAAAACTTTACAAAAAGGACCCGATCAGGAATATTAATTAACAGGATTAATCAGTTAATGGCTTCTCAATCGGGTCACTTTGCTTCAAATTCTGAGTTACTGTGAAAGTTCAAAACCACACTGACCAGTCAGATAATCAGAACAAAAGAATACAGGTCAGGTTTATTTCAAATATCATCCAAAACCACCAAAAAAATTAAAATAGTAAATTTTGAGTAAATGTATTTGTATAAAAACTGAGAGAATGCATTTGTGTAAAGAAGGCATCTATTAACTCCTAATTAGAAATTTTAAAAATACATTAGCTCAAGGCAGTAACTCCCCAACAAGACTGTGTTATTGTGGCCCTGACAGGCATTGGCAGTGTCCGCTGTCGCGTTAACAAGTGACGAGGATTGCCGTATGTCTACCTAGTGATGCTTGCATGCCATTATTTACTGTACAAAACATTGACGGTACATAACATAAAAAATATATCCAAAGAATCCACTCCATAAAATATACGCCTTAGTTTGAGCACAACGTGGAAAAAAACTTACAACACAGACTGTAGCACACATGCTATTCCACACACTTACCAAATATCACGCTCACAGCCATCCCCATTACAACAGATTGTTCATTTTCAGTTTACATTTTCTAGCATTAGGACCATATTGGGTAGTAAAACGAATAGCATTCGATAATTTGTACTCTGAAAAACAATGCAAGCTTACCGTTTACCGCTTTCATTCAATGTTTAGATCGCAATAAGAACTTTTGCAATAATCGATCTGCCTTCTGTAAATTTTGTATAGACGCCCTCTTGTGGAGATTTTTGGCTTGACGTGAAACAGAAGCTTGCATTGTAGTATGGAGTTTTTACATATCAGACAAACGTAGAGATGAGCCAGTAGTTGACAGCTCCGTATGAACAAAGCGAGATAACTTATACTGTGAAAAAAAACCCATGTTGCTCAGGCCAGGAGGAGTGCAATGTGGTTATGTAAAGGAACTTACAAAACGTCGTTATTGGATATGGTCAGTCAAGTGAATGATCTTTAAAGAAAATGAATTTGTACTAAAAAAAAAACGTTTTTTTCACAAATAATATCAGGCAAAAGGTTAGCATCGGGGGAGGGTTTTTTTTTTGCGCAGCAAAGATTTTTTTTCTTAAATTTACATACAAAAAAATAAATTAACATGGAGTTGCCCCCCCCCCCAACCTCCACTTTTATGGGACCATGTAAAAAATTGAATTAAATATAAGGAAATAAACAGTGAAATTGATTGAAGTTAAATGTATAACCCCCCCCCCCCCCCCCCCGGATTAGGATTTTCAGGATTTTGGAAAGTAACCTTTTATTTCTCAAGATCTCTACCCCCCCCCCCCCTCCACTTTCAAAAAATATTCCATTTTCTATAATTTAAACCTTTTTCTATCAAACGATGGCCTGGTTTCAACAGGTTGGTCATAATCTTACAGCTCGGACACAATATACAGATTCGGCACATGTAACATTGGTGAATTACACTGCGACACTGTTATTATCTACATATATAACTGAAATTCGACACATGAAACTGCTCAAACCACAATATAGTGCTTTAAGACACGATTTGAGATGAAAATTTTATTTTTAGTTCTTATGTATGAAATGATTTACTTGTGCAAATTTTTAAATGATTCACCAAAATTTGAATGTTAGCAGTCAAGTTACAAGCGAGATTCAGAGGAAAGAAGTCGTTGTAAAGTAAACAAAGCTCGAGTCTTATATTTGTTTACAAATAATGTCAAATAAAGAAAGTACAATTTCTTTGACAAAATAACTTGCGGCAAACGAGATAAACTATAATTCAACGTATTCATAAACTATTTCATCAACAACAAAAGCAGTAAAAAAATTGAATCTTATACCAATATAACATATGAATGCAAACAATAACAGGACTCTACCTTTTTTTACAAAACAAAGAATTCTAACTTAAATTCTGTAACTCGCTTTTAAATTCGACATTTGAAGTTCAAATTTTGACAAAACATTAAAAACATCCACATTGACCATTCTAGACTTTAAAAATGGAGAAATAAATTTTGAAAAAATTGAGCTCAAGTAATGTGTATGTCCCTTTAAAGAAACGATTAAAAAGAAAATCAGAAACAAAATGAAAGAAAAAAGAAACTCTAAATATGAAGGGAAAAAAATGATTAATCAAAATAGTTTTCCAAAAATGTCCATCAACATCGACTTTGATACAATACTAAAAATCAAATCAAAACAAAACAAAACAAAAACAAAACAAAACAAAACAAAACAAAACAAACAAACAAACAGATACAATATTAAAACCCAGAACAAATCAAAACAAACAAACGAAAACAAACTTGAATGATGATAACACTAAAACATTGAAGACTAGTATCAATTTACTATATGCTGGCACCAGAATTAGATACTTACATATCTACCGAGTATTTTCTGCTCCATCAAAGCTCTATAGAAACTGACGGGGATGAACTGTACACGATCTGTAGCTAGTACTAGTACTTACCATTTTACCGATCTGTCGAAACCATTTTGCAGCAGCCTATGAAAAATCACGGACTGCATAAAATAATCATGATGATGTCAGACTCAAATTCTCATGATCATTCAATGCTTTAATTTTTTTTTAAAGAAAGAAATAGACAATAAAATGTTGTTTTTTAATGATTCAAGCGGGTTATGAAGGTAGCGATCATTGCAGAAAAACCATGATCTACATAACCCGCGGCGTTAATCCGCTAATTTATTGCTGGTGGTGTATTTCTTTTTCTTTTTTGCAACATGCTACTGTCACAGCCCGCATGAATCGCCAAAGAGGGTCCGCATGAATCGCCAAAGAGGGTATGTTATGGTTTAAATGAGGTCAGTGGTCAGTGGCCAAGTCAAATAGGATAGGATTCCGAATATACTCAGACTCATCAACAACAATTTAAACAAGCGGAAAAAAGGCAACTTCCTTAACTAATCCGTGGGGGGGGGGGTAGCAATATCAGTCTTAATTTCATTACATACTCTTAAAACAGTGGGGGCGGGGCAACTTCTTCCTAAAGTTTTATACATTTTTTTTAATTTAAAAAATAATGTTTGCTGCGAGAAAAAGCGGGGGGGGGGGGGGGTCTCCCTGATGCTATGTGTCTCATAGTCATGTCTAACCTTGCAAAATTTTTGCGACATATCACAAAACTTTTGTTTTTTATGGCTAGAGTTTTATGTTTTGTTTCACGGCAACGTTACTAACATTACCTTATCACGAAACATGTTTTGCTCTATTGATGTCTATCAGAATTAGATATACAAATATGATATCGTATTGCAAAATTAACTTATTCTAATGATATACAATAAACAATAGGCCCACAGGCCTTAATAGTCAACTGAGTACCATAGCCCATACCCCAGGCCTCAACTCTCAATTGAGTACCACAGCCCATACCCCAGGCCTCAACACTCAACTGAGTACCACAGCCCATACCCCAGACCTCAACACTCAACTGAGTACCAGAGCCAATACCCAAAGCCTCAACTCTTACCTGAGTACCAGGCCCCGCCGTCACCAACTTTCCTCAAGTCATTACTCAGCCTCAAGTCTGAGTTTTTCCTCAAATTCATGCACTTTTCCTTTAAGGTTTTGAGTCGAGGACTGAGCTGAGGGATTTAAAAAATTTGATGACGGCGGGGCCAGAGCCCATACCCAAGACCTCAACTCTCACTTGAGTACCATAACCTATATCCAAGGCCTCAATTCTCACTTGAGTACCATAGCCTATAGGCCTCACCTCTCACCTGAGTATCATAGCCCATACCGCAGGCCTCAACTCTCACCTGAGTACTATAGCCCATACTAGTACCCCAGGCCTCAACACTCACCTGAGTACCAAAGCCCATACCCCAGGCCCCAACTCTCACTTGAGTACCATAGCCCATACCCCAGCCTCAACACTCAACTGAGTACCAAAGCCCATACCCAAGGCCTCAACTCTCACCTGAGTACCATAGCCCATACCCCAGGCCTCAACACTCACAAGAGTACCATAGCCCATACCCCAGGCCTCAACTCTCACCTGAGTACCATAGCCAATACCCCAGGCCTCAACACTCACCTGAGTACCAAAGCCCATACCCCAGGCCTCAACTCTCACTTGAGTACCATAGCTCATACCCCAGGCCTCAACTCTCACTTGAGTACCGCCACCTATACCCAAGGCCTCAACACTCACTTGAATACCACAGCCCATACCCCAGGCCTCAACTCTCACCTGAGTACTTAGCCCATACCAAAGGCCTCAACACTCACCTGAGTACCAAAGCCCATACCCCAGGCCTCAACACTCACTTGAGTACCATAGCCCATACCCCAGGCCTCAACACTCACCTGAGTACCAAAGTCCATACCCAAGGCCTCAACTCTCACCTGACTACCATAGCCCATACCCCAGGCCTCAACTCTCATCTGAGTACTATAGCCCATACCCCAGGCCTCAACTTTCACCTGAGTACCATAGCCAATACCCCAGGCCTCAACTCTCACTTGAGTACCATAGTCCATACCAAATGCCTCAACTCTCACCTGAGTATCATAGCCCATACCCCAGGCCTCAACTCTCACTTGAGTACCATAGCCCATAACCAAGACCTCAACTCTCACTTGAGTACCGCCACCTATACCCAAGGCCTCAACACTCATTTGAGTACCACAGCCCATACCCCAGGCCTCAACACTCACCTGAGTACCAAAGCCCATACCCAAGGCCTCAACTCTCACTTGAGTACCAAAGTCCATACCAAAGGCCTCAACGCTCACTTGAGTACCATAGTCCATACCAAATGCCTCAACTCATACTTGAGTACCATAACCTATACCCAATGCCTCAACTCTCACCTGAGTACTATAGCCCATACCCCAGGCCTCAACATTCACCGGAGTACCTTAGCCCATACCCAAGGCCTCAACGCTCACTTGAGTACCATAGTCAATACCAAATGCCTCAACTCATACTTGAGTACCATAGCCCATACTCCAGGCCTCAACTCTCACCTGAGTACCATAGCCCATACCCCAGGCCTCAACACTCACCTGAGTACCATAGCCCATACCCCAGGCCTTAATTGTCACATGAGTACCACAGCCCATAACCCAGGCCTCAACTCTCACATGAGTACTATAGCCCATACCCAAGGCCTCAACACTCACCTGAGTACCATAGCTCATACCCCTGGCCTCACTTCTCACTTGAGTACCATAGCCCATACCAAATGCCTAAACTCTCTTTTGAGTACCGCCACCCATACCCCAGGCCTCAACACTCACCTGAGTACCACAGCCCATACCCCAGGCCTCAACACTCACCTGAATACCAAAGCCAATACCCAAGGCCTCAAATCTCACTTGAGTACCATAGCCCATACCCAAGGTCTCAACGCTCACTTGAGTACCATAGTCCATGCCAAATGCCTCAACACTCACCTGAGTACCATAGCCCATACCCCAGGCCTCAACACTCACATGAGTACCATAGCCCATACCCCAGGCCTCAACTCTCACTTGAGTACCATAGTCCATACCAAATGCCTCAACTCTCACCTGAGTATCATAGCCCATACCCCAGGCCTTAACTCTCACTTGAGTACCATAGCCCATACACAAGGCCTCAACTCTCACTTGAGTACCATAGCCCGTACCCCAGGCCTCAACACTCACCTGAGTACCATAACCTATACCCAATGCCTCAACTCTCACCTGAGTACCATAGCCCATACCCAAGGCCTCAACACTTACCTGACTACCATAGCCCATACCCAAGGCCTCAACACTCACTTGAGTACCAAAGTCCACCAAATGCATCAACTCACACTTGAGTACCATAACCTATACCCAAGGCCTCAACTCTCACCTGAGTACCATAGCCCATACCCCAGGCCTCAACCCTCACCTGAGTACCATAGCCCATACCCCAGGCCTCAACACTCACCTGAGTACCATGGTCCATACCAAATGCCTCAACTCTCACCTGAGTATCATAGCCCATACCCCAGGCCTCAACTCTCACCTGAGTACCATAGCCCATACCCCAGGCCTCAACACTCACCTGAGTACCATAGCCCATACCCCAGGCCTTAATTGTCACATGAGTACCATAGCCCATACCCCAGGCCTCAACACTCACCTGAGTACTATAGCCCATATCCCAGGCCTCAACTCTCACTCGAGTACCATAGTCCATACCCAAGGCCTTAATTCTCATCTGAGTATGATAGTCCATACTCGAGGCCTCAATGTTCCCCCGAGTACCAGAGCCCAGCCTAAATGCTCATCCGAGTACCAGAGCCCATACCCCAGAACTTAAAGCTCATGGGAATCTCATATTAGCTAAAGTGTCAAAAAACCTAAAATATGGTAATGAACCCCCTCCCCCACATCCCCAAAATCTTGCCTCGATGAAGTGACTCAGGTGACCTAGAAAGTGATACTGATAAAACAGAACACAAATACTCATGTTAAACATGTTTATTATAAATCATGACAGTCACTCTCAACACATACCATAATTTACATTTATAGCCTCAGAGAGATTGATTTCTTTCTCTCACAGAAACGGGACATTTCTCCCCTGCATATAGGCAAATAGACTTTTTATTGCATCATTTAATCATCAAAAAAAGGTAATTTCACAACAATGCATTTGTCAAATCTTTGAAGAAAGTTTTATATCAAGATGACCTTCAAAATGTTAAATTTAAAATATAAAACTATACATTCAAAATTCAGAAAACTGTATACATCAAGTTCTATGATACCTAACACCTGTGCTTGACCAAGGCCTCTTGGCAGGTATTTCACACACACACCCTCCCCCCCCCCCCCCAATTCAAACACAATCCTGATCCAGATCCTGGAGGTAACGATTCAGTAGGTAACCATGTTGTTATCGTCACCTTTTTTCAGGTCACCTTTTTTTAGAGTCTGACGGGGCTATCTGATTTGATTTTAAGTCTGTAGTTTCTATTTCCTCGGTGGATTCCTCTGTCTGCGTTTCTTCAACATTCTCTTTGGGCATGATTACCTGTAACACCTGGAAATGGGTCAAAACATTCTGCATCTTGGTCGGGTCCACTTTGTAGTCTTTAGCTATGTCTGCTGCACTGTACTCCCCTTTGGTGTCCGAGTATTTTTTCAAAATGTCCAACATTTGCACAAAGTCAACTTTCCCCTGCGCTAACCGGTTAGGGATATGATATCCGTAGGTATCAAATGAAGTCTCGAACTCCTCGCGGTCCTGAGGGAGAGGCCGATTGGATTTGGATTTCACCTGAAAATGAAGGGAAACAATCAGGAGCTAACAAGTTTAAGGGAAAAATTTATACGTAGTAAATAATAATTTCATACAATTTACAAATTTAAATCTGCTAGATTATCCAATACATGTATCATTAAATAATCAGACCTTGTGTTACTTCTCCTACGTTTTGGTTTCAGGATTAAGAAATAACAGTTAAATAACATTAGTTTCATCAATTGTTAGATTAAAATTTATTAAGGATTGCTTTGTTGCTAAACTCCATTAAAAAAATCAAATCCTGTTCATCAAAGTAGGAAACAGACGACCAAAATTGTATCAGTAGAACTACTCCTTCCATAAATAGTATCAGTAGTACTACTCCCTCCACAAATTGTATCAGTAGTACTATTCCTTCCACAAATTGTATCAGTAGTACTACTCCTTCCACAAATTGTATCAGTAGTACTACTCCCTCCACAAATTGTATCAGTAGTACTACTCCCTCCACAAATTGTATCAGTAGTACTACTCCTTCCACAAACTGTATCAGTAGTACTACTCCTTTCACAAATTGTATCAGTAGTACTACTCCTTCCACAAACTGTATTAGTAGTACTACTCCCTCCACAAATTGTATCAGTAGTACTACTCCTTCTACAAATTGTATCAGTAGTACTATTCCTTCCACAAATTGTATCAGTAGTACTATTCCCTCCACAAATTGTATCAGTAGTACTACTCCCTCCACAAATTGTATCAGTAGTACTACTCCCTCGACAAATTGTATCAGTAGTACTACTCCCTCGACAAATTGTATCAGTAGTACTACTCCCTCCACAAATTGTATCAGTAGTACTATTCCCTCCACAAATTGTATCAGTAGTACTATTCCCTCCACAAATTGTATCAGTATTACTATTCCTTCCACAAATTGTATCAGTAGTACTATTCCCTCCACAAATTGTATCAGTAGTACTACTCCCTCCACAAATTGTATCAGTAGTACTACTCCCTCGACAAATTGTATCAGTAGTACTACTCCCTCGACAAATTGTATCAGTAGTACTACTCCCTCCACAAATTGTATCAGTAGTACTATTCCCTCCACAAATTGTATCAGTAGTACTATTCCCTCCACAAATTGTATCAGTATTACTATTCCTTCCACAAATTGTATCAGTATTACTATTCCTTCCACAAATTGTATCAGTAGTACTACTCCCTCCACAAATTGTATCAGTAGTACTACTCCCTCCACAAATTGTATCAGTATTACTATTCCTTCCACAAATTGTATCAGTAGTACTATTCCCTCCACAAATAGTATCAGTAGTACTATTCCTTCCACAAATAGTATCAGTAGTACTACTCCCTCCACAAATTGTATCAGTAGTACTATTCCTTCCACAAATTGTATCAGTAGTACTACTCCCTCCACAAATTGTATCAGTAGTACTACTCCCTCCACAAATTGTATCAGTAGTACTACTCCCTCCACAAATTGTATCAGTAGTACTACTCCCTCCACAAATTGTATCAGTAGTACTATTCCCTCCACAAATTGTATCAGTAGTACTACTCCCTCCACAAATTGTATCAGCAGTACTATTCCCTCCACAAATTGTATCAGCAGTACTACTCCCTCCACAAATTGTATCAGTAGTACTACTCCCTCCACAAATTGTATCAGTAGTACTACTCCCTCCACAAATTGTATCAGTAGTACTACTCCCTCCACAAATTGTATCAGTAGTACTATTCCCTCCAAAAATTGTATCAGCAGTACTATTCCCTCCACAAATTGTATCAGTAGTACTATTCCCTCCACAAATTGTATCAGTAGTACTATTCCCTCCACAAATTGTATCAGTAGTACTATTCCTTCCACAAATTGTATCAGTAGTACTACTCCTTCCACAAATTGTATCAGTAGTACTACTCCTTCCACAAATTGTACCAGTAGTACTACTCTCTCCACAAATTGTATCAGTAGTACTACTCCCTCCACAAATTGTATCAGCTTGCAGGGCTCGACATTAATGCTTGTCCGCTTGTCCGGTACCAGTTAAAAAAATATACGGACAAGTGAATATTGCTTGCCACTTGTCCGACTGGACAAGTGCATTTTTATGTAAAGAAGTCTCCAACATTTTAAAAAGTAAAGAAAGTTTTGTGATAAGTATATCTGTAGTCCCGTTATAAGTTTATCGATTAGTTATTTTGAATTTCGATCCCGACTTCAAATTGAAATGCAATTGAGTTACTCTTGATCGGGATTGAAGTTCACTAATTACAAACAACTTTCAATATTGAACTGTAAAGGTGTGGATCTTAGTTCTTACACAGTACCAAACACACATGTTATCAAAAAGTAGCAAAGATAACCTTAAGGATTATGGAAAGAAATGTAATTTATTTTAGGTTTCATTCATCATTGAGACTATGATGACTTTCCATGTTTAGTTTAAAAAACAGATGAGAAATCAATATAAGAGTGACATGTATTTTAAAACCTGATGCTAAATTTAAAATGTCTTGTAATTTGCCATGACAAAGCTACAGCTGACAAATCATGTTTAATGTTATATGGAACCAATACATTTAGGAAAGACACTTTAAGTTTCCATTTAAGAAGTCAGGTTATTAATTATGGCAAGAATAATAAATGACTTTATTTTAGTAATACAGAACTGTAGTTTTCAAGTTGACAATATTTGATCTTTAATTTTGAAAATTTTTTGGACAAGTGAAGTTGAAGTTCGGACAAGTAAATATCTTGGTCACTTGTCCGAATGGACAAGTAGGAAAAAACATTAATGTAGAGCCCTGGCTTGTAAAGCCCTTAAACAAAGTTTGATTTATTATTATATTCTTTATACTTAATCAAAAAATAGCATTACATCTGACATCATATACTGCCAGAAAAAAAAATATACTGCCAGTGAGTGCAAATAAATAGGTAGAAATCATTTATCATATCAACTATTTTAAAAAATATGACAATTAAATGTACCTGAAACACATTAAAAAACTGTGAGCTATGGCGGCCAAAGTTGACTCTTATCATAATTAGTTCTTTGGTAAACTAGCCTATGTACACAATTATCTACACAATTATTGCCTCTGCAGGGGTTTGAACCCGGGTCCTGGACATGCAAATCCAGCACTCCAGCTAAAGGGTTAACCCACTACTCAGAGCTAGAAGGAATGCCATATACATCACTGTACCACATTAGCGAATGTAACAGAGACACTCATTGCCTCTGTTGGATTTTGAATTTGAGTGCCGGATTTGTATGCCAGAGGACCTGGGTTCAAACCCCAGCAGAGGCAATAATTGTGTCTGTTACATGAAGACGAGAAGTAGAAATCTATAATTCAGACATGTTAAATTTAACTTTTTTGTTAAACGTCATGTAGAACAGTTGCTTTCATTTCTTACCCCTGGTGCTGGCCCATATGACTCCAGATACAAATGTTGCATTCGACTGTGAAGTTTTTCGTTCTTTTCAACGATCTGAGGGTCTGGATTGGCTAAGAATTAAAAGAGCATTCATAGATTAAAGAAAAAACCATAGGCATGAGTTTCATAAAGAAAATTTTATTCATACCGTTAAATTGGGTGGGACCAATAACTCAAATGGATTATTTTGACAGCAAAAATGTTCTTGCGGGCATGTGAGAGTAATGCTCTCCCAATAGATACATGAATATGTGTGAGAGAATAATATAACAATTTCTGACTTTAAAAAAAATACTCATGGTTCAAGATGACGGTCCATAATCTTTACCATTTTGAATCTCATCAAAAAAGATTTTTTCTGATCAGATTAAAACCCAGATTTAAAAAAGATTTTTTCTGATCAGATTAAAACCCAGATTTAAAAATTGTTAAGAAAAAATAAATAAATACAAAAATATGTTATTCTTCAGCAACTGATAAGTATCTGCTTTAAAATTCCAATTGTTTAGAGTTTTGCCACTTCGACAAATATTGTTGAGTGATGTCTGCCTTTACTAGCATGACATCATACTGTAGATTTACACATTGAATACAAACATGTAGGCAACAGGCCTCTGAATTTCTATAAGTTTATGCATTACAGGCAGGGTGTAAAATTAATTATTATAAATCTTATTTATTAATTTTTTGTTTCAAAAACGTAAGAAAACACGCTAATTGCGGAGTTGCCAATCTCTGTTATTTATGTCTCTGCTGTGTATCTATCAGTCTATAGGGGGATCCAACTAAGTATGCTGCTGATAAATCTTTAGATGATATCGACAGTGAAAAATGCGATAATATTTATTGGCTTCACGCTCAACATGGTCACATCGTAAACTGGTAAAACATACACTAATTAAATGTTCATGTCTGTCCTAGCTCTTTCAATCATCCAACTGTTTCCCTCTTGTACATGTTTATTGAATGTTTTAAGTGCATTGGATGTTGTATGTACAATCTTCATGTTACCCTTTGAGGGTCCTTAATTGGTAAATAAAGGAAATTGAAAGATCCGTTAATTTCACCAATGTTGTCTTTACTTACAATAGACGTCCACTTGCTCATGTTTATTGTGCTTCGGGGCAGCAGTAGGTTTATCTTTCTCCTTTTCGATTTTTTTCAAAGCTCGTCTTTCAATATTATAGTAAGCCCTTGGATTAACAAACTTTCTCACAGATCCCCCCATACTTTTTACATAAGTTTTTCAAGTCTGACATTGAGAATCACGTTTCTTTCTTAGCTTCCGGTTGCGTCGTTATTAAACAATTCAATCAAGAAGAATTCGAGATCAAGCATGCAAATTCTTTCCAACTTTTACAAATTATACCAGAACAACACGAATTATAAAAAAAATGCGTTTATTTGTCACAAACACATTACAATACCATATGAAAGAAAGAAAGAGCGAAAAATAAACTAAGAAATTATTAGTAATTGATCATACAGTTTAGGATTGACCGTGCCTCTACCAGTGTTGTTTTCACTGTTTAGTTTTATTTCTTGCAATTTTCACTGTGTTTCAATTTTTTTTATTCTTGCTCCAAATAAACAAGTCTAAAATCACAGTTATTGTGAAAGTTCATGAAAAATTGCCTTGTATTTGTAATTATAAACACGATAATTTTCGTTCCTAGTTAATTACTATTAGTTAGTGTTTCAAGTCAAGTTTTCAATGATTTATGTGCTTCCATGGATCTAGCAGATAACGACGCACTGCTCTATGTCAAGTCGACAGTTTACAGCGTAACGTAACAAAACAGGGAAAGCATTATAGGGATGACATTGTCAGTCGGTTACCCCCCCCCCCCCCAACCTAATAACCAGATAATTGTATCAAAATACACGAGACATATTAGCGTAATTCATTTAATGCAAGTAAGCATTCTATTTATTTCCCTAAAAGCAATAGAAAGCAGGGTAGAAAACGCTGGTAGAAAAATATAGAAATGTGTATTTCATAACTTAATTTTGTTTTGTTTTTACGACTAACCGATTACTGTTTTTACGACTAACCGAATACTGTTTTTTTTAAACCGCTCACTTAGTAAATCAGTTAACCGGTTAAAATTAACCCTATCTAAAAAAAAAATGCAACTCATGTATAAAAGGAAAATATACATGTGTATTAATACACGCTACATCACATGTAACCTACCAAAACGGTGTCAATATTAAACGAGGAGGAGGGCGAATTTCGCAGCATTTTCTATTACACGGTATTATACTTTCATGTTAAATACTGAAATCTGATTGGTTTAGATGCTGTTGATAATCCGTTTTATTACCTAATTCCTTTTAGTTTTCGGGGTTTACAATTTGCATATTGCAGATGGTTTTCGTGCCATTATGCAATATACTAAGTTGTTTTTTTTCATCTTTTGACTGCTAAAGCATTAAATAATTGTAAACTATTACCCTCAGCGTTAGCATCACACTTAGAAACGGGTAACTTAACGAATTGTTACATGTGCGTAAATTATGCGCGTACGGTTCGCCGTAGAATTCACGTCATTTCTATATAAAAGCAGTAAAAATATTCTCTAAAAATAATAAAATAAATAGTGCCTGTTTGGGAGGGTCTTCGCGTCGGTTGACAATGGTTTCCTCGGGGTGTCAATTTCAACTGTTACCCTCCCAAACAGGCACTATTTATATAATAATATCCATTTCAGTCTCCCCAGGTGTGTTTCGGGCAAGCAGGATCGTTTTTAAAGGGGTGGGGGGGGGGGGTAAGGTTAAGATTTTCCCGAAATCCTGAGAAGCAATCAAAAATAGTTTATCTTTAAAATCCTAATTTTTACCTGCTCCGAAATAGTTGGTGTCGTGGTACAACTTCTCCAAAAGTTTTCTGTATGTAAATTTAATAATATGTTTATTACTATTTATTGCCAAAAAAAAAACAAACAAACAAAATTTTTATTTAAAAATAGCGAACATGAGACCACCCCTCCCCCGTGCAAACACGTGCCTGTGCTTATGAAAAATATGCTCTATAACTTTCACCTAACTAATAATCTAAACAAACAAAAAAGAAGAACGCACCTAAGCCCATGTCATGTTGTAAATGTATTAACTGCCTTCCGGTAAATTCAAAATTTACAACATGACACTCGCGTGGACGGAGAACATAGCTTAACAGACACACATACACACACACACACAGTCAGACACACACACACACTCAGACGGACAGACAGACGGACAAATCTCCCCTGTATTTCTCTAATATTTTGTTCAAAGAAGTGGACAGGCAAATACTTTATTCTCTACCTTTCAACTTCTCAAAAGATAAGCGGTGGGTGGCGGGGGAGTAGGGGAGCTGATCTACCCCAAGTCTCGAGGGAAAAAACCCCACTACGCGTAGCCGTGGGATAGGGGTGGGTGGGGTGGAATGAGGGGCGTAATGCGTTGTATCTAATGTATCTATGCAAAACTGTTTGATAATATGTTAAGTTTCCCTATAATTGTTTATATTGTCCCTAAACGATGTGTGTGTGTCTGGGGGGGGGGGGGGGGGGGGTGGGGGGGGGGGCAGTTCGTTCAAAATATATTTTTATGTTTATTTTTACAATAGTTAAAACGACTGTGCAAAAAATGGGGGTTGGGTGCTACATGTCTTTCTAAAGAGAATAAATTCTTACAGCTTTTCTCTGTGAAAAAGTTCTGCGATTTGTTGAGGTGATCCATGGATTAGTCGGAGTCATCCCTCTTTCCTTATACTTATAAATTTCTCATAGGATGTTATATCGTGTGGATTCCGGAGCAGCTTGAACACTTTGAGGCAGATTGCATTAAAATTCACACACACTCTTTATAAACAGCTAGCTCTTACCTTTCAAAGGCATGCATCTGTAGCTTGTAATGCTGTGCCCCCCCCCCCCCTCCTCCTCCAGGTTGGGATACTAACTGCATCCCAAGAAACACCGGAAACCGTACCTATATATCTTCAGCATGTTTCTTGTCACACTGCACACAGCATCAAGTGACCACCATACGATCTGAGCCAGCAACCATTTGACATCTAGCCAAATCTCTGTACTCTTCTTAGCCAGCTTGTCAACTGTAAGATTTCTGAATTGTCTCCCTTTGCGAGTGCATCGTGAGAGAACTACTACTAGTATAAAATCATATATACTAACACTAGTTTTGTTTGTTATATGTAGCTGCAGGTCTGTAGTTCCCTTTGGATGGACTATCCTCGTCATCCATTTGAATTTTTCAGACCGTGAGCTACAGACCTGCAGCTATGTTATATGATACATAAATAGTTATATGTTGGATCTATGAGCCACTACCCCAATGCGACATCTCATGAAGTCTTCAAGCAAGAACCCTGCTTCTTAATTGTTCCATTTGTTGGTCCAATACATATGACTTAGCCCCAGGGGTCATCTCCTTCATTTATTTGGAGGGGGGGGGGTGGTTTCACATGGTCAACACTTACCTCTGCATTAAATGGCAGTGTGTTATATACTGGCACACCATAGGAAGAGTTTCGCCCAGCACAGATGAAATAAAAAAAACAACACTCTAGATCCAAGCTCCATTTACTTAGGATCCTACAGTGGATGGAGTGTACTCTACCAAACTACTCCCAGATTGTCTCACAGACATTATAACCAAGCATCAACATGTATATCTCCTTAAGGAACTATCTTAGGTACAAAACTATCTATCCAGAGACTTTCAATGGCTTCGATGAAATAGAATATGTTAATGTAATGGACAAATCACCAGTCCCTGTCCTAAATACATACTCAGTTTTTCTCCACTAATTGGCCATCCAATATATTTTTCCAAAATGAAGTTCATATATGCAGCATAGCAGTGCCCATTCTAGACCAAAGAAATGAATACTTAGATTCCAAAGTCAAATATATTTTAATATAATACTCCAAGGAAGTGTTTATTGCAAGATTTGAAAAGGGGAATAACTCAAGTTAAAGATTTTTTTACTAAAAATTTAAAAATGGAGTTATTCCCCTTTTCAGAACAGTTGTCTGAAGCAATAACCAACACAACACTCAAGTGTTCAAAAAAACTATTATTTCACGACGAAAAGTGAATGCATCATAAATTTTATGGACAACTTTGCAAGACCAGACACAACAAACGCCATACTCAGATTTTTATATTTTATTTGAGAATATTGCCAGTATACTTTACATATTCCCTTTATAGTTTTGTTTAGTTCTGTACATACCCTCAGACAATAATGTGGTCGGACATTTTAGTTTTACACTGTACAATATTTACACTTTTGACCACATCTGTACAATCCCAGGATGCTTTGCATTCACCTCTGTACATAAATAAAAAAACACTGAAATCTACAGATAATGCACCTTGTCGTTCATCATAAGCTCTAAGCTTAAAAAGATATATATCACAACTTTACATAATAATGATAGGATGAGTATTTACAATGATCATGAGGTTAGGAGGGGGTGAATGGGAACGGGGTTTGGGGGGAAATAGTTGTTCAATAGCAGTCACAAAGCCCCTAATGCCCCATTCATAAACAATGCAAAAATACTAAGGCAACAAATTCACCTCTCCTATAGGGAGAACATGATAAAAAATCAACAATACATTCAAACTTAACATTTAATCAAAACACAACCATCTCTCTCTCTCTCTCTCTCTCTCTCTCTCTCTCCTCTCTCTCCTCTCTCTCTCTCTCTCTCTCTCTCTCTCTCTCTCTCTCTGATTGCTATTGAACAATATCTTTAGTTTCATATAAAAAGCTATTAGCATTGCTGCATTAGGGATTCTTGTAAAATTCCAAATTCTTTCCAAATAAAGAACATAAAATAGCAGAGTACACAACAGAGTGATGTTCTAGCATCCTCAGGTACGACCACAGCGAGTCGATTCTCAGAAATCCTGTTTCATGTGTAATATTTCTACATGATTGTGACCAATCTTTGCCTTTTTTGTGACTTGAATATAAAGAAGTCGTCTTGCTAAGCCCTTAAAATATTCCCATCGCTTCGATGTTCCGAAATCTCAGTATTTTCTCCCACCATAAAAACAATGTTTTCTTAATATCTACATACAAGATTCTTTTCACGTTTTAAGTTTATTGATAAAGAAAATATCTCTACTTTAATTGTCAACAGTGAACTTTTTGAATGAATTAGATATATATATTAATATAATAATGTTTGTACAATGGTGTACTTTCCACTAATTAGCATCACCCTGTCTTGTTTATACAACACTAGATTCACTACATACAGAATACAAAACAAACATTTGAAAGACCTTGATTAACAAATAACTTCTTGTTAATAATGTATTAAATGAAAGACGTGTGTTCCTCGTGCACCCCTCTATGACCAAAAGGCATCTGCCCCGAGTCGTCAAAATGACGTGACACAGACATAATGGCCTTAGTTTACCAGGCAATAAAAATGGAGGACACTCCTCCTTACTAAATATGACTCATTCCAATTATCCTTGTAAGAAAAAATTCACCCATTTTTATTCTTTGTTCACAATAGTTGAAAAACATTGTTCCTTAAAAAATTTAAATTCCTTTCAAGTTAAATAATAGGTTATGATATGGTTTACGAATTCAAAGTGATTACAAGTTAAGAATTTGGGTGCTTCTAACGTCCTGAAAAGACTCCAAAGTAAGCACTTCTGATAGTGCCACCTATTGTTAGAATATGCTAATATCTGACGTACATGGATATACGACAAACAGACATCAATAGATATCACAAACTTGCACCAGATATTCACAGATATCAGACATACACCGGTGCACTGGAGGAGTCTTTACTGGTTGGGGGGTCCTGGTTCAAGTCCACTACAGGGGGACATGGGTCTTCCTTCATTGATGGGTACGGATGACCTCCGTCATCAAAGAACCTGCGGAATGTAAACTCCAGGAAAGCATGCTCCGGATGTTTTCCGTTTATCGGATGATCGGGCTTCTGCATTTCTTCATCAGAATCATCATCAAATTTACCGTCTATTTCGTCAAAGTAAGAGGTGTCCATGGCATGCTTTATTTTTGGTTTCCACGGAGGCTGTGACTTGCGCAGGCCTTCGAAATTAATGTCTTTAAAGTAGGGATGCCGCTTTATTTCTGTGGCCCCGTTTCGACCGAGTCGCTTGTCCGCGCTACAACACAGCTTGATAATGAGGTCCTTGGCAGCCTCGGAAAGGTTAGCCTCCGCTGGAATCTTTAGTGTTTCATCCCAGTGGATCACCTACAAAAGAAAGTGGACTCAGTAAACTCCACATATAACAAAGATAGTGGACTAAGTAAACTCCACATATAACATAGAAAGTGGACTTGTAAACTCCACATATAACAAACACAGTGGAATAAATAAACTCTACATGTATAACAAACAGTGGAATAAGTAAACTCTACATATATAACAAACAAGTGGAATAAGAAAACTCCACATATACAAAGATAGTGGAATAAGTAAACTCCACACATACAAAGATAGTGGAATAAGTAAAGTCCACATATAACATAGACAGTGGACTCGGTAAACTCCACATATAACAAAGACAGTGGAATAAGTAAACTTTACATGTATAACAAACACAGTGGACTCGGTTAACTCCACATATACAAAGATAGTGGAATATGTAAACTCCACATAAAACATAAACAGTGGACTCAGTAAACTCCACATATAACAAACACAGTGGAATGAGTAAACTCCACATATATGAAGATAGAGGAATTATCAGACTACACATGAAGTAAGGACTGTGCTCTCATCAACATAACAAATGATAGTTTACTGTGGAATCATTTTTTTTTTTGCGGAGGTCAATGTTTGTTGCCAGCCGAAATTTTCCTTGTTGATGGGGACATAATTTTCTTGGCAGCAAGTTCTATATTTCGTAAATAAATATCAAACATATGCTTGTATAAACGTTCATGAGAAAGTAAATTCTTGGGCAAGGGTTATCAATGAAGCCATGAACATTGGTCCCCCAAAAATAATGATGATTCCACAGTACTTGGTTTGTAATATATCCAACACCCACTAACTGAAATAAATCGCTCTCTATGTTGTAAGTGCAAAATCAGATGATAATTTGTGATTGCTTGCTTGCTCTCTCTCTCTCTCTCTAAATGTGTATTCCCTCTGCCTTCACTAGCTTGAGGAGCTTGTTAACATTATGTAAACAGGGTTCTTTAGCACAGGACTACTGGATCCTGCTGTTATTGACACAGGCTTCTCTTATCTTTGCTATCAGACCAGGAATGCCAGCAATGTCCCATAAAACACAGCCAGGTATACAAACACACAGGTACACACAGGTAAGTAAAGTACACATACCAGTAATCTACACATACAGCCAGCAGTCACACACAGGTAGATCACACATACAGGTGAATTACAAATACACACATTCACATGTACACACACATGTACACTCACAGAGAGGCACCCTCACATGCAGGTAAATTACATATACAGAAAGATCAAACATGCAGATATAATTACACACACTGACATGAAGATTACACATACAGGTGAGAGATTTTGTACCACATATATAGGTCAGGTAGTATTCAGGTCAATTACATGTAAAGGTTGACTAACTGGTACATTACACATACATATACTTATTATTCATATTGGTATGTTTACATGTGCTTATATTAAACATACAATAAAAAGGCAGTTCCTTCACAATGTGTAACCCCCCTCCCCCCCCCTCCCAACTGTCCTTCCTTGTATTGTACTGACAAGTTATGTATAACTTAAAATTAGGATGTCTAACCGTGGATACAGTCAGAGTACATCCTAATGGAAGAAATTGGACACTGGACGGAGTCAAAGAGAAAGCCCCCCCCCCCCCCCCCACCCCCTGTCCAAACACAATGATCAAGGACTGAGCCAACTGCATAATTCAATCATTATCAAATTTATACAGCCACAGTAAACATTCACTAAAAGTTCACAGTCACAAATCTCGTCGACTACTGCATCACAGCTAACAATTTAGTGGAATCTTTACTAAATCGCCTCTATTGTGAATGGAGTTTCGAGTTTTTATGAGAAAATATTTTTGATTGATCATCTCAAAGAATTTTCCTTTTCAAATATTATAAATTAATGTGATTAGGCAATACATCAAAGAAACTCCAAAGATGAATGGTGTTCGCTCGGTGACGACCAGATACTTGACACTCGACACTCTTACAGAATACTAAATAATCTACGGAGGTCAGGGGTCAATGGGACAGAACAGCGAAAAGATCTGAAGAGGCTCCTCTATTGAAGTGAAGGGTCTAGACAGGTTTGTGTGTGACAGTGTAAGGGGAGCGGGCCTGATGAGGGTCATATCACAACACAAACATTAACGAATCTATCCCTCAATTAACCGGCTCCAACTGGACCTGATCTCCACTGAAGAGAAATTTCAAAAACCGTCCATATTCATGGAATGCATTCACCAACAAAATCCTACACTTCATTGAATCATTTTAAAGACAATTCAAATTTTGAAAAAATTTAGTCATAAAATGATGCACGAACTATTTATCACAGGAGAGAAATAATGCTACTGGTAATTCACGATAGGAATGAGAACCTAACATTGAAGATTGCAAATTGCAGGTGGAGACAAACATATACTACACAATGGATGGAAATTGTCAAGTAGTGAAAATACTGTAGAAGCTTAAAGGTGAGGGGAGAGGGGTTAGGGTAGATAAGCCTCCTTTCCTTCTGGGGGGGGGGGGGGGGGGGTGTTTGGGGGGGGGGGGGTGTTGGGGGGAGGGGGGGGGGGTGTTGGGGGGGTGTTGGGGGGGGGGTGGTGTTGGGGGGGGGGGGGTGTTTGGGGGGGGTGTTGGGGGGGAGGGGGGGTGGTGTTGGGGGGGGGTGTTGGGGGGGGGGCACTTTTGACCTACCTTCCACTGGGTTTCTGCCGGTGTGTTTGCATAGAACGGAGGCTGACCAACTAACATCTCGTATAATATCACTCCTACACTCCACCAATCACAGCAGGAGGTGTAACCTGAAATTGACCAATCATAAATCTCATTACATTCAAACTTTAATGATTGCAACAATGATACATATCTCCTGAATGGTCTTTCGCCTGCATTTCTATTATGTAATTTTTCATAATAATTTGTAAATTCTTGTTAGATTTTAATACTTAAGAATTTAATAAAGTAATATTAAAAATATTTATATGATGTTTAATATAAACAATCAACTCTCTGATATGTAATACAAGTTGCTGTCCTTTAAAAAAAGGACTACAATACGTGGACCATTTGCATGTGTTTCCAACGAAAACATTATCAGAGATTCCAACGACTCTAGCCCTCTGCTTTTAAACACTAAATTAATTTGTACGTTGTATTACGTATACATGTACATGTATGTACAGTCCTGACTTTTTATCTCAGAATTTAAAGGATTCATACTTCTAAAATAATAATGATCTATCTATGAATGAAGTTTGCATGTATAGTATCAGGCATTCGGTGAATTCTACTATTTGCGCACACATTACGATTCGCACTACTTTGTTTACTATGCAGTGACAGCTTTGTGTAAATTAAAAATTTCATATTTTGATGCATTTTTCTTGAGATTAAAACTTTTATACAGTGACATAATTATTCAATCATACTTAAATGCTTAAAAAAAATTAATTGGGAAGTTCTCTAACCTCGCCTACTATGAAAGTAAAGTTAAGTTACATGTGTATTCGGAAAACAACCAAACATTGCATTGCAAATTATGCTATTTGATGCATGTTGTAGTTTCGGCATAACATTAACTTATTTCATAATACTGATAGTTCATATCACATGCCAATCATTTCTTTAAAAGGAATACTTTGTTTCTGTATTGTTTACCGACAACTTTATAATTACAGCGCCTCTGAACTTTTGTGCATTTAGCACGGAATTCCGATCCCGATTCAGATAAACGTGTGCTAGCCTGGTTCCCTGAGCTACCCATTACGCACAGGAACCAGGCTAGCTCATGCGCAGGCTGAATTTTCCCCATAGCATCCGGTTTAACCTCGCTTATATATTTTCTGCGTGGACCCTGAGGTCCACGCAATTAGAACTTCAACTTACCCTCCCGCAGTAGCACTTCGGGTGCGATGTAGTTGGGTGTTCCTACAAGGGAATGAGCAAGGCACCTGTGTCGTTCGCGCTGGCGACGTCGTTCTAGGGGTTTGAGTATTTCGTTACAGCGACATTCTACTTCCATTGCACAACTAACGTCCATGGAGTCCTGACGTGGATGTAGCCCATCTACAAAACCATAGACAATTACTTATACTTCACAGCCCATCTACAAAACCATAGACAGTTACTAACACTTCACAGCATTAATCAGAGGATGTAGCCCATCTACAAGACCATAGACAGTTACTAACACTTCACAGCAAAAATCAGTGGATGCAGCCCATCTACAAAACCATAGACAGTTACTAACACTTCAAAGCATTTATCAGTGGATGTAGCCCATCTACAAAACCATAGTCATTAACTTATACTTAACAGAACAAATCAGTGGATGTAGCCCATCTACAAAACCATAGACAGTTACTAACACTTCACAGCATTAATCAGTGAATGTAGCCCATCTACAGAACTATAGAAAATCAATGACATTTCACAGCATTTATCAAAGCATACATCCAAAAGAAAAAGTGACATAGAAATTCTGCAGCTGTGAATGACACTTAATTTCTCTCTAAAAGCTGCATTGTCCAATATCACCCTTTAATCCAACCCTCAAACATGTACTTTATAACATCCAAATCTGTACCTCACAAAAATATCTACACTTTCAACAACTGTAGTTCTCTTACTATCCCCATACCATAGACATTCTGTAAATTGTAACAAGCATATATCATGTATACATTTATATGTAAGTCAAATGTAAATGCATTCAATGATTGTTGTATATGTGTAATTCAGTCAATGTGTACATTAGGATTTCATTGGATAAAGACACACTGGCACAAACAAGTGACAACAGATGACGACTTAAAATATCTTAGTCTAACACATTTATTAACTGTTACTTAAAATTCTTGTACAAAAACCCATGTACCTTCACATGTATGTAGTATACATATTTACTTTGTAAAAGATATACAGATTTGCATAAAATGTGTGTGTGTGTGTACAATTGTATTAAATATATACAATTCTAAAACACAAACAATCACATATACTCCTGTAAAAATAATGCCTCAACTTTGCCACTGTGCCACAGGAAATTTGATGGCAATGCTATAGTACTTCTGGTAAACAAACAAAAACACCGTCCTGCTACAAACTTGTACAGAATACTAGTACACAGGTAGCCACTAATGGACACACAAACAACCTCACTACAAATGTTGTACAGTACACCTGTATAAATGTACAGGTTACACCTGTATAAATGTCAGGGATGTAACTACATATTGGTCACCAAAGCATAACACATACTACCTTATACACAGGTTGTTTAGTATGCTTGTGCAATGCATACAGGTAAACACATAGGAACACCTGTGTACAACACAATTATAACCTCATTACACATGTTATACAATATAGCTCTGTACATGTTGGGCATGTGGTATTGGTACACACATACAACATTGGTACAAAAGTACAGTATTGGTACACACATACAATATTGGTACAAAAGTACAGTATTGGTACACACACACAGTATTGGTACACACATACAGTATTAGTACACACATACAGCATTAGTACACACATACATTACTGGTACACACAGACAGTATTGGTACAAACATACAATATTGGTACAAATGTACAGTATTAGTACACACATACAGTATTGGTACACACATACAGTACTGGTATCGGTACACACATACAGTATAGGTACACACATACAGTATTGGTACACACATACAGTATAAGTACACACATACAGTATAAGTACACACATACAGTATTGGTACACACATACAGTACTGGTACTGGAACACACATACAGTACTGGTACTCACATACAGTATTTGTATACACATACATTACTGGTACACACATACAGTATTGGTACACACATACAGTACTGGTACTCACATACAGTATTGGTACACACATACAGTATTGGTACACACATACAGTACTGGTACTCACATACAGTATTTGTATACACATACAGTATTGGTACACACATACAGTATTGGTACACACATACAGTATTGGTACACCCATACAGTATAGGAACACATATATAGTATTGGTACACACATACAGTACTGGTACTCACATACAGTATTTGTATACACATACAATATTGGTACACACATACAATATGGTACACACATACAATATAGGAACACATATATAGTATTTGTATACACATACAGTATTGGTACACACATACAATATTGGTACACATACAGTATTTGTACACACATACAGTATTTGTACACACATACAATATTGGTACAAAAGTACAGTATTAGTACACACATACAGTATTGGTACATACATACACTATTGGTACACACATACAGTATTTGTACACACATACAGTATTGGTACACACATACAATATTGGTACACACATACAGTATTAGTACACACATTCAGTATTGGTACACACATACAATATTGGTACACACATACAATATTGGTACACATACAGTATTGGTTCACACATACAGTATTGGTACACATACTCAATGTACTCATTCTATCTTTTTATATCCCATTCAAATGTACATCAAATCTGTTACAATGTCAGAGATAATACAACAGAGAGTTACAAACACATGCTTAGAGTAATGCCGTACTGATAAATTTTATGCTATGACCATTGTAGACACGCAACAAGATCAAAAGTACAGGAAACCTTTAATATATGAACTGTATGCGCATGAACTTTATGACCCCTTCTTCACTTTAAACATCTTTCATTACCGAGATATTCTCTCTATCTCTCTCTCTTTCTCTCTCTCTCTTTGTTTTTGTATGAATCAGTACTCTAAGACCCCCTATACTGCACCAATGTGTAGACATTGGATCCACTAGACTCAACATAAAAACAACCCACAATGAAGCAACAAGTGTATACTAAATTTGTTCATATACAAGGCAGGTCCCTTTCCTCAGAGGAAAACTACCATTCACTTTTCAGTAGCAGTGAACTGATGACAACACATTTCAATACAAAGTAGGAGTGAAGAAAATCCTATGACAACTAAAGATTTAATCTCAAATGCTTCATACAACCCCCATTTTGACCTTCTTATAGGTTCATTTTTCACGTTAATGAGTTTATTTTGACTTAAGTCATCTCTCCGACCTTTTGTATTCTGTTATCACTTCTCATTCAATTTGAACAAATCCAATAATTCTCTAGTTTGTCAAAGAGCATTTTCCCTCTCTTCACAATATAAATAACCCTTGAATGGTGACACGGCCCCCTATAGCGCCGAGGAAAAGAATGCACTGTTTACTTGACTATCTCAAGATGATCGTTAACAAATTAGGTCTAATAATGGGCGATGGTTGTCATGAAATATTGCAATGTTCTCAGAAAGGAAGAGATCCATAATGTGAAAAACTTCCTTTTAAAAGAAAGAGATGAAACCGTCATAAATAAATCATTATATATTTCGAAATTCAGCTGGTCTCATCAGACACCTCCTTCACAACAAGCAACTACTGCCTATCCCAAACATTTATATATACCTACCTAGTAAGCAGGACATTATAAATCAAGGAATCTCTAGATATTTACATAAAATCATCACAGGCATCTAATTGCAAAAATTACTGTGAACTCATTCAAAAAAAGGGGGATGTTTCCGTGTTGTCGCTTATTAAGCCATTCCATTGTGAAAACAATATGTTTGGATATTAATTCCCCCTTAATAAATATATGTTTTTTAAGAAATGATACATGCAGGTTAAAAAGTTCAAATTTTATTACTGAAAGGAGTGTATTCTTCTCCTGTATTTAACAAAAAACCCTCCGACACATAGAATTTTTGCAAACCAGAGTGTGAATTATTCAAGGGTCAACTGTAGAATCATTAGATTTCTTGGTGGCTCAATTTTCGTGGAATTCGTGGGTACCTCTCATCAATGAATTAACATCCTCCATGAATTAATGAATTAGAGTTATAAAGTCATATTTCCTTATATAAGTATGAGAATACATGAAATTACATCCCCATAAACATGTAGAATTTAAGCAATCCACAAAAAATTGACCCCCATTGACCATTGACCCCCATGAATTTTAATGATTCCACAGTATCTATTTTCAATACACTAGCTCAAAATACACAACTTTTTACTCTGACACATGAGATATTTTGACCATACATGCTATATATATCATTTAATGCCAAAATATTGAGAAAGTACCCACTGAAAAGAATAAAATCACATTTTCCAGATAACAAAAACATACGTATGTCATTCTTGGACGATATATTTTTTAACATCAATTATAACAACTCAACAACAAAGGGTTATACTGTATAACTTATACATTTCAAGGTTAACTTCCTGGGCTGCGTTTTACAAAAGAACTTATGACTTACGACCAAATTAACGAATGCTAATTAATCACCAACTAATCAATGATTTATTCTTATGGATAAAAAATATAATAATGGGAATTGAAATATTTGTAAACAAATGGTTTTATGTCAATTTTGTACATTAAAGATCATTTTACAAGGTTGTAAATATTTACGACTTTGTCGTAAGTTCTTTTGTAAAATCCAGCCCTGTTCTGTTGAAACTACAAGAGGATCGAGCATTTGTATGCCAAGCTGAGAACAATCGAGTTGACCATATCAAGGTAGCTTCCTGCTCTGGTGAGACTCGGTCAGAGTACAAAGCGTTTGAATGCCAAGATGGTACTCCTTTGGTACCACATTTTATACAAGACAATGCTGAGTAAATCCTTCAGCAATTCCATTTTGAAATCTACAAAAATTTTCAGAGAGACAAGATAACTGTTCGAAATTCACCGCATTCCGCGGAATTCTGACGAATTTTCTTGATGGAACATGCTCAGCGGCCTCTTCTTGTAGTCTGGGATTAGTTTCTTCTGTCGCTGAGTTTAATAGCCCATTACAGAACTTTATGGACACTTGTATACTTTACACCGTTCTTTAATTCTCAAATCGTTCATATAAATCGGGGTTTATTTGACAATAAATTTGCACATTTCATATCTTTTCAGAATCTGATGAAACAGCATTCTTTATCTCATTATTGAATATATAAAATATATAACCTGATTTTTTAAGGTATATGTAAAACTGAATATATGTTTCACCATTACTGAGAATTTTTTGCTAAACATTAAACAATTAAACATGTTGCTAGTATTCCACTATAGTCTTTAATGGATGCAAATATATGCTTAGATTCATAGAGCTATATAAGTAGCTTTTTTACAGGCAAGTTGAAATATTACATAAATCTCTTAAATAATTATTATTTAAGTTACTAACTTCCATGCATGTGTACTGTAGATTCCTTATTTTACGCGAGTACTTAATTCCGCGATTCAACGATTTTCCATCAAATCGCGAGAACATCAAATCGCGAATGCCGAAATATTATCATAGTTTCATGTAGTTTACATTTGTCCGAAAATTAAAAGCGAGATTTTAAAATTCGCGAGACGGGCTTCTCGCGATTTTACGCGGATATTAATTCCTCGCATTTAATTAGGAATTTACAGTATTCATATATTGTAATCACAAAGTCTAATTCCAACAGATATCCACAAAGCTTTATCCATACCTGTGGTTTAGTGTTTGTACTTTCATATTACCCACGATGCTTCATTCCACCTGTACATTTGTATGTTCAAAAGTGTGGTTCAGAATTGTAATATTCCCAGTATCTCATTCACTTGTGTATACCATACGCTTGTACCAACAATGTCTCAATCAACCTCAAGTCTATACTTAGAATGCCACATTCATACTAGGGTATCCAGAATATCTCGTATAGTCTTATGTATCCAGAATATCTCATTCATACCTGTGTGCCCAGAATATCTCATTCATACCTGGATATCAATAACATTCTATTCAAGCCCATGTCTCCTGGACATCTCATTCAAATCTAGATATCCCAGAATACCTACATGTGCATCAAGAATATCTCATTCATACACGCATATATCCACAAGGTTTCTTCTTGCACCTAAATCCACAAAGTCTCGACTATTGACACTAAAACGTTCTTCAAATTTAAACATGCAATTTAAAATCATCCCATTACTCACTACATATTGTAATATTGTCAAATTCATTCAGACAGTTTAATCTTAGATGTACTCATCCATTCAATATTGTAGATCTTTTCTTTCCACGGTGAAAATTTAGAACACACATTTAATGCTAGAAAATGTTTACATGATGGAAAGTTTTAAAACATTTCTTTCTTCTGACTAATGATTAACATTATCCTAGCTGCTAGCTCTAAAACAGTTAGGAACAACAGTCACTATTTAAAGATTTTAAACTTCTGCAAAAAATTACACTCACATGAACTTCATGTTACACAAACTCTGCAAGCTTTCAACTGAAAATATCAGTTGCTCCTGTTTTTGCACTGTGCAGTCTTTCGTCAATAATCTAATATGCTCAGCTGCTTTGTAATGTATATATTTATCAATTTATTATTACTGTAAACCTGTGTCAGATTTTTTATGAATTACATCTGATAATACACTTGGTACTTTTATTTATCATCAGTAGTGGAATTTTTGCTGTAATCACTTTGTAACCAGATTAATCTTCCTACTTAATCTGTATCTTCATTGCATTGGCAAACATAATGTAAAATTCCAGTCTTTTTATTTATAATTTACATGTATAATGTAGTAAGCTATTAACGTTCTAATTTTCTTCCAGCTAATCCATGAACAGCAATAAAAAGCATGGCAACACTAGAAACTTGTGTTTAATTCTGTCTGATTGTAGTAGCACTAGATCGGAGACACATGTCTACTTCAACTTCCCCTGTGGTGGTCTCCGCCCCCGAGGAGACCACTGGAACTTTAGTATCTCCCCATCCTCTACCCCCAACATCTCATCTACATCCTCTCCCCCTCAGCATTCCCCCACCCTCCCCCCTCAATATCCCCCCCATCCTCCCTTTCCCCCTCATCATCTCCCCCGTCCCTCTACCCAATAACATTTCCCCCACCCTCTCCCCCTCAATATTCCCCCTTCCTCTCCCCTTTCCTCTATCCCTCAACTTTCCCCCTCCCTATACCCCTCCCTCTCTTTCTCAATATCTCCTTCTTCCTCTCCCCCTCAAGATTTCCCCCCTCTCCCCCTCCCTCAACTTTTCTCCCACCCTCTCCCCCTCAACATTTCCCCCCTCTCCCCCTCCCTCTATCCCTCAACTTTCCCCCTCCCTATACCCCTCCTTCTCTTTCTCAATATCCCCCCTCCCTCTCCCCCTAAACATTTTCCCCCTCTCCCCCTCCCTCTATCCCTCAACTTTTCTCCCACCCTCTCCCCCTCAACATTTCCCCCCTCTCCCCCTGCCTCTATCCCTCAACTTTTCCCCCTCCCTATACCCCTCCCTCTCTTTCTCAATATCTCCCCCACCCTCTCCCCCTCAACATTTCCCCCCTCTCCCCCTCCCTCTATCCCTCAACTTTTCCCCCTCCCTCTCCCCCTCCCATTATCATCTGTCTATCTTCCATAGTGCTTTAAATAAATTGCTAAATTCAAATTTAATTCAACATATATATATAATAATCTTTAAGCCATTACTGTGAGTCTGTGACAAGCTTTAATTATTTCGAAGCATTCCAAAAGTCATTATGTCTCTTGTTCTACTGTGATAGGGCAAACCAAACAAATTAAAACCTCTTTTGGTCGATAAAAACGTTGGAAAATTATCTGATTGGATTCCTTAAAGCCACAAGTCCCCGAGAATGACAGGGCATGGAGAGAGCTACCACTTTGGGGAAATTAAAGCTGCTCTAATGATCCACGCTTCTTAAACATTCTTCAACACAAAATACCAATCAGCACCCAGCAGATACCATCACAATATGAAATATCATTTCAGTTCCAAAAAAACAAAGACACAAAGAATTAATTGTCATCCCTGGTAAGCTCTATTGCTCCTGCCTTTACTCTAGAATTTTAAAATTCCACCTTGTGTCAACCGACAGTCCTCTGATGTTGACAGACATTCCACATTGTACAAATGTTAAGGTTCCTGGGGAATTAAAGTATGTAATCAAAGTACTGAAAGTACTGATATCCACAATCTCTGTAACTTTCTGATTCAGAAACTGGTTCTTAAAGAATGGCATATAATTTAGGCTAACTTAAAAATAGCTGATTTTGTCTTTCTCATACAGATTTCCTGACTAATACACTATGCACTATGATCAACTAATTTTGATAATCCAAAAATATACAATAATCAACTAATCTGTTCTATAACATACAGAAGGGCGACCCCACACAGAATCTCTACTTAAACATGAATAATAATTATCCACTAATTATGAAAGTCCAGCATTACACCACATTACATACCCAACTTATAAGACACAATAAAAGTACAGCTCAATCTAAGCACAAAACTGTTTCATCATATAAAGGACAGCGATACAAAATAAACACCCACCTTTTTGGTAATACTTGGAGTTGTGAGTCCAACGAAAGCCAGTACACAATCCAAAGTCGGTGAGCTTGATATGTCCGTCTTTGTCTATCAGAATGTTATCCGGCTTGATGTCCCGATGAATAAATCCCATTTTATGCACACTTTCAATAGCTAGCACTAATTCAGCAATGTAACACTGCGCCAAATCCTCCTTGAAAATTCCGAATTTGATTAAAAGTCCCATCAGATCGCCGCCCGGCACGTAATCCATCACAAAGTATAAGTTATCACGATCCTGAAAGGAATAATATAACTTCACTACCCACTCGTTATCCGCCTCCGCTAAAATATCACGCTCTGCTTTCACATGAGCTACTTGATTTCGTTTTAGCACATCACTTTTCCGTAAGGTTTTCATAGCATATAAGTGACCAACGTCCCTTTTCCGCACTAACGAAACTTCCCCGAAAGCTCCAACTCCAAGAGTTTGGATCTTTTCGAACATGTCTCTTCTCATTTTGGCACGACGTAACCTAATGTAGTTTGATTCTTTTTGATTTAACATTCGACGCATTTGTTGCTGAGCATCTTCAGAGAGACCCACTTTGTTCATTTCACGCTCCAACTGAAACCTGCGAGTCACCCTCTCCTTACACGCCTTCAGAACATTCTCTACATGCTGCTCCATGTAGAACTTAAAGGCCTGGGGCGAGTAGTTTTTTAACCTGCCCTCGGGGCGAAGTCTATCACAGTCTTTGAACTCGTTCTTCCTCTCCGGCATCGGTGAGGTGCAGCGAGTTTTCTCTTGAGTACTACTTGCATCAGACACCGTTGACAAAGTCTCGTCTGTCTCGTCCTCCTTGTTGGCACCGTTTCCATTCACAGTCACATTAGGGGTCTGTTTGTTGGGCGGGGGTGGTATCGGCGGTGGACCCACCCCTACATTTGGTTTGGAGGTGGGAACTGGGGGAGGGGAAGCCTCAGAATTTTCTGACACTTGCACTAAAGGCACACGGGGAGGAATGGGGGGCTGGGGGCTATCACTGTGATACACAGGGGGTGCCACTGTATGGGGACCCTGCAGGGGAGTAAACCCCTGGTGTACATGTGTAGACATTGCAGTGATTTGATGTTGTAACTGATGAAGGTGTTGAAACTGTGAGGGGGCCTGGTTGTACTGTGGTACAGGCTGAAGTATAGGCTGCACCACCTGCACCGACCGCCCGGGATACGGAGGTGGGGGCTTGTCCGGAATATCAGAGTTCGTGGAGGGGGTGGAAGTGGTAGAATGAATAGACATGGGCGACTGATTCGTTGCGCGTGAAGAATTCGGGGAGTCTGACCTCGGCGTGGAGGTGGGGGTGTCGGAGGCGGGCCTATAATACAGTCCTCCGTACTGGAGGTTCGGGTACTGAGGAACCCCGCTGATACGAGTCTGAAGGCCCCGCTTGGTTCCCTGGGTCTGGAGGTGTGCATACTGCTCGGGGGTCAACATCTGGGGTGACTGACGTGTGATCTGGATCTGTATGTTGTTAGACGCCTGGAGCTGAGAGGCAGAGGGAATCCCATTGTTGGTGGGATTGATCTGAGCCTGGTAGGACGATATGTAGCTCCCCGATGTTGTCTGGGGGTTCTGTGGCGACTGACCAGGACCGGTCGCCATCTGTAACATAGGTTTAGAAACGGCCACACTCTCTACTGCGTGCATCACGATCTGCTGTTGTTTCGCTCCCCATGTGTGCATAGGTTGGGGTTGGGAGCCCTGTGGCTTCGGTAACTTTATTTGAACACTATTTAAATTGTTTCCAGATATTTTCACTGTGGCCGCTCTAGTAGTCTGACTTTGACTATAAGGCGGCGGACACTTTATTGTTATACCAGTGTTCTGTCCAGCACTGTTAGCACTAGAGTTGTAATGCACTGGGTGGCTCTTGGCGTTCTGAATAATCACTGGCTGTCGACCCACTGGGCTCATTCCTCTCTGGGGCGTGACCGGACCGCTGCCAGAGGAGGAGGATGTTGGGGGATTCTGGGATTGGGGTGGGGGCGTCGACTGCGCCACCTGAACTGTACTGAAGGCAATATACTGTTGGGGGGTGGTGGGGTTGGTCTTCAGTACCTGTCCCCCTGTCGGCTGAACCATCATAGGGGGTGCCTGAAGTCGGGCCGTGGAAGAAAGGTTACCAGGCACGCTGGTTTCCACGACTACTGTCTCTGAGGAAGTGATGATTGGGGCCCGAGGGGGGACAGGGGGAGGGGTCTGATCACCGTTAACAGTTACACTGGGAGTAGAGCTGGGCGTCCTTGGGCTGACCTCATACACAGGGGGTACCCTCCCAGCAGCCGAAGTGAGGGGTGAGGCATTGTCTGACCGCTGGTCCGGCTCTGAGGGCGCCTTGCCATACTTGGACTCAAAACTGGGTTTTCTTTTGACTGGTTTCGAATATGGGTTAACCACTGAAAAGGATACAAGATACAAATTTTAAGTTGAAATAATTCTTCTTTTAAAACATTTATTTAATCACAAAGAAGACAGTGCAGAATTATGTGTGATTTTCTAATACAGTGGGTTTTTTCCCTCAAAAAATCAGAAATGTATCATAAAATATAAAACATATGCTTAAAAGTCTCACTTGTACTTTTGACCCCATTTTTCCCTTTCAGGTCATTCAGCTTTGACAGGCGATTAGACAACTCCTGAAATAAAAAAACAATGTAAAACTGTTGTTAAAAAGATCAGTGAACTTGAAAGAAGAAGTGATCTGAAAATTTAATTGCTCCAGGATTTAGCTTTTTGATTTGATTTTAAAAAAGTAGCTTGGTTGGTGAGATATATTTCAAGCCATTTTTGAATAGTTCTAGAACATCTTGAATTCTGAGAGTTACTGATCAATATGCATGCGGCACTGAGAAATTCATATCTTTTATGACCCAACAATGTAGCTAGTTGACTGGTCATATGTAAATATGGAGCGATTAGAACAGCAGCTGTCCAGGGCCACTTATACAGGGCCAAAATGACCCAGGGCACAAAAGCTGGCTAAACAATTACATGTGTCACCAAATACTCTTATCAAATATTCTGGAATCTCAATCCAAAATCAATATGTACTGGGATTGTGAACATTGAAAACATTTCAAAGCTTTCAGCCAGATTCCTTGATCCATGCAAAATCTGTCATACGACAAAAATAAAAATATTTGGTGAACACTGTCATTCATTACAAAGATTTGAACCTTCAAACTTAAACCTTAAGAAAAGCTTAGCAAGCCAGACAGAAATATCTTAACTCATCCATTTTTCATTTTAAATATTGGTGTTAACAACTGAGACATTTCAAGTCTTTTTTCAAAGTTTGGGGACATGATAAAGTTGAAGTACTCAACACAGCCAAAAAAGCCAAGGTCAGTGTGGGGCATTCTCCATTTTGAGGCAATTAGTAGCAATAATAAGGGTTTTAAACCATTAATCTGTAGGGTACACACTCGTCTTCGGCCCTGGCCAGCGTCCAATAAATAAGTTCACCCTCAGACACTGACTAATCACACACACTCTGGAATTTCTCCCCCTGCCACAACACGATACAAGCAACCAACTCTATACAACAATAACATTCAAACTAATTCACAACTACTGATTTATACAGAAGTAGCATTTGTTTCTCTCTCTCTCTCTGTGTCTTTCTGTCAATCTCTCAATCATTCCTCACTCCGAGAGGCTGAATAAGAACGCCTACCTACATGTAAACACGACAACTAATTGTGTATTCTCACTTCTTTGAACATTCTGAAATAAAGAAGCTAATTTTGAATGCCCTGTTTACAGATATTCAGATAAGTGACTTCTTTTCAGCTGGAATTTCCTGACCGATGAATACCTTGGCTATAGAGAAGACAGCAACACAATAGATTTAAAACCCCAGTTCCCCCATTTAGCAATGGTATGTACATGGCTATTGTTTAAAACATTTTTTTCTGAAAGAAGAGCAGTTGCAATACATTAAATGCCACATATAGATAATATATATTTCACTGCTCAAGGTCAAACAAGGGGGGCCAAACTTGTTGCAAAATGACAAAGTTCCTGACTTAGATCGGACAAAATGACAAAGTTCCTGACATAGATCGGACAAAATGACAAAGTTCCTGACATAGATCCGGGACAAAATGACAAAGTTCCGGACTTAGATCGGACTGTGTGGACTTGGGCAGACTCAGAACCTTATTATACTCGTTTCCTATCATATCGCGGGTTCTATGTTATCGCGGTATTTCTGTTTACGTATAGTAGCACAAGCTAAAATTGACATTTAACGTCGGGATAATTTTAGACATAGTAAACAGAGACACGCTGAACATCACTGAGGTATATGATAGAGGAAACTCACAATAACATTAGTTTCTGAAAATATTTCTGTATTGATAGATTTTTCCACAAAATGATTTAACTACCGCGATATCATAGGACGGGCTCATATATCTCACTCTGAAACCAAGAACTTCCCTAGCTAACGCTTGGCTCCATTACTAGAGTACCTGCTCTCACCTTGATGAATCTTTGTTACGATTATCTACATTAAATTTGTACAGCTGTAATTTTTGTGTCATTCTTTTCAGATGATTTTTTTTAGAAAAAAATGAAGACTCTGGGTTTTTGTTTTTAAATAACTGGCAGGACACATAATTAGGGTCTTCCGTTTCCAACGGAAGACCCTTTTGTTTTTCTTCGGTTTCTTTTTATTATTATTTTATTTTTTATTTTTTTTCTGACTCCGTCTCGGCTTTATATCTCAAAAAGTTTTCATCCGATTTCAATGAAATTTTCAGAGCTTTTGTAAAATTACCGTGCCTCAGAGATGTTAAAGTTTCATTATTTACGTCACTTCCGTTCAAATTTGGCGGCCATTTTTAAATTTAAAAAAAGTGATTTTGTCCGGAAGAAATCTCCGTTAACATTAAAGATATCGCTTTGAAATTTTTACTGATGATAGATGTATCAATTCTTTAATGTACTGGGGGGTTTAAAATTTTGTTCATCAATTTTGCTCAAAACTGGAAGCAGTTCCAATTTTTGGAAATTTTCATTTTTTTGAACAAAACAAGACAATACTACAGTCTTATAGAACTTGCCATGGTGAATTCAAATCTGAAATCCGTTTGAAAATCAAACAATGCATTGCAGAAATATCGGGGTTTAAGAATAGATTTTTCCGGAAATTTTGATTCCGCGTCCTTGGTTTCAAAATAAGCGTTATGTTCAAAGCAAAATTAACTCGTACCAAAAATAATTGTTAATTCGTACTTGAACACATTCGGATTTTTTTTGTTAAGTCGTTCTTGAAATCGGAAAAGTTTTTGTTAAGTCGTACTTAAAATCATTCGTATTTTGTTAAGTCGTACCAGGAATAATTCGATTTTTTTCATCTTTTTATTTTAGTTACTTTTGTTGTTGGTTTAAGAGCCTTGCTTCTTACAGGAACTTCCAGCTTTACTTCAGACATTAACGGAAGACCCACTCGTTGCTTTGCAACGAGCTTTGCTCTAGTTTTAATTTATTACTCTAAATTCACCCTTTGTTACAGGTTTAACTATATTTAGCTTTGACTATTTTGGAAGAGGTTTATTCCATTTACAACGTGGAATGTATTTATCCTTTGAGAAATCTCAAACATCTCAATGAAGTCCCCGAGGGCAGGAATGTCTCTTCACACAACTGATTGCATTTTGAGGTCATTAGACTTACCCAAGCTGAAGCAGCCGCAGATTCCACAAATACCATTTTGTGGGGTAGAGCTAAACACCAGAATCAACTCAACAATGTACAAGATACCAGGTCTAATCACACTGACATCTAACAACTATGCACCGGAACCATAAATTTCTGGAGCGACCAGAAAATTTCTCTATATTGATGTGAACAATGTAACAACTAAACACACATGTTTGACCAATGAAATGTCCACTTAATCTTGATGTGTTAGTTCACTATGGTCATTTTTCAGTGAAACTGTGAACATTTCTCCCAGGAAAACACAAAAATTCTACAAAACAGACTGGTGCTCTCACCATGAGCAAATGAAGTTTTTTTTACAAAAATAAAAACCAACAACCCAGTGATCAATAGCCTAAATTTTTAACGCAGAGAGTCTCCAAAACTCAGGGATAAATCAGGTGTTATTAAACAACAAATTTATTAAAATGATTCTTATCAATTATATATTTAGCAATTGTACAATTGAATATACAATATTGATGAAATATATTGGACAATACATTACAACATTGAATCACGAACAGCTACATTTCTATTATTGCTTCTATTTATATATCTGAGTGTACTTAATTGCATGGTTGAAATTCTAACCAAACACTTTTTGGATGCATCACATCTCTTCACAACAAAAATTACACCCAGTGATGACTTGCAAATATTTTCTTTTCCCACTTTGATTTCATAATTAGGCTAGAGTTTGAAAGCGAGGGCCCATAAACTGAAACTTTATCCTAGTAATTTGTGTACTTCTAATTGTAGTGCATCATCACTGGAGAGACTCCATTGTCAAAAAATAAAAAGGCATGCCGACCCCTTATGACCTTACAATCCACAACAGATGTTCTTTCACAATATATGTGTTATACATTTCACGATTTGACCTTTGAACCATCTTAAATCCCCTGACAAGCAGCCACTGGCAAATTACGCATGTATCTTTTTAATGACGACTTTTTCCTCATTAATTAAAAATTCAAGGTTTTCATGTAAATCTACGAAATCAAAATTTCCTGGTTTCCCATCAACATTTGTTTACTCTCAATCATCTGAGATTTCAGAAATCCTAAGAACCAATAATAACTGGCATCAGAATTCCTAAACCAAATAATGAATAAAAAAGTAAGAGATGTCAAACATGCAATTGTTCAAAAAGGCTTGTGTGTAGGGGGGGGGGGGGGGTAAGGGGGGGGGGGGGGGGTGATATCTCAGATTATCCTGAACTTCAACTTTTTGATTTTTCAATATCAACAACACATACCCACACACATGCACATAGCACAGTATGGCCAAGTAAAACACAACTCCTTGACAAATTAATAATCAACACTGTCAGAGATCCCCAGGCTTGGGGCCCTGGAATGCAGAGTATGTGGAAGCAACGCGAGATATTAATATTGGACAAACTTCAATGAAACAAATGACAAAATGTACTGAGCATTCTGACTAAATAAGAATAAAATTCTATTAAAAATAACACTTCGAATATTTATTGCCTGAGTGACAACGCCCCTCTATGCTTTATTTTTATTCCATGAATGTGACCAAAGAAACGAGTGCAGGGATAATATATAGCTTCAGAATAGGCCCATAGAATTCCTACATGCTATCTGCCTCGATCAATGCTAACACTAATACCACAGCCAACATAAAGGAACCCCTCGTTTAAACTCCTGCATTTTCTAGATTGCCTCTGGGCAGTATTTTTAAATCTTAGTATTTAAATAAAAACTCCACAGTTGTATTTAGGACGGTCTCTTTTTCTTTGTACAGTTCGAGTCGATTAATAATTAGCCAAGTCTTGGAATACGTATTACCTCTGAGACAAGAGAATTGTCGCTGGGCCTGAAGTAGCGCTTCCTGAGTCCCATTCCGTCTGTCATTGTCACTGGGAGGTTTGGAAGTCCTCGACAACTTACAGGCAGACACACAAACAGTCTGTGTTTATCAAATCACTGACATCTCAATTCCTCGTATCTCATTTCTAAACGAAGAGAGTTAGTTCATCCCGTGTTTTTTCTATGTGTAAACGCGACCAATATGGCTGCCCAGGTGAGGTTGGGGCTTCCTCTCACACCTGAGTGCACATCAGAAGAGTGCCATGTTTTATAACCACAGTGCCTGCATTCCTTTCATACAGAAATCTCTCTCTTTCTTTTAAATATCAGAGTCCACGGAGCCCGGAACGAGGAATGTTTAAACAGATACATAAATTCACAAGAGTCCACCAGTTCGCGCAATATTTGACTAGTTCTCCATAAGGTGATAAAAACATACCTTTGCTATTATTCGCATAGATTTTACCTGAGCTAATCGGCTTGAGTGACCCAGCGAATTATTTTATTTCCAAGCAAAGAGGAGAAAGGACAGAATGGCAGAGCATTAAGTTTCTGAATATTCATGAGGCACTCTTGAATAGTCACAATAAGTAATCCTGACTATCATGGGATGTATTTTCACGTTTACTGCAGTTTTAAGAAACGATGCATGTTATACAACTCTCTGAGACTCCATTAATTCTCTATTTCTCTTGCTTGTACTACTTCAACAGTATTCTATTGTGCACACAGAGGTAAATGACCATTACATGTGTATTCAAACATCTAATGTCCCTTTCAGAAACATCACACAGAGAGAGAGAGACCAGTCTTTGGGTGGACTTTGTATTCTGTCAACCAACATGCAGATAGTGCATGCTGTGTGTGCACAGTTGCTCTGACTGCCTAAATCTCCTGTTCTTTCCCTAACTTTTCTCAGATACACAAAGATAAGCAATGTGATATAAACTAGAGGAACTCTCGCCTATTTAGAGCAGTACCATGATGAAGTTCTACTACAATGCATGTACTTTTCACTAGACGTGTATACTTTTCATTCCTACTGAATTTTAAGCAATTTCTGTTTCCCCAAAAAACGAGCACACCTTCTGTTGGAGGCTTGGAACATGACGCAGTCTGGTGGATGCAGACTCTTGCATAACTTCAGAAAGCTTTTTTTTTATTTTTCCGAGCGTCAGCATTTGATTCAATTGATGCTGCAGGTTTTACGCAGGTTCTCGGCAGGATTTGTCGAGCACCGCTAGGAATGAATATCAAGACTGGATCAGATGAAAAACTGGCAAGAATGCGGAATGACGAAATAGAAAAATGGAAATTCAAAACTTTGAACGTCATTTGGAATATGAATTGTAAGAAATTTCTCAAGGTCGAACAACAGAGTGTCATTCTGCTGTAGATACAAGATACAGCACCTCTACCAAAGGACAGAATCAAAGTACTGAAACTACTCACAGTGTACAGTCAGGGAAAACAAGCAGTAACACGTTGAATTAATTACTAATTAATGGCATAGTTAATTAGGCTGAGGAATGACTGGAATGGGGTTTGATCTTCCCCGTCATACAAACTTATGGAAAGTCAGGAATCATTAAGGAGAAACTGATTGAGTTCCAATCACTCATTAACAATAAATAAGGTACTGCAGCATTATCAACAAAATAAAATATTAAACATTTATCAAGGCTTCCATTTACAACTACATGATTTTTAGATAGCTATAATTTAGAGATTTGTCACCAGACTGCATATTCTTTGCTTCATTTACCAACAAAGAGTCAAATTTACAGGGCCCTAATGAAAACTCAATTCAAGATACAAATGTGTAGGAGTTAATCACTTTCATTTTGCTCTGAATAAAAGTTTAAACATTCCCAGGAATGAGAATAAGGGGCTTACAGGAGGAGAAGAGTTTTTAGATCATGAATTAATGTTTGCTAACAGTCTATATAGGCTGGCATTGTAGATACATTATCTATGTTTGGCTACAAAAAGCCAAAATCAGGGGTCTCGGGCATTACCTTTCCCACCAAAGATTCTCCAGTCAACTTTGGCCCCTTTCACATTTAAGAAACAAGAAAAAGAGTTCATTATTCCAAAAAAATAGACATAAAAACAGACGGAAGAGTTTATACAGACAATGCCCTAGTCTGGCTCAGCAGCCTTTACGGTCTCTTGATCTGAGGCTAGGTTCGGAGACTGAGGGCATCTATCCTATCCATGGATTCACGACGGTCCACAGCTGTTCTTTCACCCACAGCTGGTGAGACAGCGTTTAAACTTCGCTCCTAATAAAGGTCTTTTAAGTGGATGATAACTAGCTAAACAGATCAATTCTGGACTCATTTCTTTCCCTAAAGACTGAGAGAAATACGTGTGTGTATGCAAACAAACTTTTTTTTATGTATTTTTAAAATATGAAATTAAAATTTTAAAATTTAATCACATGGACACTACCAATTTTAAGAATATGAGGGTGGGAGAAAATGAATGAGGGTGGGAGAAATGAATGAGGGTGGGAGAAATGAATGAGGGTGGGAGAAAATGAATGAGAAAGAGAGAAAGAATGAGAAAAGAATGAAAGGGAGATGAATGGGACAATTCAGTACAATACACCCAGCTTTTGAGTCTAACAGAACAGACTGTAGTAGGGACAATATAAGAGGTCGTATGATGCACATGACCTTCCAGTGGGATAATTTAATGGTCCTTCCGATAACTTTTATTTCCATGGCATGTTAAATGTGGTCATTGGTTTAAGTAACTTTCCAATGGACCTCTTTTTAATGGTACAATAATTTTTTTTCTCAGATTTAGTTTAAAAAATGCATGCTAATGGTTCTTCCAGTTGCTTCTGCTTTATTGGGACATTGAGGTTCCCGTTAAAGTCCTTCTAACAGCTAGGATTTCAAAGACTTCAAGCTTCGCAATTAAAGTTTTTTATTTTCTTGGTACTCGTATCTCTGAAGAATTAAGTTCATCTCCCCTGAATCAAATCTAGTAACTTGTCTTTATACCATTATACCTGTAATGGCTGTATTAAAAAATTTTTGGCTGTGGTATTTATCGGCATTGTCTAGCAGGGTTTTTTTTCTCTCTCTTTTTTAATGACCCAGATGTGCTGAGGCATAAAGGGCCCCGGGGCTGCAGGCTCTATATTTACAACAAACACAGGAATTTCATTTGAACTTTTCTGTTATCGTCCAGATATACATGAGGAATTTCATGCCTTATGATTACACAGAGTAATATCAATGGAAGCGGAGGGGAATCAAAAGATCTGGAAAACACTTGGTAAACATGGCTAATCTACACAAGAAAACTATGCCGCTACTTGTTCTGTCAACACTAACTGTCACTGCTGCCTCTGCAACAAAAATTCCACAGTACTATCCACCTTAAATTTGGCAAAGAAATATAATTTTGTTAATGCTTGTTTTTCATTATGTATTTCTTATTACAAAAGTCTTTATGAAAATATATACTCTATATTCTCTCAGAAATATAATTTTGTTAATGCTTGTTTTTCATTATGTATTTCTTATTACAAAAGTCTTTATGAAAATATATACTCTATATTCTCTCAGAAACAAAATTTTGTTAATGCTTGTTTTTCATTATGTATTTCTTATTACAAAAGTCTTTATGAAAATATATACTCTATATTCTCTTCACTTTTCTTTACAAGACATGATGTATGCATACCAATTCTCTCTCTCTCTCTCTCTCTTTCTGATGTTACTGTAAATTCTTATTTTTCGCAAGTACTTAATTCCGCTGTTTAGTATCAATTCACAAGAATAAAATCACAAGCACCCATTTGTTACCATTTCTTAGAGTTGTGAGGGTTTGTTATCACGATTTTAAGCAGATATTATTTCCTTGTGTTCAATTTGGAATTTACAGCATTTATTAAAAATAAAAATTTCCAATATTTCTCAACCCATGTTGTTAATTACTTCTCAATCGAATTTAAAATCAAATTTAATCCTCCAAAATGTCCTTATTTATAATAAACAGTTAGTCACTGGTACAAAAAATTCAACTCAGGTGTGTAAATTACAAAATGGTATGAGTCAGCAAAAACCCAATAATTTAAAAAAAAAAATCAATTTTCATACTTGTACATTACATCTCAATACAGGAGTAAGCCGAGGTTACAGTCAATATTTCACAAAATTATAATGCACTCTAATCAATTGCTATACAACAATGGCCGGAGCAATGATAACAATTATTTTTTTTCCTCTATTGAAATACAGGTGGGAGTAAAGGTCTAGCTCCATTTATGAAGTATTACATCATTTGCCATATTTAAACAAGATAATGCAAACAAAACACATGTCTACAAACGATTTGGAAGTGTTTCCTGATCACAGAGGGTCGGGACAATATAGCAATACTGTCAGAAAATCGCTGCAGTTTCCGTTTGAATCCTATCCAGCATTTCTACCTGTAACTAAGTTATGTTTGCTTTACTATGCTTTTATGTGAATCATAGCTAGGGTTTTGTCAGTCTATAATACGCTGTTTTGTTACACAACAAGAACACATTCCGAAGATTCCGGGTGCAAGTTTTCATGAAATATAATTAATCCATGTAGGAGGGAGTTACTGGTATTGTCAGATAAAATGATTACAAAATCATGACATATTGAGCTATTCTGATGTAGCAGTCTGTCATTGTCTCATATGTCACAATCAAATATGCGACTTGCTTCTTGTGACTTGGCTAATTCACTGTGAAACTTGTGACAATTAATAGACAATACCACAATGAAACTTATGTCACTTGTCTCTGTGAAAATTAATCACAATTTACATACATTATTACAGTGAAACGTATGTCACTTGTCTGTCTAACTACAAGACTTGTGCCTTTCACTGCTTAACTTTTGACTTGTTTATAATTCAACTTTTAAACTTATTTTTATACAATAAAAATTATGACTTGACTATTTTACAAAACTTACAACTAGTCTATTTCACTGCAAAACATTCTCACTAGTCTATTTCACTTTAAAACATTTTGACTTGTCTATTTCACTGTAAAACATTTTGACTTGTCTATTTCATTGTAAAATATTTTGGCTTGTCTATTTCACTATAAAACATTTTGACTTGTCTATTTCACTGTAGAACATTTTGACTTGTCTATTTCACTGTAAAACATTTTGACTTGTCTATTTCACTGTAAAATATTTTGGCTTGTCTATTCATTGCAGAACATTTTGACTTGTCTATTTTACTGTAAAAAATTTTGACTTGTCTATTTCATTGTAAAATATTTTGGCTTGTCTATTTCACTATAAAACATTTTGACTTGTCTATTTCACTATAGAACATTTTGACTTGTCTATTTCACTGTAAAACATTTTGACTTGTCTATTTCACTGTAAAATATTTTGGCTTGTCTATTCATTGCAGAACATTTTGACTTGTCTATTTCACTGTAAAAAATTTTGATTTGTCTATTTCACTGTAAACACAATTTGACTTGCTGATTTCACTGTGAAACATTTTGACTTGTCTATTTCACTGTCAAACATTTTTTACTTGTCCATTTCACTCTAGAACATTTTTACTTGTTTATTTCACTGTTAAACATTTTGACTTGTCTATTCCCAGTGAACTTCCTTACTTGTGATTTGAATTTAATTTCACTATAAAACTTGGGACTGGACTTCCACTATCAATATCTTGACTTTGTCTATTTAATAGGGGTGACCTGTCATTTGTTATTTTCATTTTCTTTAAAATTAAATGTGTCACTGTGTGTCTTGTACAATGTACATCTTACTTGCCTATTTTAATAATTTGTCTATTTCAAATATAAATTTTGTTTTGCATATTTCAATAATAATAAAATTTGTGACATAACCAATTTCATTGTGAAACTTTGTTTTTATCAGTGGGATGCTCATAACTTGTCTTTGTCATCATAAAGCTTGTGTCTGGGTTACATTGAATCTTGTGCCTATGTTAAGGTTGCTGGTTCAAATCCCTGTATCCGTAACAGTGAGATGACAAACAATTTAACTATCTAGCATAAATTCATCTACAGTTCATCCCTCAAATTACGCCTCCATTCTAGATAGGATACTTGGGTTAGGGTTAAATTTCATAAAAACTTTCCACGCAATAAATTTTATATGTTATTTATCACTACATTTTTATCCTTGATCTTGTATGTTTGTTCAGAGCGAGGTCACTAGATCAAAACTTGAGAGAGGTCAGAATCTGACCTAAATACTTCAATCAATGCACAGGTGTAGCATTCAAGTCCCTGTTTACATAATACTGTACAGACAATGCAGACCAGTATTCTGTGTTACAGACTCTCTCTCTCTCTCTCTCTCTCTCTCTCTCTCTCTCTCTCTCTCTCTCTCTCTCCTTTTGCTCTCTCTCTCTTTCCCTCCCTCCCTCTTTCTTGCTCTCTTTCTCCTTTCGCTCTCTTTCTCTCAAACTTTCTCTCTCCGTCTCTCTTTCTCTTTGTTACTGCGCAGAATGGTCTAACTTTACAACAAAATGTGTCGCTCTGTCTCCTGACAAGACTACACAGTCATCTGTCCTGTACAATCTGTATGTACAGAACTTGCCAGATTAGCAATTCACAATACTTACACCAATACACATAATAAAATATAGGGGCAATTATACACATTTAGACCAATACACAGAGACAACCTGTTTTGATAAAGGGTCATTCAGTGGCTCTAACTATATAAACAATATAGAACACTGCATTGTACGGGGATACACAATGACATCAATACACAAAGTACTCATACAGGCTGCCTACACAATAAAAACCATGTGTCAGATTGAACACCAAAACTTGGATAACAAAACAAATTCAAAACTACAATCTATAAAAATAAAACCTTTTTATCCAATTTTCCAAAAAAAATAATTGACAAAAAGGAACATAAATACTAGCTTAATACATGATAAGTCATTAAATGGCTTATTCATCATGACACAATACTCCTCTTCCTGTATATACAGACAAACAGACATCCCTCTCATTGCTTTGAATACTATCCCCTCATTGCTATGAATACTATCCCCCATTGACTAAACAGTACAGGTTCTATGGATATAGGGCCATTTTAACAAGAACTTTGGATGTAACTAGGACCGTTTTAATAAGACCTTGGACTTTCAGTAGGACGTAACCATCTATTTCTTGCATCAAATCAAGTCAAAAATGACCCTAGACAAATCTTGTTGATTTCAAAGAGCCATGGGTGAGTGGCAAGCAAGGAAATAGACAGGTCTATGTCACATTGCTGTTTGACACAACTACCCAAAGTCCAAGCTCTTGTTAAAATGGTTCTCTCTTTCCTTCCCATTGACTATACAAGGGCTATGAATGCACCTCCTCCCCCTCATAACTTTACAGCGCTGTAGATTTACTGACCTGTGATGTATCCTCCAGGCTGGCCCCTCGGGATTCCCCCTCCTCACTACCCTGGGAGGAAGCTCCTGTACTGTTTGACATTCCATCGTCATTCCGATCCGTCTGGAACGGCCGTAATTTACTCCGAATCTGAGCCAGAGCTTTCCTGTTGTATCCATCACGAGAAAAACTGGACTTGCTTTCAAGAAGATTCGGCGTGCTCTGCGATAACTCAGCCCGATTAGGAAGTGAAGGATCCGATTGGTCGGAATGAGAACCACGAATATGACTGAGGCTGTCCCTCAGGTCGTGTAGCATCTGCCGATTCGGGCCGCTTATGACCAAAGGTCTGCGACCCGACGTGGGGTCCTCTTTTCGGGAAATCATAGGGCTGTGTTACCATGTGTACTCCTTACCTAGTACTAATGTTACATCAATTTGATGAATAGACATCCAAACCAACAAAAAGAAACGAATATTTATCCTTCACTTGTATATTCCCAAATCACTCAAAGAAGGCTAATGCTGACGAACAAAATCACATTCTGATGAGTTAAGTCATTCTGAGGAAACCAATTCTGCAAAATAAGAAAACAAAAGCACATTTTAGGTACCTGTACATTTCCTAGGTTTTACTAAGCTAAGTCATGGAACTGTCGGTCATTGAAATGAAGGTCAAAGTGTAGAACTGTCCGTTAAGTGTAGACTTTTGAGTGTACTTGTGGTGTGCAATCCAAACCCCGTTTCAACAGGCGGCCGCTCTACACGGCATTTGCCGTCTCACCTTTACAATATGTTTCAACACTCGGGCACCTGTTGCCAGCGAAATGTTCACCGTGACTAAAATCATGACAGTCAAACCCGACTGACAGTTAGTTTGAGGGTAGTCCTCACGAATTAAAAGAGAAAATCGCTACATAGAACCTACACGATATTGACAATTGCGCCGCCATGTTGTTTTGCCCAGTTTTTCTTATGTATATAACAAGCGAGAACACAGGCAGATATGCGTTTGTCGGTGTTCTGACTTTGTCGGAATAAGAAATAACGACCTAACAGGTCGATAATCATATGTTTATAATCAAATCGTTAAAATTTGGGTCAAAACTTACCCGAAAAACCTCTAGCTGTGCACTAGGACTCCTCTAAATTCAATATTCGGGTATTAGACGCCTGTATAGAATCTACGGGTAACATTCCTGAGACAGGTTGATTGACCTAAATATAAAAATGATTTAATTCTTTAAGCAGACGGATATTAATTCATCTAACTAGAAGTAAATATCTCTAATTATCATAAATTAAACAACACCTATCAATCAGATTTTTTAAAGTCGAAAACATTTGAAATATTATTTGCGCCGTAGGCTTACCTTACCTAGCAAAATGGACTCGCCCGCTCCCGTGTGTGATTGACATACGATTACGCCCATTACATTGTTGACATTCCAAAGAAATCACGTGATATTTTATAACACTTTTAGTGGTAAATATATTGATTGCATCTTTTCTGTACATCAAAGGAGTTCATAGTGTTTGTCGACATGAAATAGTTTAAAGCTTTGTTAAGGTCCTTTATTTCTTCATTTACAATAGAGATTTCTTGAGCGAAAAAAAAACATACATCCAGTCTATTTTTTTCTTCTGAAAATATATATATTTTTTTTAATATAGCAATCGCCACCAATCTTTGATTCACACGAACTTGTAAATTTTTGCAAAAATTGAAAACGCTTAAATGGAATAATTCGAGTCAAGTCTTGTTTTCATGAAAAAAAAAAAAATAAACAAAAGTAAGGTTTGTCATTCAATCTATCAATGTTTTGAATGAGATTATATCGGAATTAGATCTATATGAATTAAATTTTGGGATAATTCGGCTACAAACTAATTTATAAAAGGTTCCTTAAGAAATCACCAGATGGACTGTACTGAGGCGACAAGATTGTACCGAATCTAAAATATTACATAAAGTATATGTATAATTTAATAATTTTATATTTTATTTTAATTTTCAAGCAACCGATAAACTAAAACGATACCCTTTTATTATTGTCACATTCTGTATATAGACATGGAGAGAGAGAGAGAGAGAGAGAGAGAGAGAGAGAGAGAGAGAGAGAGAGAGAGAGAGAGAGAGAGAGAGAGAGAGAGAGGCCTAATCTGAAGTCAGGGGGGTACTTGAATACTACGCTTTATAAAAGTAGATTTAGTAAACTGTATTTATACTCGAAATAAGCCTTACATGACACAAGTTATAGATATATTGTGTAGGAAACTAATATTTTATCTTTACTTAAATGTAATAATATTAGAACCATTTTAACAAGAGCTTGTACTTTGGGTAGGTGCATGTGTCAAACATCAATGTGACGTAGGCCTGTCTATTTCATTACTGGCCACTCAGCCATGGCTCTTTGAAATCAACAAGATTTGTCTGGTTTTTTAGTTAAGACCACGCAATCGGTGCACATTTCGCTTGAAACCGCGTCATTTTTAACTTGTTTTGACGAAAGAAATAGATAGCTACGTCCAACCAAAAGTCCAAGGCCTTGTTAAAATGGTTCTACTATTTCCTTTTCACTCTATTGAAATTTTACTGTACTCCACATTTCTTTATCTTTTAACGAGCAGAGCACACTACTCAGAATACTTAGAATTGAGGACGAGTATTACCAAGAGATAGGTAGAACAGGTTTCAAAAGATGGTCTTATTTTGATCTTATGAATCATGCAATATCATCTTTTCATATCACTGGAATAGTATTGACTCTAAATTTCGTTGTTTTGACATCAATAATATGTTTCCTGCACGTTTAGTGAGATAAATATAATTATTTGGGATAAATTGATTAAATGCATTTTTTGTATTATGTTTTTTAAAGATATCAAAAAGGCAGCAAATACTAGTCCGATGTTTTCCTGGTTTTTTTAACGACTGATTTTGATAATTTACAAGACAGGAAATGGAAAGTAAAATATCCAAATTGTTAAAAAAGCCAGGAAAACGTAAGATATTTCCGACTAACATTATATATATATGCACTTTTTTCGTACCTTAAAAAAAAAACTAAAAAAAACCTGATATAAATTAAATATGATTTTTCGTCAATCTGTTTAAAACAATCCTTAATTTGATAGATATTCATAGGCGTCGGAAGCAAATTAAAAGTGGGGGGGGGGGGGGCTAGACTAATCCTCAGATATATTGAGGTAAAACAAACTAATTTCCAAAATCCTAATCCGTGGGGGGAGGGGGGGGCAGTATACCTACTTCATAAAAAAAAATCTTATCTACCAAAAACAATTTTTTTTCCCCAGATCATGAAATTCATAAACCGTGGGGGTGGGGGGGGGGGGGCTAGTATGCCTATGACTCCAACCTCCAACTTCTCAATCTTTTAAGGTAAATTTAGGAACAATTATCTTAACTGCAAGAAAAAGTGGGGGGGGGGGGGGGGCTGAACCCTCTATGATGCTATGTCCCATAATAGTTAGGTCTAACTTTGCAAAAAAAAGTGGTGGGGGGGGGGGGCTTAGCCCCCCCCCCCCCCCCCGGTTCGACGCGTATGATATTAATGAGACATCGACATCTCGACATTTTTACACAAAAATTACGAGCAGTTATTTTATTTGTAGTGAACTACACTGTGTATGAAAAGTACACCGCTCTTTGAACTTACATGTCTGTTTGTAAACATTGACTTTTCACCGGCAGTGCCATAAATCAGCTAGTTATAACTGATGTTCCACGCCCCCTAGCGGTCTCTTGATTTATGAATCTCTCTCTCTCTCCTCTCTCTCTCTCTTCCCTCTCTCCTCTCTCTCTCTCTCTCTCTCTTATTAAAAATATAGCATTTGTTGATATATTTCACTGACTTTGCTAGTATACATATACCGCTGCTCAGTGGTCTCATTGTCGAAAGTTTTTTAATTCGAAACCACACGTCGTCATCTTCAACCAAGTCTTCACTCAAGTCCACGTTATGTCACTCAGACCAAACAGGATCACTTTCTCAGTATACATTCCAGATTTATTACATTTATTACGAAATTTTTTTAGGTGTTGCTGCATCAGTTGTCAACGCAGGCACGTAGCATCGTTTTTGAAAGTGGGGGGGGGGGGGGGCAGACTCTTCCAAAAAATCTTTATACAAGCAAAAAAAAAAGAAGAAAAGGTATTTCCCCCAAAATCTCTCAAAAACCTAATCCGTGGGGGAGGGGGGGGGGGGTGTAGGTATATAACTTTAATTTCACTCCTAATTTCCTTATTTTCATATCAATTTTTTACATACTCCCAAAAAGTGGGAGTCCCCCCCCCCCCCCTGATGCTACGTGCCTGGTGTTTGCATATGTGTAACTGGTGATCTTAAATTTTTGCTATCAACAAATACAAAAAAAAAAAGAATCTAAAATGCAGTTAATGAAGTCCGTTTACGGTTTATGGTCTTGGGGCAGGTCAAAGTGATTAAACCCGATGTCACATATAAAAAAAAAGATAGAGATGCCCCAGACCGCTCAGTGTCACTCGTCTGTGAGGAGACTGAACCTAGCCGTGATTACTATCTACGTACTTCCGTAACTCTCGGTGCCAACCGAATACCGCGGATGTCTCTATTCCGCCAGGACAGCTTTCTCACGACCCGACATCGGCGAGATGAGCCCAAATCTCGCGTTATCTTGGTATCTCCCATCCTTCAGCTTGATGGCATGCTACATGTTGTCACTTGCGACAGCAACCCACTAAACGTGGGCTGAGGGTCTACGACCCACTGGAATACGTCATAACAAAGGTCAACATGCATACTCATTATTAACAACTCATTATTGTACAGTACGGGGTATGATAAACCATATGTAGATCCATGACGGCTCAAACGCAGTCCACTAAGTGAAAAGTTGATGGAGCGCCCCCCCCCCCCCTGTAAATTCCAATTTCTTTAAATATACATTGTACAAAATTACCAAAAAATATGCCTCAGATCCCACCGGCAAACTTAAATAACCGTCGGACCCCCCCCCCCCCCACACACACACACACACAACCCCCCCCCCCCCAAAAAAAAAAAAAACACTTTCTGGATCCGCGCACTGAGTTCAATTCGTTATAAAAAAAAAATCACAAAATATCAAATGTATATTTAGTATTTTTCGACGCTCAGTCAAATGTTAAGGTCACTGGAATGACCGTCAAGATATATATATATATATCCAAAACTTTTTAAAAAATATCTTGCAACCAAAACTAACACACGGAGAAGTGGAACAGACAGGCAGCGTGGACCGCTCTCCCTCCTTCTCTATCTTATACAAAGAGAGGTAACTCTGATCTAAGTGACAGCCCACAACTTCCTAATTCACAAAATGATTAATTATCATAGAATTTTGTTAGTTAATTAGTAAGACCAGGTATAACAAAATTAATTAGCAGCACATCCGGTGTAAGACAACACAACTCCTATGTAGGTCAAGGTGTGACAATGGACCACACAGCGAGGATTTCATGGCCATTCAATATATAGGAATCAATTGAAAATATCATTCAAATATTATAAGCATATTCTAATATATAAAAAACAGAAATGGATTAGACAGCAAAAATTGGTATGCCAGCTTTCTCTTTACCTACACACAAATGTATTAAAGGATTAGGCATACAACTTGTATAATTTTCTCTCAATGATACATAAAGTGTAGAAAAGATATACACGTACCACGTGCACCGTACAGATTCATTCAGATTAATATTTATACTAGTAAGTAACTTATAAGTTTAATAATGATATGAGAAAATAATATGTATTGTTAATCAATAACTAATAAAAAAAATTACATACGTTTCTATGGCACACCAACAAAAAAACAACAACAATGAGCTAAACATAGTTTCACAGTCGATAAACTACAACTGAATACAAGGTTGACCCTCATTGGTCGGGCTTTAAGGTCAGCGATTGAATTCTGTTAACATCATCAATGACCTGGTGGTCCCGCCAACGTAGATGATCGCTTTAACTTTGATTTACAGATACGAAATATAGAAAAACATCGTTTACTATAGCTAACAGCTGATAAACCTATTGAAGAGCAGAGGGGTGAAAATACGGGAGCGATATTGCAAGACTTCATCCAACAAAAATTCAAGCCGGATTATGAGATCTCGTTCGAGAGAGTACATCGGATGGTTAAACGCCCCCGAAATATCGTTGCCAAATTCACTTTCTTCAAAGACCGTGAATTCACACGAACACGTGCACCAAGGAAACTCAACGGATCTCGTGTCTGGATAAACGAACAGTACCCTCCCGAAATAGAGGATAAAAGAAAAAAATTATATCCAATCATGAGAAAAACGAAAAAGGATGGCAAAAATGTGAAATTAGGTCGTGACACCTTGTTTTTTCACGGAGACGCAAATGGATCCGCGCCTTGATAGCCAGGCGTACAGTCAAAGGAACGCTGGTGACCGGCTCCCAAAAAAACGCCCGCGCCAGGCATCTACCCCAGACCGTGATGGATAGGGACACGAGGGAGAGCAGCTAAAATTTCTATCACTCAATGTTTGTGGACTGCGGCGCAAATTACAATACCCTGAGTTCTCGAACTTTATATCTTGTGACATTTTCCGAGAACCCAGACGATTTACAAAAATCACTAAACTTTTTTTCTGAATATTGTGATCTGTGGAAACTTCATGTAAACATTGAAAAGACTAAAGTATTAATCTTTTCAAAAGGTCGTGTTTCAAAAAGAATTTTTTTATACAGAGATGTACCTCTTGAAATTGTGAATGAATTTAAATATCTTGGTGTTATTATGTCTCGTAGTGGATCTTTTAAAAGTACGAAAAAACATTTAACTGAGCAAGCCTCAAAAGCTCTGTATTGAGTATTTAGAAAAATAAGATATTTTGATTTACCAATCGACTGTCAATTTGATCTGCTTAATAGTGTTATTAGCCCAATCTTTTTTTATGGTTGTGAAGTTTGGGGCTACGAAAACACAGATATTCCAGAGAAAGTTCATTTAAAATTTTTGAAAGATTGATAAGATGGCGCAAATGCCCATTCGGTTTAGTAGTGAAATACAATTTTAATTTTATTTTTCCCCAATTAAATCTATTCAAATATATTATAATACAACCTTGTAAAAGCAAAATTTCTAACTATAGTCAGTTTTTAATATATTTAACAAAAAATAAGAAAAAAAAATATTGTCGGAAATGTTGGTGGTATCGAACCCGTAACATAAAAACCCTAGATATATACGGTTAGCTTATGCCAGGTACTCTAACCACTAAGCCATTTCAGACACAACAAAGGCTGCTTTTTAAATATTATGTGTGACTAAGGTCACGAATTACCGGACTTGTATTATTTTTTCAATACGTTCAATTGTTGGGATACAAATGATATTTTTAATGTATAGTGGGTCATCTCTCCACGTTTTTGTTGATTGAAATCTGTTTGTTTTCCATAGGACCTTAATTAGACTATGAGAAAAATATGGAGTACAGACCCACTCTATAAAAGAAAATGCCTTGAAGTTCTAAAAAATGACAATATTTGCAGGTTTTCATACGTATACGCCTGTTTGAGTCAACATATTCCAAGTATTGAACATACCTACAGGTTACAAATCAATGATTCGTTAAATATATATTGTTTTAAATGATTTTAAAAAAAACCATCAGATTTGTTGATACTTTAATTTTTTAGTAGCCTGTCCGACCGCGTATGGGCATTTTACACGCCTTATCCACCCATCTTCTTTGTACTGCATATTAAGTCCAGTACCCCAAATTGTATGGTTTATGGGGAAACTGGGCGATATCCTTTGATAATCTTTATCAAGGTACGGATAATAACTTACTGGGCTAAACTTTTAGTGGCGCATGATTGTAAACTTACGCCAATATTGAATCGCTATTTTTATAAATGTTTTTCTGAGGGTTCGTTTATGCACCCATGGTTGAAATATGTTAGAGATATTCTTAACGCATGTGGTCTTTCCTTTGTCTGGATTAATCAAAGTTTTACTAGTATCAAATGGCTAAAATCTATTGTTAAAGAGACGCTCATAAATCAGTTTTTACAAGATTGGTTCAGGAATGTAGAAATTGCACCCAAATGTTTGAATTACAGAATCTTTAAGAAAAGCTTTGGACAGGAAATTTATCTTATGAAACTTCCAAATGATTTAAGATGCATATTTACAAAATTTAGAACCTGTAATCATAAATTACTTATTGAAACTGGAAGATGGAATAACATAGAAATATGTCACAGAATTTGTTCATTATGTAATAAAAACACTTTGGGTGACGAATACCACTCTGTTATGGAATGCCAAGCATTTTCTTTATTCCGCAACAAACAAATTGAAGAAAAAAATTCAACAAATGTTAATACTTATAAATTTGGGAACCTTATGAATACAAATGACATTGATTCATTAAAAAAAATTGTCCATATTTAAAAAAAATATATTTGCTCGTTTTATTTAACTCTGTACTCTTTTGTAAATGTTTTTTTGTACCTCATGTACCACTGATATGGTTTGAGAGAAATAAACATTAATTCATTCAAGTTTCATAAGAGTAAACTATAATTAACACTGAAAACGATCATTACGTTTAAAACAAAACATACCGTATTTTATCTAATAAATATAGTTTCATGATTTGTTAAACCATTATTAACAACTATTATCTATATTAAACAAATGTTGTTCATAGTTTACAGATACGAGAAAAATTTATTGTTAATGTTTTATGAACTTAGAATTAGCATTCATAAACTATATTTATGTCTTTCATATAAAAACTATCATTAACGAATCGTTTAACGATAGGTTACAGTCGACAAACCTAGTTTATTAACTGTGAACTACGTTTAATTCATTTGTTATGAATTGTCATATATTTAAGCATCTGAATCTATTCCAAACCTCACTAGCGAAAATGAAGCTTAAAATAGTTTAACAGGTGAGATGGTTTATAAACCGTAAACTGTAAGTAAAGGATCAATAACTGTTGTTACCTGTAAATCAATTCATTTCATTTTATTCAGATAAATATATCACATAATGCCATGATTACATTTTTAAAATATAACAGATAGAAAAACAAACATTATCTCAGCACTATGCAATTATATTTATAAACTGTGAATTAAAGATCAATAACTCGTAATTCATAGTGAACTACATATATTGTTATCTGTAAACAAAGTTAATTAGAGTTATCTGTAAACAATAGTTAATTAGAGTTATCTGTAAACAATAGTTAATTAGAGTTATCTGTAAACAATAGTTAATTAGAGTTATCTGTAAACAATAGTTAATTAGAGTTGTCTGTAAACCATAGTGAACTACATGTATTGTTTTAATTAGAGTTATCTGTAAATCATAATAAACTAATTGTTATCTGTAAACAATAGTTAATTATCTGTAAATCATAATGAACTACATGTATTGTTATCTGTAAACAATAGTTAATTAGAGTTATCTGTAAATCATAATGAACTACATGTATTGTAATCTGTAAACAATAGTTAATTAGAGTTATCTGTAAATCATAGTGAACTACATGTATTGTTGTCTGTAAACAATAGTTAATTAGAGTTATCTGTAAACCATAGTGAACTACGTGCATTGTTATCTGTAAACAATAGTTAATTAGAGTTATCTGTAAACAATAGTTTATTATTGTTATCTGTAAACAATAGTTAATTAGAGTTATCTGTAAACCATAGTGAACTACATGTAAACTGTAGTTATCCGTAAATCATAGTTAAATGTAGTTATCTTTAAATTATAGTTAGCTATAGTTACCCCTTAATTATTGTTAATTATAGTTATCTTAATAATAAAGTAAACTATATTTTCATGTATTTGTAAATTACACTACAGTAATCTGTAAATCAATGGTCAACTTCAGTTATCTGTAAAGTATAGTTAATTATAGTAATCTGTAAATCACAACTGTCTTTATAGTTATTTCTATATCATAGTTAAATAGTTATCCGTTTAAGATAGAAAATTTAAGTTATTTCTAAATCACAGTTAATGCGTCATTCTGCTTAATCACCAAAATACATCTACTTCACAATGTATACAAACTTTTACGAATGAAAAACATATTTAATCAGATAGTATAGATTCAAGATTTTTTAACAACATCAAATTAACGAATGTTAATAATAGCTTTTGGTTAAAAAACTTTGTTTTATGAACAATAAGTACGCAAAATCCACAAAAAGATAAACACGGTTATACATATTAAAAAAATCAGTTTGGCAGCAGAATACCTGATTTTGTTTTGGAGATTTACAGTTTCCTGTGTAACTATGTTTTATGATGTCTCTATAGAGAGGAGATCACGATGAAAACCATAGTGAACAATAGTTAAAATGACATTTAAAAAACCGTGAACCATCTCAAAAATCCATAAAACGAAATACATATTCAAAGCAGAGCAACACGGACCTCCAAATAGATAGATATAGAATCAGTAGCCTAGGAGGAGTGAGCATCCTTTGCTGACTGGTCACGCCCGCCGTGTGCTCTTTGTCGTAATCGGGAAAAAATAAACGGAAAAGTCCGTAGACAATTAGGTGATTAATTATGGTATAACAATTAGCATGAAAAACGTCAGTCAGTCAAAATCAAACATTGAACACGTATATCAAACATTGGCGCCCCGAGATTTTAAATTTTAGAATCTTAATGAACAGAATGTTGAATTCATGATATATAATTATTTGAAAGCCGTAAACTGTAGCTTACGAAGGTAAATAAAAAAGTTCATACATGTGTATTGATAATCTATTATTGACGAATTTAAATCATAGCTCATCTCTCAAAACCAATGTCAATATTGTTTACGAATATAAATGACAGATTACTATAATATACTGCTGAAAACTACAATTTACGAATGTGAAACATAACTTGTATGATAAAATTTATATTGTTATACTTTCATGTTAAATACTAAAAATCTGATTGGTTAAGACGCAGTTCATAATCCATTCTATTACCCTCAGCGTTAGCAACGCACTTAGCAACGGGTAACATTACAAATTGTTACATGCGCGAAAATTATGCGCGTACGGTTCGCTGTAGAATTCACGTTATTCCTATATAAAAGCAGTAAAATTTTCTTAAAAATTAAGACATTCAGTATAACAAAATAAATAGTGCCTGTTTGGGAGGATAACAATACAAAAATAAAGAAATGCAAAAAAAAAAAAAAAAAAAAACCTAAACCGGAATTCTGCTCAAAACGTTTAATGAAAATGAAAGTGTAAATGACATGACTTTTTTTTTTTGGGGGGGGGGGGGGGGCTTTAAATTACACAATATGTCATAATAATAATTTCCAGAGAAACAAAATTACTGTATAAAAATGCCGAAAAAAGACCCAACTGAATGGATTGTAAATTCTAGTTAACGTTCGATAAATCAAGATAATCAACATGCAGTGAAACTTAGTTCAGTGCTTTTCAGGAAGGATTAATGGACAGGACACCAATAGAAAACTGTAAGGGTATAAACTGTTTTAATTCTTTAAACATAGATTTTTCCAAGCCAGTATCTATACTACTATATTAAAATAATAGACTCGATTTTTTGGGCTTTAATACCGAGAAATCGGAAGAGTACTGTCTTTTGTTTTATATATTTTTAACATCATTGGTACTTGGAGATTACCAATTTGTTTTTATTTTTTCTCAATCAGGCTTCGCTAATTAATAATCAACAAAAATTCCTTTAAAAAATCCGGAAATCGTCTGAATTTTTCGGATTTTACAATCTTGCGCATGCGCATTAGATTCACGCTAAATCACGGGATGCTCTTTAGTTTATGTTTCCACAATATCACATGTGCATGGATAAGCTAAAAAAAACGATAATACAAATACGTGTAAATTTTCATTAAAAATTTGCTATATATTCTGTTCATGTAAGAACATACGGGATATAACTCTAAGTGCGTTTTATATGAACAATTCCGAGAGTTCTGAATGTCAACATGGTGTGCAAATTTCATGCATCTATTCTAAAAATGCCCGACATAATATCCAATGTCAACCCGTGCACGCACGGGTCAAAGTCTAGTATACTTTAATTTCTGTAGTGTGAAATATTTTCTTATACAAGGAGCTGTCATTATTATGTAGAATGGCTAGTATTAAGTTTAGAATACTCTCTTCGTATAACCAGAACTTCTCATTCTGTTTCTGAGAACAATGAATCTCTGCAGGCTATTACTATAAGACCAAATTAAACTGTTCTAGCAGCATATGCATGTGGCTGACTCTTTTCTACTTTTTAAATTTGTTTTGGCCTTACAAATGAAATATATATTTGAGATTAGATATATGCGAGTACAGTATTTCTGAGTTTTTATAAGACCGTTTTTTCTTACTTTCATCACCATGTTCACAATGATGTCAATATGTTCAGACCATCCTAAATTGAAAGTCGAGTCGAACTTTTGTGCTTCATATTCAAGTAAACAATCGTCAAACTATCAAACTAAATCTATGAATTAGTTTAACTTTTTAAAACTAAAAAAGTAGTTATCTGCTGGTTGAATATTATAGTAGCAATTTTTTTAAACTTATATTACATTGTAAAATCTTAATCAATGATTTCTTTTACTAACTGCCTACTGTTTGAAAACTGTTGTAACGAGTTATTGGTTTTATATTTTAGAGGACCGATGACTATTCTTTGGGAACTAAAAAATATTTGATGGAAACAGATCGATTTTTGTTTTTAAACATGTATTTTGTGTTTTCTTGATTAAATAGCTTGTAATCCGGCAAAAGAGCAATTGTCCGTTTTCAACAATGCAGAGAAGAAGTCCGAGTAAGTGTAATGATTGGTTCAACATCAGGCTTGGAGTAATACTATATGTAATGGTAATACATGGCCATGTATTAATATGTTTTGAGAGTAATGTTAGGAACGTGTAACACCACAAATTTAGCATTAAAAGTATTGGTAATGTAATGCATTACTTTCCAAATGTACACATTAAGGTATTCCATTATCAATGTTGTTGTGTCAAGAATTTCTTGAGAAGTATATCATTGAATTTTGTAGACAAGGCATACTTAAAAATACAAAGATACTCGGTGATAGGGGTCAGTTTTCATCCCTCTGGGTTATGGCCACTTTAATTTGACCTTTTTCCACCTAAATTGCAATTTCAGCCTGATTAGGATTTGTTATCAGTATTTTTAATTCAGTAAAATTATTTTTACAATTTTTTTTTTAATTATGCACAATGGTCGCACTGAATACTGAGAGGAATTACAAAAAAATGATTGTACAAAGCTGCATAAAGAAGATGGGGGAATAAGATGGTGCAACTGTCCATTTGGTTTCGTTGTAAAATACAATTTCAAATTTAACATATTTTTCATTAAAAATATTTGATTTGTTATAATACAAGTTTACAAAAGGGTAATTTCTAACAACATTCAGTTTGAAATATTAAAAAAACGATAAAAAAAAATAAATCCTAAAGTTTTGGTGGTCTCGAACCCACAACCTAAATACTCAAGTTCTATAGAGTTATCTAATGTCTGGTGCTCTAACCACTGAGCCATTTCATTAAAACAAAGTGCGTTGTTTAAAGAGGTTCGATCCTCTGATTTTGGGCAGCCATTTTGTGTCACCTCTAGTCTGGAAATTCTGTGTCATATATGAATTCTACTTGTAAATTCCTTTTTTACAATGCCAAATAAACTCTATTGAATAAAATAGTGAAGAAAAAATTCCATATTTAGAGAGTGTAGTAAGGGACTATATTTTGTGGCGGAAGGTTTTTAAGAAGAAAATGAACATTTTTCATAACTCAGTTGTTTTAGAGTACCGTAATTTTAGCTTTCTTATTTTCCGTGCAGACCAAATTTTCAGTTAGTTTATGCATTGGGATATCTTCGTATTGTTTCAAAGAATATATTTCAACAATATTTCAATATTTCTATCGACATATATTGGCATGTTTAAGTGATATTTCATAAAAGTAAAGAAAAAAATCAACTCCAATTTCCCCCTAAAATTAGCTTATTTCATGCCATATCTCAAAATTTACATTATAGACCCATACTTTTGGTTTTATTTTCTGAATATTTAAGTTTCTTTTGACAAGTCTGTCATAATTTGAGAAAAAGTTTGAGACTTTTAAATTATTTAATTGCATTTTGAATCGTTAATGAATAAAAAAAAAGTATTTTTTCAGTGCAAAAAGGTCAAAATATCAATAGGGTGAAAAAATTGCAAACTTTTTCATTATGATAATTTTAATTTTATTAATTCTAAATAATGTAAATTTGTATTTGATACCATGGTTCATTTCGATAAAAAATTATAGAGGGAAAAGCGATTTATGTGCAATTTGCATTCTCAGTGCAGAAAGGTAATATTAAATACACCGTAGCACCGAAAGGAGCATATAGACCCAAAAGTTTTGTTTTGAATTTTGGTTAAGATATGTGTGTAGATATTTAAAAAATACTTTAGAAAAAAACTTAGAGACTTTTGATCGCAGGATCCAACGTCCTTTTAAATGCCTAATGAGACGTTGGTCACGAATTTACAAACTTGTATTATTTTTCTAAAACGTTCAATTTCTGGGCTACAAGATGACATTTTTAAAGTATTGTGGGTCATCTCTCCAGATTTTTGTTGATTGAAATCGATCGGTTTAAATTCCATTAAACCGCATTTAAACTATGACAAGAATATGGAGTTCAGACCCACTCACGAAAGGAAAGCCATTGAAGTTATAAAAATGATACTATTTAGAGGTTTTGACATGCACACGTCAGTTTGAATCAACCTATTACAAGTATTTAAAATATTTAAGAGTTACAAACTGATGTTACGTTAAATATACATTGTTTTTATTATAAAAAAAAATTATCAGATTTAATATTTTAATTTTGCAGTATCTAATCATTCCTCATATGGGCATATTACACGCCTTATTCTCCCATCTTCTTTTTGTGTGACCTTTTCGCACTTAATAGACGATTTCTATAATAGTTACAATTTGATTTGAAATGAAAACTTTTTGAATATCAAGAATTTTTATAATATTAATCCAGTTTTCCTTAATATGTATTCAGTATCACTTTGACATACTAGTAATAAAAACTGGGGGTCAGTGATGTCAAATTTTAGATATATGGCTTCAAAGGCAAAATTTGGCTTTAAAAAATTGAGATATTTTCTGCATTTTTGCATGATTTTGTGCTAAACATCTATCACTCTCTCAATATTTAATTTTGTTCATGTCACACAGAACATATATAATATGTTACAAACCTATCAAATGTTAAAGATTTGAATAATGAATAAAGTATAATAAAAAGAAAAGTATATTGAAAATTCATAAAATTTCTTATTTCTGCCATTTTCGTCTTAAAACCTTCCACACGAAAAAATAGTCCCCTCAAAAGTTGTTTGTTTCTTGAATTCAAATGGATTTTCTTGATGAATGCTGTGTAAATATGACATAATAATATTTTTGTGGTGATTTAATAAATAAAATCACATTTATTTAAAATATAATGAGCATCTGCGCAAAGAAATCAAAACAAGAGGAGTGAGCTCGAGATACCGTGTATATCCGAGTTTTTTTCGCGTGTCACAAAATTTGCGAAAATGTGGAAAATATGTAGCATTTTTAATTTGCGTCAGTCATTTTTTTTGCAATTTTAAAAGTTTTTTTTATAGAAAATAATACAAGATATAATTTTTGAGTATTCAATAATTTGCGGTTTAAAAGAGATCGCGAAAAAAACCCGGAAAACAGATCATCGCGAAAATTACCGGATATACGGTACCTTAAGGTTTTGAAATGGTTAGTTAAGAGGGGTGAATTGTCATGGCCATTTTGAAAAGAAGAGCTCTATGGAGAGATATTGGAAAACCTTAAAAATTTAAAGTAAAAATAAATGGAGTTTTTCTTTATTAAATACCGGTAGTAGTTTATAGCTAGACATATCACTCTTAAAAATGTACATCTTCATTCCCTAAGGACTTACATGTATTTGAGATATTATACTCATGTACAACAGGGCACAAAATTACGGAAGAAACTAGTTTTTTATATTTACAACATTAAAATATCAATTGTAATGAATTATTCTTTTCATGTACAGAGTTGAACACTGGTAGCAATTGTTAATTGATAATATGCCGTCGATATACCTGAATGTTGAGTGAAACGCTGCGAGTGATATTTTTCACGTACATGTTTTTGAATAAATTCTGCTTCGTATGGATACAAAAGTAGGTCTGCTAACAATGGGGCACAATTGGTACCAATGGGAATTCCAACAGATTGTTGGAAGACCTGATTTCCCAAAACTACATAAATGTTGTCTATCAGATGTCTATCAAACATCTTTTAATATTCACTTCAGAGTACTTGTGTGCACAATCCGAATGGTTTTTAACAAAATAGTTTTGTAAATGACCGATGACAAGTTAATTAAATTTATGTGATTCGTTTTTATTGAAAAAGCAGCTATCAATGATGTCAAAAAGCCTGGACTTTAATTTATCGTGGGGGTGGTTGTATAAAATGTAGAAAAGTCGTAAGTTTTGATGCTAGTGATTTTGGGATTTCAAATTTTGCAAAAGTTCCTTGGAATTCTTAAGTATCCACATCTAATTTACACATTTACTATGACACAGTACACTACTCATAAGGTTTCTCCTTTACTGCTGTTAATATCTTGGTGAGGAGTAAAGAAAGAGGCTTGGTAGCACGTTTACTGGGACCCGCTATATATCTTTGTAAGGATTTTTATTAAGTTTAGGTCTCCAAGATAGGTAAGGTAATTAAACTTGAATTTGTGGGGTTTTTTTTTTGGGGGGGGGGTATTGAAAAAATGACATATGATTTTGAAGAATTTCCTCCAGAGAGAGAGAGAGAGAGAGAGAGAGAGAGAGAGAGAGAGGGGCTATGAGTTGGATTTCCACTTGTGGAGTCACGATTTTGGTGAAATTCTATTTTTCTATTTTTATTATTTATAATGCTTAAGAAATGCATTTCTAATGATCAAACGAAATTTGAGAGTCATTCGTGGAGTTAAAAGCAAGATACAGGGCTGACAATTCTTTGTTATGTAAACAAGGCTCGTGCCCTGTTTTTGTTTACATAGGTTCAATATACGAGTAAAAAAAATATTTAAACCTGATTTGTATATCTTTTAATTTATTTTAAGCATAACTAAACAGTTTCTAACGTTTAACACATTCATTTTGGAATTCTCACTTTAACATTCAAAATGTAAACAAACGCTTTGTTTACATAGCAAAGAATTTCAAGCTCTGTAACTTGCTTATAATTCAACGAATTACACTCAAATTTCGGTTTCCTAGTAAGAATGCCTTACTGAAGCATTGTAAATATTAAATTTGGAAAAATAATATTTGACCAAAATCGTGACCATACCCCTTTTAATCTAAGTTCTTCTAATATACAATTTATCTATTGAGCCTAACAAACAATGTTGTTTCCTGCTTTATCAGCAGGAAATTTCTACGGCAAACTGATCGTGTAATCGATCTACTTCTTTTTCACTTCTAAAATATCAAATTTAGAAGGATAGATGGTTTTCATATTACGCTTAAATCTTTTAATACGAGATTTTAACATGCATCGAACACCTTTAGTCCATTCCGACAACGTGCCAAGGTCTTATTTTCGTGTTTGCTCCATCGTGTTTTACTGTACAGAATTCATAATCTGTATGAAATAAGAATGCAAGTTGAAAGATCGGGGTTCCCTAAATTTTGGACCATTAAGAATAAGTAATTTAAGGTCATCATTATTAACTATATTAACTTCACTTGTAATGAAATGTCCAGCAGGACTATAGTCGAAGGGAGAGGGAAACAATAACACGTTGGAGGACTACCTCTCAGCTGCTCGATGTCGAGGCATTCTAAGGGTGTTTTTTTTTGTTGGTATAATTAAAAAGTTTGGATTCAATGGTCCATGTATCATTGAAGGAAACTAAAACAAATAGACCTTAGCTTAAAATATGGTGAAATACAAGACTGAACCTTTTTGTGATTGAATTGTCAAAATCAAGAGTAGGGTTGTTCACCATTCCCTTGTACAACTAATCACTCAGTTGTTCAAATCTGTATGGTTTACATGTTAACAGTGAACCATTCCTTGTAAAACACATCACTGAATTGTCCAAATCTTGGTGTATACTAGTTTATGTGTGGAACTGTGAACCATTTCTTGTACAATATATCCCTGAATTGTCCAAATCTTGGTGTATACTAGTTTATTTGTGGAACTGTGAACCATTTCTTGTACAATATATCCCTGAATTGTCCAAATCTTGGTGTATACTAGTTTATGTGTGGAACTGTGAACCATTTCTTGTACAATATATCCCTGAATTGTCCAAAGTTTGCCAAGATCTCCTCTGCTGTGCGAGATTGACGCTGTTTCAGTGAAATATACATCTCTGGGTGAAGTCGGGCGAGTGTCAATGCGTTCAATATATTCATATCTATTAGCCATTTACTGGACAGTTCACCATCAGAAGACCCCGCCCTTGTCAAATCGGAGTTTGTCACGTACTGCTCAAAGTCCAAGCTCTTGTTAAAACGGTTCTATTTGTAAGGCTGATCGAGAAGCGTTTTATGGTACACATCAATCCTAACACAAGGAATGAGAATGTCCGCTTAAAGACGAGATGTTTTGATAAGAATCAACACCATCCATCCCAATGTAGTAACTGTACATGCAAAACTCACCCCTTCATCCACAAACCAGAGTTATCTCTCTTGACATGAAAAAGCAAACAAAAGCCATGCTTGTATATCTCATTGTTTTATTATCTGTATTTTTTCTGTCATTTTATACAAAAAAACATTACCTGTGTAACCAGGTAGGATAAACCATTCTCCAACGAAGCATAAACGCTGTACAGCTCAATATTACAAAACACGTTAATTATTGTACTATGTAACAAATGATCTGTAAGAGTCAATAAAAATATGTAAGTATTCAGTACAAATGCACCAGGCCCATCCACCACGTGGGCAAGTATTTCATCATGTCTAAAAATAAACACTATCTTTTTTGTTTTGTCTATGACAAAGTTAAAATTGATCTTAACTCCAACTGGTACAATACTATAAATCTAACATTGTTCATGGTAAACAGTCTTATGATTATGTACAGAAGAAATTTAATCAACTTTCCTCCTCACTAAAATGATCCTTACATCTCAACAACATTGAGAAATGTAACATAGATATGCGAGATAAAAATATCCATGCATTTTTTTTTCTAAACTTGGATGTTTGGTATCACCAGTGCTAAATTGGACGCAAGTTTACACAAAGGCACTAGAGAGCAACTGGTGGGGGCGAAAAATCTGCATAAACATATACGTCTTGTAATAAAATACACAAAAATATAAAGGTTATAATAAAATGCACCAAAAGACTTACTAATGGAGATATACAAATGCAGCATCATTAGATGGCTTTTCTGTCAGCCATCATACCAACCCCTGATTCCACTGAATTCTCCTATACCACCTAATGCAGTGTCACCACCTGATTTAGTGTGACACCACCTAATGCAGTGTGACACCACCTGATGCAGTGTCACCACCTGATGTAGTGTCATCACCTGATGTAGTGTCAGATATCACCCAGCTCCGTGTTCTCAATCAAGTAAGTTCTCTCTTTGAAAAGTTTCATCATTTATCTGCCAGTTAACCATTCCCTCCCCAAACTTTTTGATTGCATATGGTGTCACTTTTGAATTTGTAAAACTTCCTATAAACAAATGGAATCGGTAACATCAGGGAATCAGGCGTTGGTATGACAACCTCACATTCACTCCACAAAAAGAAGGAACCTTAGAAACTCAACAGTTGGTATACAGCTCGCAGTCTGTACTTGCATAGAATACGATGGACAGTGAAAGGTCCACTGGTTTGGTAGAAGGCAAGATATCATGTCCTTGATATAAAACAATGAATAATCCTAGAACATTCCTGACTCTGTACAAGAGCTGGGGGTGTTTGTATTACTCTACAGGTGACAGGATCAATGTTTATCACATCAAACAGAATGGAGGGGGCGGGGTGGGGGTCGTAATGGTATAGTATGGTGTACATGTAGATATAGAGCTTATACTTCAGCATGCAATGATTACACATTTCATGATATATGTACACAGATCCAACAGAATACAGAGAACATCATGCATAGTTGTAATGGCGTACAGCGGACAGGGACAGGTGATGTGTACAAGTGGGTCTGGTGAATCGGTGAGGTTCAATGCTCGAATGACAAATACAATGCTTATTATACATCTGAGATCAAGGTTCAAGAATTAAATGCTACTCACTCTTCACTCTCAGCAGCACCACCTAGTGTCAACAAATGCAGAATAATGACTGCTCCCTAGCTTTATCAGAAGAAAGAATCAAGCTGATTGGTTAATTCAGGCCATGTCCTACAAAGTTATCAGTTTAAATGAAATATTTTATTTTGTTTTGTGGATGACTTCAAAATTCTGAAAATGGAAGTTATGTTCTTCTGAAAAGTTAATGTGTAAGAATCTTACGGATCCTAAATTCGTGGATGTTTATCTTCCCCCATTAGATCAGATATGAAACAGCAGTTAGTGAATCACATAAATAGAAGAATAAAATGTATGCCCACGTTTCTGTTACAACCTGGAGACTCTTAACAACCTAAAACATTGTCTCAGTCACAATATGTAAAAAAAATATCTCAACAAGAAATTTTCAACCACTTCATAAAATTTACAACTTCCTAGATTAAAATATTGTCATGTATAAAATATCAACATAGAAATGTAAACCAACAGTCAAGTAGAAGAAAGGGGAGGGGTATCCCTTTCTCCCAATATGTAGCATGATCAATCCATCTTTCTCTCTCTCCCTTTCTCTCTCTCTCTGTTTTCAATCATACATTCTTTGATTAAGCAAGGAAGAATTCTTCATAAGAAAGCTACAGAATGTTCAACGTTATCATCAGAACTCTTTTGCACAATTGTTAATTATAATAAAAAATTTTGTACACTTGTATGGCAACGATCTTAGCTATATTTTGTGACAGAATTCTACTAAATAGTACAAATCATATTTTGTGCAGAGTTTTTGTAAATAAAATCTGTTCTTTTGTACAACGGTAAAAACATAGCCAGTTTTGTTACATTAACTGTATAATATATTAACAAACTAATGATTCATATTTACACAATACTGGTAGAAATAAAATATTGATAAAAATTGTGCCAAAACAAATATATGACTCCACTTTAACATTGTAAAACAATGTTACATGACCCATGGAGATGAGGCATTTCAATTAGTTTACACCAAAGGATGATCTTTAACAATATTCATCATTTCATTTGAAATTACAATGAAAAGTGAAGGAGAAATCTTAAACAACTGTAAATTAGCACATAAGAACAGATTCAGAGTTAAAAATTCAGAAACGAATGCACAAGGCAAAAACCCAATACTTTATAGGAAAGTAGAAAACTATTCAAACATCTGGAAGTCAGACAAAGATGGGGGGGAAACAACAGATAAGCATCTTTCTATACAATAAATAGCTTTGCATATATAAAAAATTATATGGTTTCCAACAGTTTGCACATGATCTCTGTTTCCATGACAACAAATTATTAATTTTTCTGTAAGCAGTTCTGTTCCTGAGCTGCCTCGTGTGTAAAACTTTTGACGCGTATGGGGGCGGGAAAAATCGCCCAATCAGACGGAAGAGCCATGAGGAGAGGGACGTGGCACATTCTGTAAGCGACTTCATCTTGTGGCACTAGTTGCTGAGGCTATTTATAGCGTGTTTTTGGGGGGTGGGGTGGGGGTGTTAGTCTTTCACCAGTCTGTATATGTGATGCTGAGCCCCGTGTTCACTGGTGGACACTTCAAACACGTATGATATGCACATTAATGTTTCCTGGGTGTCTCTATTGCTGACAACCTGCAAAAACAACGTAAAGTTTCCTTTGAAGGATGAAATGGAATACACAAATTAAAATATTCATGTAGCAGAAAAGAATTTAGCTCAAAACAACAATTTTTTTCATCTTAATTAAACCTCCATTAACAAATCACAGCAAAATTGTAAGCCAAAAAATAGAAAGAAGAAAAAACACATAAAAAATTGTTCAAAATGTTTTAAAAAGGCAAATTTTCCTTAAAAATTATAGGATTTCTTAAGCAATATACAAATTTCAAACCCAAAACATTTTGATTGAATTGAAAAAAGTTGGTGACAGCAGAATAGTCTCCCTTTCTAAACATGTTCACTATATTCTTTTAGAATGTGTTAGATATAGAGCAATGGAAATTAAAGTTGTCAACCCTCAGGATTACCTTGTTTTTTTAATTTATTTCCCCGCCCAGTGTTACCTAACTTCCTGTATATTAGCGATACCATTCAGTACATTAAGACCATACAGTCCTATAAGACATACCTGTAAAATGGTTTACAGTTCTATAAGATGTACCTGTAAAATGGTGAAGTTTTCCAGTGTTTACAGTACTGTAAGACATACCTGTAAAATGGTGAAGTTTTCCAGAACACTGTTCATCATGTATTTCTCCGGTAGATGCTTCAGTTTGTGGATGAAGTTGATCATATATTCACACATCGGCGACCGGTTTATTCTGTACACGTATCGCCCATTCTCGTATCGAGGAAACTCCGTCTGAAAAATTCACAAAATAACCAAGTTGAAGACAATCTTCACACAACAAAATTGAATCACCATCAATCTAAACAGAATATATTACTGATAAAAAAAATCTTCCTATGTATCATTGTTTGTTACATTAGACAAACAACAGAAATACAGACTCAATTTTGATGCCGCGTTTGTGTAATAAACCTGACATACACTCACCTCTACCTTCTCCACGACCTGTTTACCAAATGAACACACTTTGGTGGAGCAAGTTATTGCCATATTCTCATTGCTTTCATACCTACAACACATAAACAACTATTTAAGACAGTTCATTTCATTATCTCTAATACATGTAAAATTTCAATTCAGCTTGTGAAAAATGCTTTGACTTTGTAAAACACATAGATATCAGTAAATTTTCTGTTGAATAAAAATAAATAAATGTACTGTGGAATCATTAGAATTCATGGTGGCTTAATTTTCATAAAAATTTTAGGTATCCTTTACATCCTTGACAAAAACAAATTAGAGTTATCTTTCTTACTGTAGCTGAAGCCGACACATCTATGAAATTACATCCCCACAAATAAGCCAAAAACCAACAATACAGGAAAATTGGCGCCCATGATTTTAATTGATGCCACAGTATATTATGAAAAACAAAAAGTATCTTTAGTAGTACAACAACACTTAAAAATACAGCTGGCTAAGATTGGACAACCGTAACAACTGGTTCTAGCAGGACTTAAATAGTAAACTGGTCCCCGATACTTACTGACTGGTGACTCCATAAAACGTCCCACTCTCGTCCTGTACATTGGTGTTAATGTCCGCCTACAAAAAACAAAGTCACAACACTTAAGACAACGGTTCAAATTAAAAGCAGTTTCAAGAATGATTTGGTTTTTCTACAAAGAAATTAATGAAAGAATAGCAATAGACTTTTATAAAATAAGAGTTTTTTGCTGGCATAACCATCTTTGTTCACCAGTGGTATAGTATATTTTCAACTTAGGAATATGAGAATAAACAAATGGAATTTTCGACGATCCGAAATGTGGTATAATTATCTGTTAAACAATGAGGGTAAAAAAAGAAGCTGTCTGATACACACCCAGAACTTGACAAGAAAGAACGCCGATTGTGGGCCTTTATCATACAATTCTTTGAGTCCGCCCTTCTTCTCTGGAAATTTGTCGTAGATCTGTCGTATATCAACCGCCTGCAAGAAAATTTAAACTTCAGGGGTTGTCTTTCTTGAATTAGAGTGGTCCATTTTTTACATGTATTTAATGTCAATACAGTTGTATTCCCTGTGGGAGAATCCATTACATGATAGCTTACCTCTAACAGAGGATCCGAGTAGCTGGCATTAGAACCAATGTGTACAAACAGGTGCTTGTGAAACTGAAACAAAGAAAACAAGGTACTTGATACCTTTCCAGGTAATTTGTCACCTAAAACATAGGTAAAGCCATCTAGTCACCTGTTCCAAATCCATTTATATTTCATGATAAAAACCCATTTACCCACCCCCTCATAATGAAAGTTCACACAAGTTCACCTGACCCAGGTATAGAATACTGTTGAAATAGAGTCGAGTTGCTCTCTCTGTCAAAGCGACTGAGAGCCTTACGCTACGCTGCTGCTGATTGGAGTTTAGAGTTTTGGGTACATTGGATGAATTATTAAACACAATGGATTGAATCATAGAACACTGTCTGTTTAAAATTTAACACAAGTTATTGACAAATAAGCCAGATGTTTATACATGATCAATTCTGCAAAGTTTGAAATGAAAAGTTCTTGGCAGATTTAATTGCTAAAGCAATGGTACAAAATCCAGCTCTACATGGACTTAACAGAATCTGCAGGACAGATTAGAACATATCCAGCCCAAGGTCAATCGTAAAACCCAGCTGTAGAGACCTGCGGTTGTCCAGGGGGAACTCACTACCGACTCACCGTATCTGGGTCGCGGGTTTGTTCTAGGAAGGCGGAGAACTCGACGAGGCGTAGTTTGGGGCCAGCGATGGATCGACCCTGCCAGGCTGGTGACACCGACTCGCTGTTCATTGATGTGGGTGGCTTCACATCCGGGTTATAGTTTCCAAACTGAGGCTTCACGCTACAACCGAACACATCGATATTAACCACTACAACAGTTTACACATAATCAAACACATTATGCACATTTCTTCTAATTGTACAAACATAGTATGTTTTCATCATTACTTGGGGTGTCCATAAGATCTTGGAGTCAATTATATAATAAATAAAGAACATTCACTTGATGCTTAAAAGTAGGAAAAATAAAAGTTTGTAAAAGGGATCGAAGAAAGTAATTGATCAAAACAATAAAGATTGAAAGTGATTATCAACAATCTACAATAGCTTCTAGATATACTTACTCCTCCTGGGGTCCCATGTTGTTTTGCCAAAACTGAAAGTAGACACAACAAATAAAAAATGATAAATAGAATCAAAACCTTCCAATTTAAAGGAATCTAAACAAATCCAGAAATGTTGCGTTGTGTTAAACTCGGCAATGTTTATATTTAGAAGGTATTGATTATTGGATATAGATTCTTTATTGAAAGAGCATCAGTTATACTCATCCGAAAAAAAAACAAGAAATAGTCTCTAAAAGTGCTTCACACTTCTTGGCAAAGTAAAATTTCTAATGTTCACTTGAATTATATCATACATAATCAATAAACTGGCTTTCTAAACATTTGAGTGCTTGTCTGATCCTGGCACTGGCCTTGAGCTACCAGGTCCTGACCTTCATGACCCAGATATACAAGACTCTGACCCTAATGACCTTGATCTACCTGGCACTGACCCTCATGACCCAGATATACTAGATTCTGACCCTCGTCACCTACATCAACCAGATGCTGACCTTCATGACCTAGATCTACTCGACACTGACCTTCATGACCTACATCTATCCTCTATTACTCAACATCATTTATAGCTTTATCTGATAAGTAAGTAATGTGTTAATGAAATCTAAATGTGCAAATTGCACTTTCAGTTCTTTGTTTCTCACAAGTACTTTTGCTGCTATTTACAGGAAACTATTTATCGTTTCTCACCTGGGAGCCGCTGGGTCCCCCTGGGTAGGAGGGTCTGACATTGGGCATTGGGATGCCCTGGGCCAGGGCTTTATTGTGGATAGCACTAGCGGACACGATCTGAGCCGATGACATGGATGCCATACTCTGGAGAGCCTTGTCTTTCGCGGCCTGATCCTGCATTGGGATGGACTGAAAACCAGAAAACAGAACTGACCTTAATCAACCGACATTACACCCCACAATGCAAATATTACAACTCACATATATTCCAATAACTTTCTTTAGATATGGATTATTTCAATGAGGTAATTCAGATACACACATTTAGCTAATATTGTAATGAAAGAAAACTCTGTATCAGCAATATGATGCTGTACAGGATTAGTTGTAGCTTAAAGTACAAAACTATGTGTCTAATCTCTATCTTTTAAAAGCTTGTAATTTCACTTTCTACATGGGTTGACAAAAAAAATCAATTAAAGATAAAATCATGGTTATGGGTGTAACAAAGCAGTTGGATCACCTTTTACATATAATTTATTTTCTTTTGTCAAACAAGTGTTGCTCTTTTTTGATAGGAGATAAAAAAGGTCATATTATATTTGAAATTATCTTTGGTGATTATTGAATTTGTTTGCCTTAGATAATATCTAAACAACAAAAAGATTAAAAATGCTGTGGAGTCACGATTCTGCACTTTACATGACAACATTTAATCAGAAAACTTGAGAGATGTCAACTATAGTCTGACTGATAAACAAACTTCTTTCATTAAAACTTTCATCTAAAAATATTATCTTGTTTCTTGGTTACATATAAAAATTTATGTAAGAAATAAACTACTAAGATTGAGAGGAAGACTGAGATTCATATTCTAGTCTGTAAAATCTACAGCTGAAGATGAGAATGAGACAAGAGTAGTTTGTCGATTGACCCCGGCCCTCTGTTTCAGGGAAGAGCTGAAGAGGACCCCCCCCCCCCCCCCGAGTGGGCAGTCCCATGTCGATTGACCCCGGCCCTCTGTTTCAGGGAAGAGCTGAAGAGGACCCCCCCCCCCCCCCCCCCCCCCCCCCCGAGTGGGCAGTCCCGGGCCTCACCTTGAGCTGGGCCTGGATCTCCTTGGCTTTCCGCCGCGCCAGCACCTGGATATGACTGGACACTTGTTTCCGTGTCCGAGTTTTTCCCGTCCGTAGTTTGATGTAACGAGCAATTAACTCATTTCGACCTGCAAAGGATCAAAAACTTTATTCAATAAATTTTATTTATGCATGATTCATAATTTAGATATAGTTATTAATGAATTCATGCAATATTGAATTGACCTATGTGTCATAAGTTAATCTTGAATTTATGCACTGAGCATACATATCTAAAATAGAAGTTAAACCGAAATAATTCAGAACTATTTGGAAAAGACACAATACTTATGTTGCCTTGATTAAAAATAACCCTGAATGTTATGATTTTTAATAATCTGAGGATGACAATGCTCCTTCTTTATTTTGTATGCTATCAACAGTTGGATTACTAGAGTTCTTATCTTAAGTTATTGTTAAGTTTTTATTCTTGTGATGGAGTAGAATTAATATTAAATAGATTTGAAAATATTCTTTCACACTGACAGAATACTCTCAAATAAACAGCTAAACAAATAACAAAAGAGCTAATTTTTTCTCTCATTCAAAGGAAACACTCAATGCAAATTGTCTTGATATCTTGACTATAGAGGTGTGTGCAGGGATTTCAGGTGTGCTATCTCTATGAAGATTTCAGGTGTGTGATTTCCACCTGTCCACTTGATAATGCAGAGAAGAAGATAACTCAGCTATCGATCAGGGCTTCCCCTAAAACCCAAACACCAGGGTTTGATTGACGCTAAGATCAGCCCCTATCTCCTCGCCCCGCTCACTGCTGGTCACACAATCCCCGATATCTAGCCTCACTCTGCAGGCTCAGGTACTATTTATTTGCTCCGATATTAATTTTCTGTCTGACTGACAAATCATGGGTCACTCAGTAGAAGCTCTCTCCCAGATAAGTCCTGATAGTTGTCATGGATAATAGGCTTTGATTCAGTCATCCCTACCCCCATGCAGTACAACTGTGGAATTGACAGAGGGGTGGGGGGGGGGGGGGGAGGTAGACAACCATAGGGGAAAGGGGGAATAATGGAGGGAAATGAGGATTAGATGGTGAGAAAAGCAGCACAAAATTTGGTGAAAAAGTATGTGAAAGGCCCTACAATCATTTCTCCCAAGTAAATCTTCAAGTGTGTAAGCACTATACCAGGGTAGGGAGTGAACAGGATGATAAATCTGTCTCCTTATTACCCCTGTGCCGGTCAGTGGCCCACCCTTAGCATTGTTGTCAGTGGGCACATATTCCCTCAACAATGGTCTCCCACAGACCCGCCCTCTATCTCACAACAATACTGGGTGCTTTACGGATCTACAAAATGGATTAAATTTCATTGAACGGCCAACTCTAGTTGCTCACTAGTATGTTGAATAGAACCAAAAAATAAAATTCCCCTTCAGGTTTTCTTGAGAGCTCCATCAAACCTGCCAAACCATTGAAAACATAAGACAGAACAAAACCCAGTCTCTGTTGAACAGCAAGTAGGGTACCGAGATGTGTGTTTGTGTGTGTGTGTGTGTTTGTGTGTGTACGTTCTCTCTCTTATCTCCCCCTAAATCTCACCCTCTCAGTTTGTCTATTAATGTGTTCTTACTGCACACAGAAGAAAAATCATCACAGCTTTATCAATTAAAAACTTTCAAATTAAAACTGAATCAAGAAAATAAAACCAAATCTACCAGCTTCTACTGTGTGTATTAGATTCCTATTACTGCCCATGTCCTGTCTACAACAGAGTAAACAAATGGTGCATATACAACCAAGTTGCACAATGCGCCTGTCCCCAATATGACAGGTACATGTTGACGAGCTCATTACCTACTTTAAGGTAGAGTTACAACCTGCCCTATCAGTCACTTAGGTAAACAATATCTCTCTCTATTAGTTTTGCCCTAATTTTTTCCCCCGTCTTCCTACAGTGTATGCTTTGGCGCTTAGAAAACAGGTTGTGAGGTAGATCCCTGGCAGAGAACCAAACCTTGATCTGCATACGGAGAAGGGGTTTAACAGGGGGGCCCAAAGGGGGGAGGGAAATCATCGTCTATCTAATGTCAGGAGAAACATGAACTACTGCCCTGCCCAGGGATATTTATTTTCACGGACTATTTAAATGACTGGACAGAGAGAATTACCTGTATTTGCTCTGCTCTTGAAATGAATAAACTTTTGGTAAACATTTGTGTTGGGTTCTGTGTAGTGAATCCTAATTTAGGTAACAGGTATTAGTCATCGTTTACGTACACCTTGGCACTGCGAGATGACTCATCCGTGTAAGAAAAGAGCCTTTTTTTTCTCTTCCCCCGGTTTCCTTTACCTAACTATTGTCCTCGTGCGGTGTCTTCAGAAAACCTGGGGATTCAATTTCTCACTGTGGCTCATTAACCAAGATTTAAAACTGAAACCTGTAGACCTGCCTTACACATATAAATAGTATGGGGGATTTTTTTTAATGTTTTACAAAGTGCATCATGTAGATAAACCTATCGTAGCAGCACATCTATTTGAACTCTGTGGGCGTAATTTTTGAAAAACTTATCAGCTGTTTGTATAACATGCTCACCAAACAATATCACTAACTGAGGTACGCTCTCCAGTTAAAACTCTGTATAGAAGATTGACTTTCTTATGAAATTAAAGTACATGGTATTGCTCAACAGTAAAAATACATTGTAAAATCCTATAGTTAGTGGAGAGAGAATAGAGGCATCTAATGGTTACATCTAATCTGTTCATCAGTTGTAAACAATGGATGTCTGTGTACAAATAGAGGGGATAGGGGGGTGAGCATGAAACATAATGTCCCTCTGTAAAAAGTCTCCCTCTCTAAAAACAAACATGGCCTTTGTTGTTCACCATGGGCCCAAATGTTGATCAAACCCCTCTTCTGACGTGTCCACCTATCTCGGACAGAAATCTGTGAAACCTGTTCCGTATCACCTGGTCGGATTAGCAGGCGAGGATCATCCTACATTATCCCTCACCTGAACAATATCCCAGTGTCTAACAGGGGGACCGCAGACCGGGGTCAGTACTCAAACTGTAAAGTCAACCACCTAGCTAAAAGATGTCAAGTCAGCACAGAGAGAGAGAGAGAGAGAGAGAGAGAGAGAGAGAGAGAGGGGGAGAGAGAGAGAGAGAGAGAGAGAGAGAGAGAGAGAGAGAGAGAGAGAGAGAGAAAGAGATGCTTTGTCAACCACCTAGCTAAAAGATGTCAAGTCAGCACACACAGAGAGAGAGAGAGAGAGAGAGAGGGGGGGGGAGGTCACCTCATTAACCCTGTACTTTGATGAATCAGCTCTCAGTTATGACTGAGCTGTAGCTGAGTTTTCACATATTCAGCATATCTCTGTAGGCCTGTCATCAGCTGTGCTGACATTTCACCCCTGATAAATGTCATCAATAGGTGATCTTAGCCTCCTGCCTTCAAATTATCAAGTTATATTTATACACAAATGAAAGGCTGTCCAATTTTTTTCCAAAACAACTAATTGACTTTGTCATCTTTTTCTTGAACCTCAAGTTAACCCCCTACCAGACTCGGAGGGACCCAGGTATTGACCCAATAAGTTGTGTCTCACCTGTACAGGTTCTGCTAATAGAAGGAAATGACCCAGCACTCTCCTGACGCAATCAGAAGCTCTGTCAAACCTGATTTACGTCCAGTCATCAAAATCTAATTATTGAGGCCCAAACACAACAGAAAGAAGTCTACAGGCACTGATAGTAGTGGAGCCCATTAATGAGATTCACTCCTGATGTGTGAATAGAGGACTTGATTTAATAAATTAACTCACTTCCTTATATGATCAATTCTATTATTTATGTAGCCCACTTAATGTTCAATGGCTTTACATTGAGGAGTCATTCCATGTGTTTTTTCTCTAACTTAGTGATTTAAAAAAAAAGGGTCCCAGTGTCTTATCACTTCACCTGTAGTGTCCTCACAATATCTGTTGTGCGCCTCATCCCTTCTAGCATTCTTTTAATCTCTCTCTCTCCTTACAGTATATCTCTCCATCCTCTTACTCTCCTTTTCCATTCTGTACATCTTCACTTAACTGGACTAAGATGCATCAATTTTCTCTCTCTTTCTCAATTCCTACCATACATCTTCCTCTTTCACTCTCTTGATCCTACCGTACATCTCCTTCTTCTTTCACTCTCTTTCTCCTTACCGTACATCTTCCCCTCGTCGGACAGGATGATTTTCCGTCGCCCGCAGGGTGGATAGATTGCTAGTGCCTCCTGAAAGCTCTGTTCAATGTCTGGGCTCCACACCCCCTCCGCATCATTGGACAGGTCATCGTTGTTGTTGGCCTCGGGGCTGTCCGGATCATCTTTGGGGAGGGAGTCCCCCAGATTCTCGCTGTTCCACGCTGAAGACATCCAGCCCCCTCACCTGTAAGGAGACACACAGGTCAAAAACAACCCAACGAAATGACAAGTACTTTGTACAAGAACATATAACTCAAAGCAAGAATCTACAGACATATTCATCCCAAAACAACTCTCAGATATACGGGATGTACAATTCTGTTTCACATCATGAAGAAAATTGATTAATAAAATCCAAATTGATGAGACTTCCAAGTTGTGAACTTTTTTGGGATCCACAAAATTTCATAAACCTTAATCAAGTAAATATATTTAATTCCCTACATTAGAGTGTTGACATTTCATTTTAATGCTACAACTAGTGTTCTACATGGCACAAAGATAAATTTCCTATCTCAGGTTTATAAATATCTTCCATTTTAACTCGTTTGTGTTAGACAGTCATTAGATTATTTTTACTGTCATACACAAAAGATACTTTGTTATCTGTGACCTTACCCCCTTTTTTCCAGGGACACCTGGACCAGTGACAAGAGATTTGTTTTATTAAGACAGCCCCAAAACAATAGATTTCGAGGTTTACTCATGTGTTTGTCTTTGAAAAGAAAAAAAATGATCAGAAAAGCCCTAGCTCTGTTCCAATGTATTGTCTGTTTAATAATTAACGATCATTAACAAAACAATTACACAATTAAGCCTTTTTGTGGAACAATTACCTTGGACCCATTTAAAAACTTCAATGACATCATTTATAAAGTGTCTATAATTAAGACCAGGATTAAGAAATAATTGATTGCACCAATTTAAAAAAACATTTAACAAAGTTTCCAAAAAAACCAACTTAATTTTCATTATTTTACCCACATGCACAAAGTAGTCTCTGTGGGTCTCTGTTCTGGCCGTGAAACAGGACATACCGATCTCCAAAGCTCTCAACAGTCAAGAGGACTTGTCCTGCCTCAATGGGAGCACAACAAAAACATATTATCCAGCCTCTCTCTACACCCTCCCCCCTTCCCAAATCCATTTTTACCTTCCCTTCCCTTCACCAACAAAGGACCAACTTTCATTTTTCATGTCTTTCTTCCTCACTTCACATGGCAACTGTACTATGTATTTCACCACACCCGACATAAAACAAATAATTCATAGGCCAATATGAATTTATTGACCTAACTGTATAAATTGATTAAATGCATGTTTTAGTAAAATTGTGTAAGAAAATGGATATAATCCTTGAATAAACCAGACTTCATTTTGTCTGTTCACGAAGTTGTCATAACACGTTTTAATAACAAGTGGTCACGATAAACACAATACCAAAATGTCACAACAAAAACCAAAATCACCTCTACATATCAGCTGATTCCGAAACATTACGAAAAATGAGCATATAAACAAAAAAAGGCCAGATCTCTCATAGAAATGGCACAGAGTAGGTAAATCCAACGAGAAATTCCTGTACACAAATCGCTGGCCCGACTACCATACCTCCATTGCTACACCTCTGATATGCATTCGGCGGTCGGCCATTCGCTGTTTCACGGGACTCTACACCTTTATATTTGGGTCACGTTCGTTTTCCCGAACATTCAAATTTCATTAAAATATCCCACATAAATGATCTCATAACTTTTCGCTCAAAATGGAACTGCATCCCTGGAAAGTTCCAAGACGACTCAGGTGAACTTTGTAGAGGCCGGAAGTTATGCGAAGAAGTATGACAAGTATTCGAGGGATGCCAAGCTTTTCACGACATTACAGCCATGCCTTGCATAGACCGGCAGTTCTCGGGCGAATTTCAATGAAATTTGACTGTAACAAGTACACACTTACCTCTTTACGATAATTCCAGACGTTGTTAACACCTTATTTGAAAAAATTAAAATTTAAAACTCAAAAAAGACTCACTTCGAGGTATGCAAGGAATGGCACAAAAGAATCTGGACAACGTACTGACTCACTGCGCATTCACCTCGCGCATGGGCGGTGCTTGGACAGGCAGTTCGAAATGTAGACTAAGCTGTGATTGTTTACAAAACATTAACTCCATAAAAACAAACTACCATAGCTAAATATAATATTTTTATTATCGAATCATTACGCATATACAACAATGATTGGTATTCAGGCGACATATCTTAATATTTTGTTTATCATTACAATTTTGGGGAGCCAGAATGAACTACGAATTTCAGATTCTCCCAAAGGAGGACGCATTCGTAGCGGGGGCTTTTGTTTTTATGCGTAACAGGTAATCAGAAGTTTTGAGCGGGAAATGCGAAAAAAGTAAAAATAAAAATAAATAATTTAAAAAATATAAGCCCCTATCAAAAAAATAAAATATATAAATTAATCAATATTACTATATTGTTTGCTTTTTAAGCTACAAAGAGTTACAACGTTAGGTCAAAGTGGTCTGGTAAATGCTCGTTCTTAAAATGTAGTCAGCATTTAAAATACCCTTCGTCTGACAATAATCTAGAGATAAACTTGCGGATTGAATTTCTACACCTTTGTTGAATTTAACGATTACAATTTTAAAATGAAAAAAGTTTTAATAGTATCTTTTAAAGAATTAAGAGGATATATGTGTGGATTAAAATGAAAGAAAATAAGGAAATTCTCCATTGTTATATTCATGTATCAGAAATGAGAACATTAAAGAATTAATCTGCCCAGAATAAATCTACCCTTTTTATAACGGCGTGGGAGTAAATGAAAACAAAGCAATATAATTGGGTCAACCTTTTAAATAAACGAAGTGTCTTCAATTCAGAGGAAATACCAATAGGCCGTTATTACTCCAAAGTTTTAAATTAAATTTATGTTTAAGTGAATAATTTTTCATATGTGTAGTGTAAAATGAAATGACAAAAAAGGTATAAGATTCGTTCATTTGAATTTGAGTGCATCAAAAATTAGACAAATTGTTTTTTCTTCCATTTAAAAAGCTATCTCAAGTTAATATCGAAACAATCAATATCATATATAATTATATATAATTTCCACAAATTCTGTTTATTAATTTATTCTTTAAAACTTGGATAAGTGACTTCTTATGCACTTAAAAAATGGATAAGAGATTTTGACACCTGATCGCGCGACAGATATGGCGCATTTCACAGAGTCAATATTTTGCCATCAGAATGCAGAACCATTCGTCACTTCTGAACCAGGCTCTGTGACTCCCAGCTACAATATCACAAGTCCCATCACAGCGCGACCCGTGCCTAGGACCAGCCAATAACCCCTCAAACTCGAGATTGACAGTTTGTCAATTTTAAAAGCAGCGCTCCCCGAGGATATATCAGAAAATTATGTCAAACTGCCGGTAGATATCACGTTAAGCTGGATTACGCGGAAACCTTGTGATAAAATTAAAATTTATACTCTTTTTAATTATGTAGTATACACCATTGAAGATTACGCCTGCTTACATTGCCGTGTGCAATTTGGCGGTCTAGATATACATAATTTGGTGCTCGGCAAAAATTGATCAAACGCGCGGTTCGGTAAAAACGCTGTCCTTTACGAAACATTGCATAAAAATCATTTGAAATAACAATAATAATATATCGATAGTATAAAACTGTGTAACACTGACATGCAGCGAAATGCCACGTGCGATGTCCCTCATTTTTAACGTAGAATTACACTGAACTAAAATAATAATTCGGCGACAGAGACAAACATACTTGGCGTGAGCCGAGAGAAGTTTATCTGTGAAATTAATGTTCCAAAGATTCCTCGATCAGTTTCCTCCTGTCGTAATGATGATTGGGAGAATTAGGGCGCATTCCTTGGGATCGAATTTCCCCCCGTTTTAATTAACTAACCGAAAACACTAAGGGAAGGAGACCTACCCCCTGCGAGTTAATGTGCAGTTCATCCTTCACCGGGGCTGCAGTCGGCGAGTCCACCATTCCGATGTGGAAAGCTTCCTCACGAAGCAAGGGAGGGGAATTCTTACTATGTACAATAACTCCCCGTGAGAGAGTACTGACAGACATCAAGAGAGAGAGAGAGAGAGAGAGAGAGAGAGAGAGAGAGAGAGAGAGAGAGAGATTGCTATCCTGTACGGGATGTTTGATCACCACAGCGATTTATGAGAGAGAGAGAGAGAGAGGAGAGAGAGAGAGAGAGAGAGAGAGAGAGAGAGAGAGAGAGAGAGAGAGAGAGAGAGAGGAGAGAGAGAGAGAGCATTGCTACTAGTTAATAATAACTTTATTGTCGTGTGGTTATTGATAACATCAGTGAAGTACAGGCCTGTGTTGTAATATTAAAGTGATACCATATGTGAAACAATTGGCCCCGAAAGAGATAAACTAAGTCAACATTTGTTGAGGTTATCAAATAGAACAGAAGCAAAAGACAACTGAACTGATACATGTATTAATAAAAACAAATAATTAAACAATAAATAAATAAAATTACATAATGCAGTGGCTGCTGCAGGTACCTGTGAATCATGCATACTTGGTGGCTATACAGAACACTGCCCTGTCATTTCCTTGCTTCAGTACTTGTGTGCATCGATACTGAAGTGGACGAAAAACACAACACACAACAAAAATATTTGTTTTTGTTAATAAATCTCATTTTCTGGCTGTTGTAAAAATATTGGATGGTTCTTCAGCACTCTTTTTTCTTTTTCTCCTCTGTTTTAATATAACACACACCCTGTACAGAACTTATAATATTTAATACTTTGATAATTCTGTAACATGTAACAGAAATACTGGTGTAATAGATATGAGAGAGAGAGAGAGAGAGAGAGAGAGAGAGAGAGAGAGAGAGAGAGAGAGATCCTGTAACACAGAATACTGGTCTGCATTGTATATATTTTCTTGAAATAAAAGTCTAAATATTTACATAGGAGTTTTTGAGAGAGAGAGTACTGACAGACATAAGAGAGAGAGAGAGAGAGAGAGAGAGAGAGAGAGAGAGAGAGAGAGAGACTTATACATGTATTGTAGAAACAATTCGATTTATCTCTCATCAATGGATGGATAGCAGTTAAAATAGAAGGCATCCAAATTAAGTCAACCAAGAATTTTACCAGAATTAAACACAAGGAAACATGTCATAATATATTCCATATTTTTTATTTGCGGACAATAAACACTTTCTATAGCGGACTATATAAAAATATTAATAAAACATTTGTCAAAGTAGCACCATAAATAATAATGGATATAAAAAAGTACAACGATAACACACGCTATGAATTTCTAATTCAGACATAGAACAGACATCTTCTAAATGATACCATAGTACATAATAAATACATACACATACATTTCATCTTTACCGATTTTTCTCAGGTTAAGTAAACACATTGTCAGCATAAATGGTTTTGTTTTTAACTTCAAATAAATTTAGCAATCTATCAATAATATATTCCAATGACTGGAATCTGTACTTCTCAATTAAAAGACCAATGTTCTGAACTCATTTGATGCCAAAAACAACCCCGGTGCTTGAATCTTAGTGATGGGTGTTAATCGCTGGAGCATGTGGGCATACTATACTAAACGGGCTTGGGGCATACTATACCTAACGGCTTGGGGTATACTATACGTATCGGGCTTGGGGTATACTATACTTAACGGGCACGTAGGAATACCACACTAGTGATGGAAGCTGTTGGGGTATACTATACTTAACGGGCACGTAGGAATACCACACTAGTGATGGAAGCTGATCACCACAGGACAAACATCTTTTCTTTTGTTTTATCAATCTTACATAGCCTCCAACTCAGGTACCCAGAAATAAAATCGGAGGCTGAAATGATTGGTAATCTGGGATGTAATGACCCTATTAAACAGGCAGTTAAGGGGATCCATGCCAGCGTTTGTAATGCAGTGTCATTTACAATGACTGTGTTAATTTAGGTTCCTAGCCATAACCACCACTTTTTGGCAGTTGGTGTAATTGAAAAAAGGAATAAACTTATAACTGGGGCCTAACTTACAGCAATATTAAAAATCAGTGACATTTAGGCGGGATTAGAAAAGGCACTCCGTTAGATGATTAAAGTAGGCCTAACTCAATTACTGCCAGTCTCCACAGCACGGAGAACGCGTATCACTTCAGCATCAGAGGAACGGAACAAACATGTACGGGCAGGTATAACAAAATGTGGTAACACTGCGACATTAATGTCCCCTGTAATTGTCGTAACAACCAACAAAAGTTTGTGCTTTTATTTGGTCTCTGTCTCTGTACATTAATCAGGGTCCCTACCAACAGTAATTCAGCACAGGCATCTAACGGAATAAAAAGTGGCCGTAGCCAGCAGAGAGTAAAAAATTTACACAAGGTACATGTGTGTAGGTCTTACAGATAGACAGACCATCAAAGTGCATGTTACGTAACAGAGCTGGTAGCATTGGGACTGTTTCCCTGATGACTCACGAGTTGTCACAACTTCCGATCAAGGGCCTTCTCTGTTTTCTCTACAACAAACTTATCAAAGCTCCCGGGTTATCAGGCATGTCATAATTCTAACGACTCGGCACTAAACAGGCCAGGTAAAAAAAAAAAAAAACCTGAATCAATTCAAACGGGGTATACCTATTGTAATTCAGTAAATCTGATACAGCATATTGGAAATGACCTTGAAGTGAACTAATATAGTCAGAGGTCTTATGAAAAATCATCACATTGAGATATCTGTAACAGTCACACACAAAATGTTTTTTCTTAACAATAAAAATAAAATTTTGGAAGCCCACATAAGTCGCTAATTAAAATTGTCTCTACAAAAAAGAGAAGAAAAGAGTATAACTCTGTATTTCAGTTTTCAAAGCTCGAGGCAGTGAGATATGATTAAATGAGAGTTTTTCATTTTTTCTGCAGAGAAAAAACCCCAAGTCCAATTCCAACTTTGAAAACCGTTTTGTCTTTCATGTGGTTTCTGTGTCATGAGTATTCTTTACATCCTGATTGTCTTGGTTACAGTTTCCATGGTTACAAGCCTTGACCTTTGTACTTGGTGAAGATGTTGTATAAAACTCTGAGGGTGGACTTCAGATCCTGGTTCACAACATCTACAATACAGCAAAAATACGGGGAAATATCAGACAGGCAAATATAAGCTGTATCATTTAAAAATCCAAAAAGGAAAGATCACAAAGTGATAAAAGATGCGTTTAAGTCCAAGCACTTTAAATGGCTGAACAAATCATGTCTTTCTTTTTAATGTGAAACGTAAAACATTTCTAATCTAGACGATATCTATTGTAATTTAGTGGGGTTATCTGGAACCAGCCTGAATCCGACTGCCCCTGTAAGCTGGTACCCGCCCCCCGCCTCCACCTAACTACAGCCTATCACCGCGCACATTAACAATTCATCACTATTACTTTGAAAGGTTCATTAAACTTTTACTTAACAAATTTTTGATTTTGATCGAGATATTATCACTTTATTACTCAAATTCTACGAATCCAAATAGATACCATCAATACTTTATTTAGAAATTAATGTTTAATGAGCAAAAGAAACACCTATTACTCAAAACTCATATATTTACTTTGACAGAGTAACACACTGACTATAAAATGGATATATCTAGATAAGTTTGAAACATTCTAAGAAATCTTTAATTATAAGAAGAATATTTATTAAAAAATTAATCCATGGCCTTAACACTCCCTCCCCTCTCACTTCAGACATTTAACAAACACTGTGGGGTGGGTCATTACCTTCAGGCCGGGCCTTTGGTTTGGCGAGACCAGCATCCTGCATTAACTCAAAGGCAAAGTTCACATTATGGACCTGTAAAGAAAAAGACAGGGGATTAGAGAAAATGTATCATTCACGCAGAAGAGATAGAAATGTCATAAAAATCTCGGCTTCAGCATAAAAACTCGGAGGATCCCATCATAAAACGGAACGGAGGCCTGAGAACTGGTTCCCTTCTCTGACCGTGGGCGAAGCGGGAAAGGGGGGGAGAAACACCGCTGAATGGAGAAAGGAACATGAAGGATCTTAATGGGCCGAAGCCATTGTGTGGTGCCAGGCAATAAATTATCAATGAACTTGATGCTTACTGTAACTTATCTCAGTGAACTGAAAACGGCAATAAAAAACTCGTATAACCAGCCATTCAATTCAACCAGTCATCCAGTCTAAATGTCTTTGAGGTTTTTTGTAGGACTGAATGTGAAAGTTTTCATGAATGAATCTTGGTTTAGGTAAGAAGTAAATTATGTAAATGTTTCCACCATTTTTTTTTTTTTGTCCACGACAACAAAGGGCTGGCTCTTGTTTGTCTTTCTCCTATCTTTCTATAGCACTCCATCACTTCATCAGCTGCCTGACTGTGTATTAAAGCTTTTACCTCTCAGCAAACGGAAACTAATGCGTTCCCTACTGAATTTTAAACATAACGGATGATAACAAACTCCACTTATGAATAATTCATGAAATAAAAGGAGACTTTTTGGTCTTTTTCTCAGTATTTTTATTATGCCTACCTGTAGCCATGAATTAAGGTAATATATCATAAAACACATTCACATTTAAGATCTATTCAAATAATAAATTTACAACAATTGCTTGTCAAATTGTTTTTGACTCCACATTTTGCTTGAACAGAGATGTGCCTCATTAAGTATACATGGCCACAGATGGATGACACAACAGTACATCACCTGTACACTCCAACCTTCAGCACTATCTTCTGTGATTTGAGTCTTCCTTACTGAGTTACTTTAGAATTAGCAGAGGCAAGCTTATCACTATCTACAATTTTACTTCATTGACCTACCAAGCTTACTCCTATTATTTTTTAAATTACAGATCAAATTATACAAATGCAATTCTTTAAATTTAGTACAACAAAAATAAGTTTTGGACACAAATCTGAAAACTGAGAGATTGGCCCTTATTCATGCCCTGTAAAAGAAATTCTGCATTGATCGGTATGCTTTCATTACATCACATTTTGAATTTGATGTACCATTTAAACATGGAACATAATATTTCATTGTTAGACCCCCATGAGCCAGTGTTAAACCCCAGTTCAAAATCTATTTTAGTTCCAAAATTAAACCATATTTTATTTCTCTATAACCCCCTCCCCCTCTTTTTTCTTCCATCCTCCCCCTCCAAAAAACTCTCAGTCAGCATCACAGAATCCAGATAAAGTGCAAAATTCTGAAGATAAGGCGAAGTAAACAGACACTTGGCGCATTGCGTAATACAGTTATTTTTCTCAACGGGAGGGGCGAAACTAGGTTTCAATAAAGCCAGGCACTTTCCACTTTGTTTTCCTCCTCTGTTTACACTGACACTAATTCTAGTGACTTGATTTGCCCCTTACCTACATCAACTGTTCACAAAAAGGTTTTCTATATATATATCAGGTTTTACAAAAAAAAAAAAAAAATAAAGAAAAAAATTAGGTGTTGAAAATATCCCTCTACATGTAGCCCCAGCTCTGTTTCTTTTTTTACATGCTTCAGAGAAAACTTTTTTGAAAACTATTACTGAAATCATTCAGAGTTTCCAACAATTCGAATTTTTAAAATTTTCTCAGCATAATTCACCAGGACAATTCTGTGGATGTGCTCTAGTGGATAAATCCCCCATTCCTTGTCTTATCTAGTCCCATTCTAACTTACTAACCACTGGAGCCATCTTGTGCTGCTGATGCAATCTGTTTTCTTTGAATTATTTACTATTAATTAAGCTTAATTTGTTCTAACAAGTTCTCAGCTTTGAACATTTGCTTTTAGGGTCAAGGTCAAATGTTTTGTTTTCAAGGTCAAAATGAATCAACTCTTGCCAGTGAGTATAAACACTAGGTTAATATGGTGTACCGGTATACCCACTTTATCATCATTTAATACACTTCAAGAGTAATAACAGGTTCCCACTCTAGAAGATTAAGTCATTTTTAAAAAAAAAGTCATCACTTCAGACAAAAGTTTTTATGTGAACTAACTGAGCTATGATGGCATTGCTATATGTATCATGGCAAGTTCAAAATCATAATACATGTACTTAGAAGTAAAAGGTTTCAGGAGGGGGGGGGGGGGGGGGTGCCACGTATAGAATTTGACTTGTTTCAGGGTAGTTCCACTATTCAAAGATTTGTGTTTCAGGTGCTGATTTCTAAGTACACTAGGATATGTTATAGGTAGACAGGGCTGCCATTTCATTGAATCGGACTTGTTTCAGGGTGGTTCCACCATAAAGACACTCAACTACTGCTATCTTCCCCTACTGTCTTAAACAAAACACACAGAAAATGTATAGAAAATCTCACAAATCCATGTTTGAACTTTTTCAATAGAGTTCAAAAGGTCAAATTTGATCTGTGAGATTGGACTGTCTTATCTGAGCAATTGGGCCGATTCAAAAGATTCCAAAGCTCCTTCTTCTTGGTATGAGTCATTTCCGGGTCTTGAATCAGCGAAACAATAAGGTACCAATAAAATCCACAGAGCAGAAAAAATTATTTAAAGCCCATGAAACATTCATGCATATGCTTATTACATAATAGGGTACAACACCAAAGCAAATAAATTTTTTCCTTAAATCTTTGGTCACTGTCCAGATCAAGGGGTTTGGTACCTGAAATAAATGACTTCATTCTCTTATATACGATCTCTTATATCCTCATCTCATCAATTCAAGTCCTAAATTAGATCAGATACATGTATTCCTTATACTTGGTAATTTTTGGATAATTTTTCTAGCTATTTTCACAAATATTTCATAATCACACAAAAAAAATTGTGATATATATATATATATATATATTTATATATATATATATATATATATATATATATATATATATATATATATATATATATATATGAAATATTAGTAATTGCAAAAAACTAACTAAAAAAATTTAAAAAGATAACAGATTTACTTCTGTTTCACAATATTTGCAACTTGCATACAAAAAGGTTAATAGGTGGAATACATTTAGTCAGTATTTGTAGGTAGACCATTTTATAGACCATCAGTACTCCTCAGCTCTACCCCAAGATTAGCTGTAGGAGTGGGGTGGGGTGGGGGGGGGGTGGAGAGTGACAGGTAGTAAAGGGGTGGGGTGGGGGGCGGGGCGGGGCAGGGGTCAGGGTTAGAAAAGATGAAATGAAGATCCTAGCACAGTCAGGCTGCCAACAAACTACTCCACAACTTCAGATTCTTCCAAAGCACAACATGACCAGAGCTTCTCTTTTTCAATTGAGGCAATAGAAACCAGAGCTGCTATGGCTCCCACTTAAGCAAAAGAAATGTTCAAGGGCCCTCGACAGAGGGAGACTTCATTGCCCTGAATTCTGCTGGTCCCCAAGGTCATCCATTCATTTCATCTCCGACCTTAAAGTGTGCCAACTCACGGCAATAACACGGAGGACCTGCTAACGTACAAACATGGATGGCGTTACCTGCTAACGTACAAACATGGATGGCGTTACCTGCTAACGTACAAACATGGATGGTGTTACCGAGTTAATTTATTTTTCGATATATGTTTTTGCTATATAGGTGTTAATGAGTTATATTTATTTTAGTTAAAGTTAAGCATAAAGTGTGTTATATTAAGATCTATATGATTTTGCTAAGGTAATTTATGGAGTACGTATGTTGACAAGTTATTTTCATCTCTGATATTTGGTTAAGCTAAGGTTTAGCATGGTAAGTGTTTGAATATTAAGTTATTTCTATCTCCATTACATGATTTTGCTAATGTCAAGCATGACGAATGTTACAGATTTACTTTGTTTTTTCTTAGGTATAAGCCGAGTGTTGCTGAGTTATTTTCATCCCTGCTATTATTTTTTTCGCCTCTCCATCAGGGAAGTGATTTCATCATCAGGATGTACTGACCACATTCCAGATGACAAATCTGAAGTACCGTGACAAAGCGCCCCCTGTCTCAGCCCAGCGTCCCCCTCACACAGCGTAACACCGCGACCAGCAACCAAACCACAGAACCCCCCAACAGCCAGCCTCTCGCGAGAGTCAGCGGAAACCCCCACTCTCCGCACCAACTCGTCAACCACTTATATCTACATTCCTCGTCTGTAAAGGACCAGGAATTTTAAGATTTTTAAGTGTTTAGTACTTTTCATATAGGTTCAATGACAAAGATAAAATAACAACACAAAACTGATGACTTATATAATCTGTTGAGCTGCAAGACACTTGATGACAGTCAGCATATTAGGGGATTAAATAAAGAACTCACTTCTTCTTTGTTTGCTTAGTATTTTAAAGGTTTGTCTGTCTGTAATTAGATAAAAATAAAAAACTCATTTATCCTTTGTTTTCTTAGTACATTATGTTTGTCTGTCTTTATTGAACAATCAGTCATCCCCTGGTCAGGGAGTAGTCTATATACCCACAGGGAGCAGTCTATATACCCACAGGGTGTAGTCTATATACCCACAGGGAGTAGTCTATATACCCACAGGGTGTAGTCTATATACCCACAGGGAGTAGTCTAAATACCCACAGGGAGTTGTCTATATACCCACAGGGAGCAGTCTATAAACCCACAGGGTGTAGTCTATATACCCACAGGGAGTAGTCTATATACCCACAGGGAGCAGTCTATAAATCCACAGGGTGTAGTCTATATACCCACAGGGAGTAGTCTATATACCCACAGGGTGTAGTCTATATACCCACAGGGAGTAGTCTATATACCCACAGGGTGTAGTCTATATACCCACAGGGAGTTGTCTGTATACCCACAGGGTGTAGTCTATATACCCACAGGGTGTAGTCTATATACCCACAGGGAGTAGTCTAAATACCCACAGGGAGTTGTCTGTATACCCACAGGGTGTAGTCTATATACCCACAGGGTGTAGTCTATATACCCACAGGGAGTAGTCTAAATACCCACAGGGAGTTGTCTGTATACCCACAGGGAGTAGTCTATATACCCACAGGGAGTAGTCTGTATACCCACAGGGAGTAGTCTATATACCCACAGGGAGTTGTCTGTATACCCACAGGGAGTAGTCTATATACCCACAGGGAGTAGTCTATATAACCACAGGGAGTAGTCTATATACCCACAGGGAGTAGTCTATATACCCACAGGGAGTAGTCTATATACCCACAGGGAGCAGTCTATATTCCCACAGGGTGTAGTCTATATACCCACAGGGAGTAGTCTATATACCCACAGGGAGTAGTCTATATACCCATCGCAGACTTTTCTAATGTACAGCATTAAGATCAAACTTTTGTCAGTGACTACTGGTTTCAGTTCCCTAAATGTTTCTACTCTGTTGACAGCAGACTGCAATTCTAGCAGCCTGACGTGGGACATGTGTTTAGCATGTTTCTGACACAGAGACTTGTAGGAACGACAAGTATTTACCCAAACTCTGCATGTTGACAGCATGAATGTAATCCACATCAGATTGTTTCATAATCAAAATACATACATCAGCTAAAAACACTGGAATCTGTTTACAGAGTCACATGGTGTGAGCTATCCATAAACTAGTCTTGTAGTTTAGCTGATTGTACTAGTGTTGTAAAGTATAGACTGATAAAGCTAGTGTAGTAGTGTAGCCTGACAATCTAGTGTAGTAGTGTAGCCTGTTGTACTAGTGTTGTAAAGTAAAACCTGATAATCAAGTGTAGCCTAATAATCTAGTGTAGTAGTGTAGCCTAATATCTAGTGTAGTAGTGTAGCCTGTTTTACTAGTGTTGTAAAGTATAGCCTGATAATCTAGTGAATCCTGATAATCTAGTGAAGTAGTGTAGTCCATTTATCTACTGTAGTAGTGTAGTCTGATTTTTTAGTGTAGTAGTGTAGTCTGATAATCAAGTGAAGTAATTAAGCCTGACAATCTAGTGAAGTACTGTAGCCTGTTGTACTAGTGTTGTAAAGTATAGCCTGATAATCTAGTGAAGTAGTGTAGCTGATAATCTACTACAGTACTATAACTTGATATCTAGTGAAGTAGTTTAGCCTGACAACCAAAAATAAAATGAGCCCGAAGAACTAGTGTGATAGTGTTATCTTATAAACCAATGCAGTACAGTGTAACCTGGTGAACTAGTGTAGTTTAGTGTAACCTGATAAATTAATATGGATCATAGCCTTAAGAACTAGTGTGATAGTGTTATCTCATAGAGTGTTACCTGATGAACTAGTGTAGTAGAGTAGCTTGACAAACTAGTGTAAAATAAAGGCCTGTGTAGTTAAGCCAAATAAAAAAGTGTCATGGTGTAGTCAAATAAACTAATGTAGTGTAAAATAGACTGATTTACTATTGTAGTACATGCATTGTTTAAGTAAGTGTAGTAGTGTAGCCCAATGTACTAGTAGTAAAGCTTGATGAACTAATGTAGTAGTGTAGTCTAATGAACTAGTAGTAAAGCTTGGTAAACTAGTGTAGTAGTGTAGTCTAATGTACTAGTAGTAAAGCTTGATGAACAAGTGTAGTCTAATAAACTAGTAGAAAAGCTTGATGAACTAGTGTAGTCTAATGAACTAGTAGTAAAGCTTGGTAAACTAGTGTAGTAGTGTAGCCTAATGAACTAGTAGTAAAGCTTGATGAAGTAGTGTAGCCAAATGTACTAGTAGTAAAGCTTGATGAACTAATGTAGTAGTGTAGCCCAATGTACTAGTAGTAAAGCTTGATGAACTAGTGTAGCAGTGTAGCCTAATGAACTAGTAGTAAAGCTTGATGAACTAGTGTAGTAGTATAGTCTAATGAACTAGTAGTAAAGTTTGATGAACTAGTGTAGTAGTGTAGCCCAATGTACTAGTAGTAAAGCTTGATGAACTAATGTAGTCTAATAAACTAGTATTAAAGCTTAATAAACTAGTGTAGTAGTGTAGCCTAATGAACTAGTAGTAAAGCTTGATGAACAAGTGTAGTCTAATAAACTAGTAGAAAAGCTTGATGAACTAGTGTAGTCTAATGAACTAGTAGTAAAGCTTGGTAAACTAGTGTAGTCTAATAAACTAGTATTAAAGCTTAATAAACTAGTGTAGTAGTGTAGCCTAATGTACTAGTAGTAAAGCTTGATGAACTAATGTAGTCTAATAAACTAGTATTAAAGCTTGATGAACTAGTGTAGTAGTGTAGCCTAATGAACTAGTAGTAAAGCTTGATGAACTAATGTAGTCTAATAAACTAGTATTAAAGCTTGATGAACTAGTGTAGTAGTGTAGCCTAATGTACTAGTAGTAAAGCTTGATGAACTAATGTAGTCTAATAAACTAGTATTAAAGCTTGATGAACTAGTGTAGTAGTGTAGTCTAATAAACTAGTATTAAAGCTTAATAAACTAGTGTAGTAGTGTAACCTAATGTACTAGTAGTAAAGCTTGATGAAGTAGTGTAGCCTAATGAACTAGTAGTAAAGCTTGATGAACAAGTGTAGCCTAATGAACTAGTAGTAAAGCTTGATGTAGTAGTGTAGTCTAATGAACTAGTAGTAAAGCTTGATGAACTAATGTAGTAGTGTAGTCTAATGAACTAGTAGTAAAGCTTGATGAACAAGTGTAGCCTAATGAACTAGTAGTAAAGCTTGATGTAGTAGTGTAGTCTAATAAACTAGTAGTAAAGCTTGATGAACTAGTGTAGTATTGTAGCCTAATGAACTAGTAGTAAAGTTTGATGAACTAATGTAGTAGTGTAGTCTAATGAACTAGTAGTAAAGCTTGATGAACTAGTGTAGTATTGTAGCCTAATGAACTAGTAGTAAAGTTTGATGAACTAATGTAGTAGTGTAGCCTAATGAACTAGTAGTAAAGTTTGATGAACTAGTGTAGTAGTGTAGCCTAATGAACTAGTAGTAAAGCTTGATGAACTAGTGTAGAAGTGTAGCCTAATGAACTAGTAGTAAAGCTTGATGAACTAATGTAGTAGTGTAGCCTAATGAACTAGTAGTAAAGTTTGATGAACTAGTGTAGTAGTGTAGCCTAATGAACTAGTAGTAAAGCTTGATGAACTAGTGTAGTATTGTAGCCTAATGAACTAGTAGTAAAGTTTGATGAACTAATGTAGTAGTGTAGCCTAATGAACTAGTAGTAAAGCTTGATAAACTAGTGAAGTAGTGTAGCCTAATGAACTAGTAGTAAAGCTTGATGAACTAGTGTAGCCTAATGAACTAGTAGTAAAGCTTGATGAACTAGTGTAGTAGTGTAGCCTAATGAACTAGTAGTAAAGTTTGATGAACTGATGTAGTAATGTAGTCTAATGTACTAGTAGTAAAGCTTGATGAACTTGCGTAGAAGTTTTGTGTAATGAACAAGTAGTAAAGCTTGATGAACTAGTGTAGTTGTTGAGCTTGATATCAAGTACTGGTAGTCTGAAGAGTGATCAGATGTGGCCGTTCAGGAGTATATGTTTGGGAGTGTTGGGGGTGGTTGTGGTCAATTTTCAGTTGGTAACAGGTTAATGTTTGTGGTAACATTATTCAAACAACTACAAAACAGAACCTTTCATTTATTAATCTTTAAATGACAAGGTCCTGAAAAAACAGTATTATCTGATACAAGGATTGTACAGTGTCTTCAAAACCTTGGAATCTACTCATCCGGTGTAATTCAACTGGAAAATTTGGTCCAACATATCTGTTACTTGTGATTTCGATTTTGCATCATCTTGGTTGCATATTCAGTGAAATATCAAACTTCCTTTGCCACATTTCATTACATCTAACACAGAAGGTGCCTATTTCGGTTCCAACCCATCAACCCCCTTTATCCATCCTACAAGATCCATAAAAACTACACTATCTGTTTTGCTTTCAACCTTAATGGCCTTTTTGACAATAGCCATCATGTAAGTCAATCTTTACTATGGAGAACTCCCTGATCTCTTTTGATTGACAGCGACAGTAATGATTGATGGGCCCCCAGACCTAATTGATTTCTCTGTGATTGATGGACTGCCCCAGTTGTTTTGATGGTCCGTGTCTCTCCCGGTTTCTTCTCACTCCCGGGACAATTTTGTGGGCCGCCCCTGTGAGGGGCCTTGTCACCGGTTTGTAATTGATTAAATTGTGATTGTGTCGTATCTATTGAAATCATCACACCTGTATCAGCACACCTGTTGGATATTGATTTAACACCGAGAAATACACTTTACAAAAACTCTACATCAAATTATACAGTGAAACAATAACTTCAGGTACCTGCAGAGCAGACTTTAGTATATAAGGATTACAGTAGAGAAACAGTGCCTTTTCTCCTCACCAGTTTTGATCCCTTTAGTTCTATTCCACTCCATTATATTTTCAAACAGTTCCTTTCACCAAGAGACCCTTAAGTACACTTTGGATTAAAGTAAGAACAAATACAAACTTCAAACAAAACCTAATTTAAGTTTTTAAAACTATTCAAATTTGGATTGTTCTGTCAACACTTGCATTATCATTAAGCCAAACAGAGCATTTATATAGTTATAATGCAGGGTATTGACCTGCTAGCTAACAATGATCCAACTATACCAAACAACACGTGAGCTGTCTGTGGAAGGAATTGTAGGATCAAATGTTTTTTGTTGTTTTAAGTCACTTCCAGCTCATTTATTTCAATTCTTATTTAAACCTTTCTAAACTCTAGCAGTTCGGGTAAATATTGAAACATGAAAATATTGTTAGTAATTTCCAAAAAATAAATCTTTAATTATAGATTTGCATGTCTTTAGGCTTAAGAAACCCTGAAGGACGTAATGACGTACAATTCTTCTTCACATATTTAGTCGTTTTTCTGTACAGTAGAAAATGAACATAAAAATCAAGCGGAAAACAGAAAATGTCTTGAAGTGTGTTTTCCACGATATAACCCTAGTGGTTACGTCATATTTCTGCCAAAATAATCGTAAAACTCATTTTGTACCTGTTAGCCTGTGCTGTTGGCAGATTGATAAGTGCCCGCTGATCGTACACAGGTTTGTGTTTGATATGGAGAGGGCACATCATATTAAGGTATAATAATTACCATCACTCTGCCGACACTTAATCACTGGAAAAGGGTGAAAAACAGTTACATTGCAGACAATAATTTGCATTTAATTATTCTAATACAATCACCTCTTGGTTTGGCTGTTTTAAGCTGAGATTTTGATTGATATTTCACATACAGAAGTAGGATCTGTATTACATGAAATCAAAAGGTCAGAAAAACTAGCTCTGGTCCAAGATAGCAAATGGCATACCAAACGAAATCCATGCAGTGAGTGTAATACTGAGGAAATGTAATCAGTACACTAATACATCTGTACCCCTGTAATCCCAGCTAGCCGACAAGTTCATTTATTTAAGATATGATCTGGGGAGCGTGGAGATGAATTAAATGTAGACAGATAAACCCAGCATCATGGAGACATCTAGTGTTGGAGCATCAAGAGGAAGGGGAAGTAAGCAATGTTAATCAGAGGAGGTGGGGGCTCTGTACCTGGACAGGTGACTGAAAGCTTCTTACATTGTCTGTTATGTAGTCATCAATATGTCTATACAGACAATCAAAGCTAAACTTTGTTCAGATGAGTTTGTTTCTCCATTTACATGGTAGCTTAGTAATCACAAGTCAGCTAAGTGTCTGTGTCTTCAATGATAATAGTAACCATGGTTACTAGTATCATGAGCCAGAAAAAAGTCTCTGTGTCCCCAGTGACAATGGTAGCCATGATAATCATGAACCAGACAAGAGTGTGTTTCCAATGACAATGGTAGTCATGGTAATCATGGGCCAGACAAGAGTCTGTTTCCAATGACAATCGGAGCCATGGTAATCATGAACCAGACAAGAGTCTGTTTCCATTGGCAATGGTAGCCGTGGTAATCATGAGCCAGACAAGAGTCTCTCTGTGTGACAATGGTGGCAGCTATGGTAATCTTGAGCAAGACAAGAAACTTGGTCTATAATGACAACAGTTGCTATGAATATCATGATGTATGTAGGACTTTTATCTAATTTATCAAAGTCCATGGTAACAAGTAACGAGAAAAAAATGTGAAGTCAGACAAATTTTCTAAGGTTGATTGAATTAAATTTTTTATATCCATAATTTAATCATTAGTTTTCAAAATCAATTTTAATTGATATCCTTTCTTTTGTTCCACACACAAATCTTAGAATAATATTAAGAGTGCAATATGTTTATAAGAGTACTATATGCATATTTCAAAACTTGTTTGTAAGTTCTTCTTACTACTTGACTTGTTTTTTAATAAAAGGAAGCGATAACTGAACAAACAATCTTGAATTTAGTGCATTGAATACTCCACTTAAGCACTGATGATGCACATATTTATCAGAAAAGTTAGGGCACGCTAACTTGTTGTTTAAAAAGTAAACTACTATTGTTGTACTTAATATATTTTAAATTTTCACTTTTTCAACTTGAACTTGATACCGTTCTTCACCAAACACTATGCGACATAAACAGTAACAAGAATAGAATTCCAGGGTCCCCCGCCGGTCAAGCAGTATACTAGTATACTGTATATTGGAATATTTTCAAACATTCAGGGCTGTTCCAGAATTAAATGTGTGGGGAGGTTGGGGGAACATTTTTTTACCCCCAACACCCATTTTTTTTTTCTATTTTTCCTGTCGCAAATATATCCAAAATACTACAATCTAAAAGAACTTGACCAAAGTATTAGCAGTATAAACATTTGGTATAAATTTAATAAAAATCCGTCAAAATTTGTAGGCATGAGAGCGCTTACAAGGTCACAAAGTCCCATAACTCCAACAAAAAGTATCGACCAATGCTAATTTTCAACTTGACCAAGATAATAGTGGTATAAACATTTGGTATAAATTTAATGAAAATCCGTCAAAATTTGTAGGCATGAGAGCGCTTACAAAAAAGTGTGATAAATCCGTCACAAAGTTCCATAACTCCAACAAAAAGTATCAACCAATGCTGATTTTCGAACTTGACCAAAGTATTAGCGGTATAAACATTTGGTATAAATTTAATGAAAATCCGTCAAAATTTGTAGGTATGAGAGCGCTTACAAGGTCAATTTTTTTATAAAACGGAGTCGTTATTGTGGTCGAAGTCCCATAACTCCAACAAAAAGTATCGACCAATGCTGATTTTCGAACTTGACCAAGGTAATAGTAGTATAAACATTTGGTATAAATTTAATGAAAATCCGTCAAAATTTGTAGGTATGAGAGCGCTTATAAGGTCAATTTTTGGATAAAACAGAGTCATTATTGTGATCAAAGTCCTATAACTCCAACAAAAAGTATCGACCAATGCTGATTTTCGAACTTGACCAAAGTATTAGTGGTATAAACATTTGGTATAAATTTAATGAAAATCGGTCAAAATTTGTAGGCATGAGAGCGCTTACAAAAAAGTGTGACGGACGGACACACGGACGCACGGACACACGGACGCACGGACGGACGCCCGGCATTTCTATGTCCCCGCACCGCGTTGCGGCGGGGGACAAAAAGATTCTGAGGGAAAGAAATCAAACCTGAATATTCTTCATCACCACATTTGTCAAAAATACTTTTTTCTCACCTGCCTTCCGACCCATTGAAACATTATACTTTTTTCTTATTAACAAGTTTTATAGGTTCTATTTAAATTTCATAGGAGTAAAGATCAACAGAGGCTCATAATGAGCAACCAGTTGTCTCATTTTGGGGGTTTTATATTCTGACCTTTAGCAACCTGTTGTCTCATTGTGGGGGTTTTATATTCTGACCTCTGACCTTTAGCAACCTGTTGTCTCATTGTGGGGGTTTTATATTCTGACCTCTGACTTTTAGCAACAAGTTGTCTCATTGTGGGGGTTTTATATTCTGATCTTTGACCTTCAGCAACCTGTTGTCACATTATGGGGGTTTTATATTCTGACCTTTGACCTTTAGCAACCTGTTGCCTCATTGTGGGGGTTTTATATTCTGACCTCTGACCTTTAGCAACCTGTTGTCACATTATGGGGGTTTTATATTCTGACCTTTGACCTTTAGCAACCTGTTGCCTCATTGTGGGGGTTTTATATTCTGACCTTTGACCTTTAGCAACTTGTTGTCACATTATGGGGGTTTTATATTCTGACCTCTGACCTTTAGCAACCTGTTGTCACATTATGGGGGTTTTATATTCTGACCTCTGACCTTTAGCAACCTCTTGTCACATTGTGGGGGTTTTATATTCTGACCTTTGACCTTTAGCAACCTGTTGTCACATTATGGGGGTTTTATATTCTGACCTCTGACCTTTAGCAACCTGTTGTCACATTGTGGGGGTTTATATTCTGATCTTTGACCTTTAGCAACCTGTTGTCTCATTGTGGGGGTTTTATATTCTGACCTCTGACCTTTAGCAACCTGTTGTCACATTGTGGGGGTTTATATTCTGATCTTTGACCTTTAGCAATAACACATGTGTTCATTTCTTTGTGACTACAATATTTCATTCCAACTCAAATAAAACCTCTCAAAATGGATAGAGTCCATTCGTCTTCACTACTCAGTTCCACACACCTGATGTTATGTCCTATGTTTGTGTCCTCATTGTCCAATAAGATTCACCTCTTAGGATCGGGATATTAGCTCCAGGGATTGTGTAATTTAGTTCTTACTAGAATGAGGAACCCGTTTAGGCTGCGGTGTGTAATCCCCTATCTTTCTACACGCCTCCTCTTGTTTACCAGTATCAGTTTCTCTCATGTTACATTTAATGGGACCTTAAGTTAGAACCTCAAAAACTTCTTTAAAAATAATTTATCCCCTCTCTTGAAGTTACAAAAATAACTGATGAAAATTTGGAGCATGCAGCTGAAACAAAGCCATGCTGATTCCACCCAGCCATTCAGACAAACTAAACCTCTGGGGACTCAGCTCTTTCTTTCAGAACTAACATCAACCTATGAAAGGTGAATTTAGATCATTTTAATTATGAAATATAGACAGGCTAATCCAACTGGATATTACGATGCACTGGACCATTGGACTCTGACCTTGACCAGTGGACTCTGACCTTGACCTTTTCAGAACTACCTTCATCTTTAGAAAGGTGAATAAAGATTTAGTTAACACAACAGAGAGTAAGGACTTTCTATCATTTTCAAAACACTTTGTCATCGCCTCACTGACGACAGGTATGTATGTGTAATAAAGTCCGCGGTAACAAGAGTCTGCAGTCACATGACCACGGTAAGAGTGCATGCTGCTTGTCTGACCACGGAACACAGTGCATGTCGCGTAATCCATCATCATATCAACCAATCTCATATTTATATGACATAACGTTTTCTATTAACAAAAACTGAATTTCTGGGTGCAATATAAGGTCCTGCTGTTTTCCATACAGAATATAACTCTGCCAGCTTTTCTGAATAGTTAACACACATAGGTAAATATATAATTAACTTAGTTACAGAGATTTGGAAGCTGAAATAAAAACAGCTTTAAACAAATTTGTTGTTTTTATCCAGCTGAATCTTGATAAGAAGGAAACCACTTTTTAGTGACTATGCCGTGATTTGACAGCAATGAATATCTAATGTAAAACTGGAGATAAAGGGGCCCCTCAGGGGGAAATCAGAAAATGCACACCTGTCAAAATCTTTCATCTGATTTTTCATGTTGAAAAGTACACTGCAGAAATGATTTATTGCTTGAAATCTAGGGCAAGCTCTTCATAAATAGGCCCTGTGTTATGTCCAATTCTCCGATTGGTTGGGATTATTTCTAGTTATCCGCATCATATCTTGCATGTTATTGGTGATGCAAACATGGCAGCTTTTTTGATTCTTATTACAGGAAACCAAGGAACACAAACTACTTACAAACTACTCTTCAACAACTGACTATTACCTCAATATTCTGTTTTGCAAGAAAAAGTCTTTGTTGATCTCATAAAATCAACTTTATTTACAACTACATGAATGCTGTGGATGTGTGGTCATCACCACTATCCTCTATTGCATTGCTTCCTCCACCTGGGTAGAACAGTTCTCCACCACCTCTCTAGCACCCTATGACCAGTGACCAGTATTTCCTAGTGACCTAGAATTCAATTGGCCCTCTTAAGGGTCAATGACCTTTTGATAAAGAAAGACAACTCTCTCAATGACAATTTCTTCTTTATAAAACTATAAAATGGAAATGTGACCTTGGGCTAATATTGTCATTCAATTTATGCTGAAATTTTATGCACCTGAGTCAAATTAAGGTTTTGTGAGAAAATTCTATGCAGTTTATAAAGCATCACTGCCTAAAGTTATGTTACACCAAATAAGATGAGTAAAATCATATTCAATCCCTAAATTTATGTTTGGAGAATGCGACCAAAAACCTAGACATTGATGAATAATTTCATCACTCTAATAATAGGGCTTTATCAAAGCTGTTACTTGACTTTTGAACTGTGCGTTAGCTACACATCCTACAGATTGTTTACATCCCAACATGGCCCTATGAACGAGTGGGGCTACACTTCATCACATCAGAGCAAGGTCTATAAAACGTGGGGGGCTACACTTAAATGCATCACATCATAGCCCTATGAACAAGTGGGGCTACACTTCATCACATCAGACCATGGCCCTATGAACAAGTGGGGCTACACTTCATCACATCACATAGTAGCCCTATGAACAAGTGGGGCTACACTTCATCACATCAGACCATGGCCCTATGAACAAGTGGGGCTACACTTCATCACATCACATAGTAGCCCTATGAACTTGTGGGGCTACACTTCATCACATCAGACCATGGCCCTATGAACAAGTGGGGCTACACTTCATCACATCACATAGTAGCCCTATGAACTTGTGGGGCTACATTTCATCACATCAGACCATGGCCCTATGAACAAGTGGGGCTACACTTCATCACATCACATAGTAGCCCTATGAACTTGCGGGGCTACACTTAATCACATCACACCATGGCCCTATGAACAAGTGGGGCTACACTTCATCACATCACATAGTAGCCCTATGAACTTGTGGGGCTACACTTAATCACATCACACCATGGCCCTATGAAGAGCAAATTTTTCATAACTTTACTGAACATACAACACATACATGCATAGGAAAACAAATGTTCAAATGAATGAAAAATATTTTGAGAAGTATGGATGCCTCAAAATCTTATTTAATTAGGAACCTGCTCTTAACTTGCTTTTTTGTATTATTTTTTTAATTACAGCAAAACTCGTTTATAGCGAATATCAGGGGACAACAAGAAAAACTTCGTTATAGCCGTAATTCGTTATACGTTTATAGCGAATTCGCAATTTTTTTATAGCGAATTCGCTATAAAACAGCACTTAAGCTGACAATTCTTCAAACTATTGTACGTTTATAGAGACCATCGTCAGTAAAAAGGAATAGTCAATACAATATTTTACTTTATTCATGTGATTGTTCAATTCAACGATGTTGTTTGTAATATCTTATCTGGTTTTTTAAAATGTTTTTAACTAGCAAAAATAAAGAAATAAAACTTATCATTATCATACCACAAACTTGCAACCGGATACATGTCTGGCAAATTAAAAATAGAACCAATTCAATAAAGATATATAATTTCCGGAATTTTTTTTATTGTGGTAGACAATGAAATTGTATACAATTTATTAACATTTCTTTTATTGTGGCAGTCAATAAAAATAAATTAGATTTATAAACATAGATACATGTACATGTGTTCACGACATAAACCGGTTTTTATCTCGGGCATTATGCCACGTTAAAGTAATCGTCGAGTTTTGACTGCTTTGATTTACTGGCGTGTATGACCTTTTCAATTTCACACAGATAAGTAAAGAGACGTTCTGGGGCATTTACACTTGTTTTAAGACATTGCCTCAACAAATGAATAGAGTTAGTGCCATCGTCCAGATTTGGAAAATCTGTTGATTCTACGACTTTGTTAACGTTGTCGCTATCGGCGCTGTTTGGTTCAGAGTTAAGAATATCGTTGACGATGTCATCTTCTGGTCTTGTCTCAACACTTATCATGTTCTCGTCCACACGTGTACCGAGAGGAACATTGAACACAACTCAAAACTCCTAAATTCCTTGTAAGCCCTTGAACACTTTACTAACTATTTACATCACTACACAAGACAAATTTAAAATTCTTATGTATATTTTTTAACAATTTTTGTTGAAAAAATATATTCGATATAGGAATTTTCCCGTATCTTAAATGAATTTTGTAGTGAAAAAAATTCGTTATAGGAATGATAAAAAACGTTCAAATTTCATCTGCGGGGATCTTAAAATTACTTCGTTATAACCGTACATTCGTTATAGCCGTGTTCGTTATACGCGACAGTTTTATAAAGGATTATATAAGGACTCTGCCGGGACTTGGAAAAAAATTCGTTATAGCCGTAAATTCGCTATATCTGTGTTCGTTATAAACGAGTTTTGCTGTATAACTTTAATATCATTTTCTTGAAGCAGGATCTTAGGTTGTAAACACTGACAGCATATTCAATACATCGGTAATGCTGTCAAATTCTTTTAATTTTTAAGCCTTGTTACATCCGACACATAAAACTTTTGGAATCATGTAATTTTCAAAACTCTAATGACTTTAGTTACCCTGAAACCATGCCAGATATTTTACAGTTTTTTCTTTTATTCTCCTTTCTTTGTTTCAAATAATGTCATCCAACCAGACCATACAGCTTAATAGTTTATTTCCATCTCTAGATGGCAGATAAATCTGCAATTTCTCTCACAATGAATATCACAGTGTTCGGGTCACAAGTTATGTTTTCAAAAGATCAGAATACTAAAACAAGCATCACCGAAACTCAGAGGAAAACAGGTTTTCCTTTGATTCTCTTTTGGGGTCGGATTGTCACTACAGTTTATAATTACCTTCTGATCAAAGTCCTCAGGTGTCAGATGAAAATCATACAGTGGTACGAAGTAGCCCTCCAGTAATCCCATCAATAGAACTAGGTGAACTCCATCATGAAACTGTCAATAAGAATTACAGAGTTATTCCCCTTAAAATCAAACAAGAGTTACAGAGCTGCTCACTAATAAATACACTGATTCCATCAAGAAACAACAGTTACAGAGTTATCTCCCTTCAAAGACAGATAATTCATAATCAGCTGATATATGACTTGACATGCTTTTGTAACACTATAATGTGAGGTGTTTCACCCATAGATAACAACAGCATCAATACAAAATTAGAAATATTGCACCAGAATGTAAAAAGATGACTTCTGGAGCCGGGTGTAAGAGGCTCTCACCTGGGATTCAATGTCGGCCACCTCCAGGTTTATCTTCATCAGCTGCTTGTTCACAAATGTCACCAGAGTCTGCAGACACAGAAAGCGTGTTACAATAAACTAAAAAGTCATAAACTAGAGGGAGACCTGTAAACTATGTTACAATAACCTGGTCTTAAGTCACCAGAGTCTGCAGACAAAGAAACCCTGTTACAATAAACTACAGGACATGAACTAAAACCTGTAAGTCGTGTTATATGTATATCAAATGGATCTAATTAAAAGCTAAAAGGGATATGATCAAAATATAACTTCACTGCTGCAGTTTGTTGTGCAGTTAATAAAGTGTAAATTGCACAAACCCAGTTTGTAAGAGATGCTTGTCTAAATATTGAATAGTAAATCATATGATATGAAAATATCATGAAAAAAGTTAACAGGCCTAGAAAAACTGGCTACACAGTTCTGCACAAAACTTAATATGGCTATGTGGTCAAGGCCATTCTATCTAAGTTTTTCACATCAAATCAAAGAGAACATGTACATGTATGTTGCAAAATTAAATTGATAATCTAGCACTATCCAAGTGATTTTTTGGATATGTCCAATACGTCAAATGTGAATAATAAAGTAAATTTGATCATTTCAAAGATGAACAATGATTCATCACATACTGTGGTTTCATCAATATTCGTTGAATACCCATTTTCGTGGATTTCGTTGTTAAGTTGATCCACGAAATTAAATGTTCATTGAAGTTCAATTTCAACTAACATTTTGTATTGATTGGATCATTGGCCACGAAATAACGTATCCTTGAAACTGTGGTTTTTAGAAAATCCACGAAAATTGATACCCACGAAAATTAATGAAACCACAGTAATTATCTTCAGGAGGTTTCCTGTCTGTCGGACACCTTACCTTTTTGACGAGATTGAGTTTATCTGGGGCATGGTCAAACAGCGTGTCGAACGCATCTCGCTCTGTAATGTTGACAGAAATAACAGTGAGTGACGAGGGGGAGAGACAGAAAAATTAATTATCTAAGTTCAGGTTTTATTGCTCTCTCCTTTTACGGTAAACAATGATCAAGACTTAGTCTAAAATTAACAAATCTAGTACAAGTATAATTGCATTCTTTTTAGATATAATTCAAAAATCCAAACTTACCAAATCTCGCCCCTATATCTCTGAAAGAGTATATTAAAACACAATAAAGAACACAAATCGATAACATGTTACTAGGTTATTACCAAAATCTATTCCTTATCAGAATTACAGAAATAAAAATAAGCCAGGCAGTTTTTACTGTTGAGTCTAATTCAATGTTTGTTTCTATGTACTGGGTATATGTGAATTATTTATTATACTAAAAAGATTTACACCTACTGAAAAAAATTAATAAAAATTTCCAGACAAAACACACAAATAAAGCAAACTAAAAGTTTCTGTGCCCCAAGATTCATTTCAGTTTCCAAAATTTTCGTTATTTCATTCTACCAGAAGTTGAACTTTCTAAACAATTTACACCAACTGAAATCATCAGACTCAGTAATACAGTCCGTGTATATATGGTAAACATACTCGTTGACAGTAGTGATATCCTCGGCCACTCTCCGGGGCTGTAACATTCCATCTCGCTTCTGTGTTGATATAAAAAGAACAGATTAAATCAGTTATCAAAATTATAGCATTCAAATTGTTCAATCACAAGTACTATGTTGGCTTTGTATTTAGTCATGGGGCAAAAGTTTTTACTAGCGTTTTTCAGTAGCAAGGCAGACGATTGGATCTCGTTGCTTTATTATCACTACACCAAGAGTTTAACTGTCTCTGTTACACCCCTGTGAATGTGTTCGGAATGTTTTTATTATCATTGCTAAGGATGTAATTAATCAAGAGGTGCTCAAATGAAAGTTCACGAGACTTCACCGAGATTTGTTCAGTTCCTGTGAAATTTTGAGTGGAAGTATAAGTGTTTGGGTATTATTCTTAAAATACGTAATTACTGGTTGTTTTTTATATCATATCCTACTTTGATTTATGTTCAAACATGAAATTTCATTAAGATTTATGTCTTATTTCATCATCTAGTGGTTATTTAAACTAAACGATGTTATTAAGATCAGATTTATCATTCGTGTTCAACCACTCTACACGTGGTTGAAAGTATAAACATTGGGCTGTTTAATAAAATTATAGCCATTTCTTATGCTTTTGGTGTGCAAAACTATGCTTTTTAAAAAAAGAATGGGTGTCTGATTTTTATAAAAACTCATTTTCAAGAAACATTCTGCAGGAAATAATATAGTCTGTTTCACTATTGATGCTATTACTAGGTCATGCACGGATCCAAAATACTGCTAAGAAGCATGTTAATTGTTGTAACAGCAGAAAAAAACCTATATCTTCTATTGTCACATTTATTTCTAGAACTCATTTTATCCATCAATTAATGGAGATAAAGTTTAAAATTAATAAACGTTTAGATTTTGTATTTGACTTCAGTTACCTAGATTCCATAAAAGTGACTATAAATAGAGCAACAATTTTTACTGCGAAACTGTAAGGGTCAAATAAAACCACGTGTTCTAAATTTTAATGACAATAACATTCGCAAGGGTGTGTCATCAACAATTGATACTGTTAAGTGTCAGATCAAATTAAAAATTTTTACAAAAATTACATTACAAAATATTTACTATCTAGCATTTCTTAAACTTTTAAGACAATGAGAGTGCAGTTAAATGTTTTTAAAAACAGTAAAATCTGATAAAAATAAAATCAAGTTTCAACCAAAAACAATGTCCGACTCACCGTGACAACGACTAGGTTTACGGAAACATTTTCTGGCAATCTGATTGGAGCTCGGAAATGTCTGGCCAAGGCAACCAGGAGATGGAGAATGGCCACCAAGTTCTTAGAGTGGACACCTGCCACAGAAAATCAGTGATGTAAACAAAGAATGCAATGAAGTCAGCCTTTCCTGACTTAAATGATCAATTTTTATTGTTAAAATCATTGATGTAGATATAAATTGTTCACACAAAAACCTGCAAAGAAAATTTTCCTACCAAAGCTTTACTGAATCTACAACAACTTCCTATTTACTGTATACTGGGAAATATTCGCCCCCGTTTTATTTTCGCCCCTTTTGCTTTCGTTGTCAACAAGCAAATTCTAATGTCTTAACCTGAATGCAGCATATCCTTCTGATTTTATATACAACATGTCACCCACGCTCTATTATGATTCATAAATAACTATCTATGCCTAAAAAAATCTATAAATAACTTACTGTCCACGCTCCATTTACACTGGGTCTCGGGGGGACTCTGTTGTAGAATTCTACAAATAACTTACTGTTCACGCTCCATTTACTTTGGTCCAGGATGGACTCTGTTACAACATAGATTTCTATAAATAACTTACTGTCCACGCTCCATTTGGGGGCTCTGTTGTAGTATTCTACAAATAACTTACTGTTCACACTCCATTTACTTTGGTCCAGGATGGACTCTGTTACAACATAGATTTCTATAAATAACTTACTGTCCACGCTCCATTTACTCTGGGTCCAGGGGGGGCTCTGTTGTAGAATTCGGTTGATGACGGTGAGGATAATTTGTAGTTTCTGTTTCTGACCTTGCTCTGACTGTGTGACCTCAGGAACTTCGACTCTCAACCCTGCCAACTTTTCTGCAAAGAATGGAAATAAGTTTTCATTTTATATATCAATTTTTTTATTTCTTATCAGAAATGTCTATGGCTGGGCACTTTCATTAATGTCCATGCAATGGTCTGTTTTGAATTTAACTTAAAATAAAATTACACAATTTGACCTATTGATATTAATAAGAGGTAAAATCTTTTTATCGTTAATAACATGACAGTGGAATCATTAGAATTCAAGGTGGATTCATTTTATGGATTTTGTTGGTCTCCCTTATCCACAAATTTACATCACCAACAAATTTGCACAGAAATGAATCATTTGACAGTACTTTGATTGGCAGGGGTGGGGTGGGGGGGTTCTCACCAATCAGCTTTTGGAGAATCTGTCCGTCAAATAAATCCTCCTCAATGTCCTTGACAATGATCCGGTCATCAGCAAGAACGTCATTGATCCAGTCCAGCAGCATCTGTCCAAACAAACAGAAAACACACAAAGTGCTTAACTCTGGCATAAAACACAGAAAGTGCTTAACTCTGGCATAAAACACACAAAGTGCTTAACTCTGGCATAAAACACACAAAGTGCTTAACTCTGGCATAAAACACACAAAGTGCTTAACTCTGGCATAAAACACAAAAAGTGCTTAACTCTGGCATAAAACACACAAAGTGCTTAACTCTGGCATAAAACACACAAAGTGCTTAACTCTGGCATAAAACACACTAAGTGCTTAACCCTGGCATAAAACACACTAAGTGCTTAACTCTGACAGAAAACACACAAAGTGCTTAACTCTGGCATAAAACACACAAAGTGCTTAACTCTGGCATAAAACACACTAAGTGCTTAACTCTGGCATAAAACACACTAAGTGCTTAACTCTGGCATAAAAAACCACATACAGCATATCTTTGGCATAAAACACACCTATACCTTAACTCTGGCATAAAACACACATATACCTTAACTCTGGCATAAAACACACCTATACCTTAACTCTGGCACAAAACACACCTATACCTTAACTCTGGCATAAAACACACAAAAAGCTTAACTCTGGCATAAAAAAACCACATACAGCATATCTTTGGCATAAAACACACATATAGCTAAACTCTGGCATAAAACACACATATAGATTATAACTCTAGCATAAGATACACTTAGCATAGCTCTGGCATACAACACACAATTATAGTAACACACAAAGTGCTTAACTCTGGCATAAAACACACAAAGTGCTTAACTCTGGCATAAAACACACTAAGTGCTTAACTCTGGCATAAAAAACCACATACAGCATATCTTTGGCATAAAACACACCTATACCTTAACTCTGGCATAAAACACACATATACCTTAACTCTGGCATAAAACACACCTATACCTTAACTCTGGCACAAAACACACCTATACCTTAACTCTGGCATAAAACACACAAAAAGCTTAACTCTGGCATAAAACACACCTATACCTTAACTCTGGCACAAAACACACCTATACCTTAACTCTGGCATAAAACACACAAAAAGCTTAACTCTGGCATAAAAAAACCACATACAGCATATCTTTGGCATAAAACACACATATAGCTAAACTCTGGCATAAAACACACATATAGATTATAACTCTAGCATAAGATACACTTAGCATAGCTCTGGCATACAACACACAATTATAGTAACTCTGACACAGAATAAACGTACATAAAAACTTTGACAAAAAATTTACTTCAATCAAACTCTTATTTCACACAACAATTACAAGCAGAAAAATTTGTTGACTCAGGAAGCAATTTTCTGTGGGAAGTCCAAAGTCAAGTGATAAGTTAAAGGGGCATGGTCACGATTTTGGTCAAATTCTATTTTTCTGTTTTTACTATTTATAATGCTTTAGGAATGCATTTATAATAATCACATGAAATTTGTGAGTCAGTCCTATAGTTACTGTGGAATCATTTAAATTGTGGGGGCCAATTTTCATGGATAGCGGGTTTTTTGTTTATTCATGGGGATGTAATTTCGTGGATGTGTCGGTTTACAGTTTCAGTGAGAAAATGAAATCTTTCTGTTTCAAAGTTTGTTTTTGTCGAGGATGTAAATTTATTGGGGAGGGCTACCCACGAATACCACAAAAATTGAGCCACCACGAATTTTAATGATTCTACAGTATAAGCAAGATACAGAGCTAACAATTTCTTGTCATGTAAACAAGGCTCGTATCTTGTTTTCGCTTACATAGGTTCAATATACAAGTAAAAATCTTTTTCACGTATTTGTCTACCTTCTTATTCATCTTAAGCTTAGATAAACAGTTCCTAATGTTTAACACATACCTTTTAGGGCTAAAACAGGAATTTTCACTTCAACATTCAATTTGTAAACAACAGTTTGTTTACACAGCAAAGAATTGTAAGCTCTGTAACTCGCTTATTACTCAACGAATGACACTCAAATTTTGGTTGCCTATTAAAAATGTCTTACAGAAGCATTGTTTACATTAAAATCAAAATTTAAAGATAATTTTTGACTAAAATCGTGACCACGCCCCTTTAAGACGTGAAGGTGGAATTTCAAATTTCATATACAGACCTCTTTATAAAAAAAACTTTAAAAAGAACAAAAATCTAACAGTATTCACAGGATGTACAATGGTGGACAATCTAAGGATTCAGATCTTAAAACACAAAGGCTTTAAGCATAAAAACTTTTTCTGCTGGATCTTTCTAGATGTACCTTTATCAGGTCTCTGACTTTGGGGTCATCCCTTGACTGTGGTTCAATCATGGACCGCTCTTCATTTTCATCTAATAAAAATATCAAAACATAGTCATATCTAAAAAGGTATTATAATACAATAGTGTAATGATCCAAATGTGAATTTAAATTCAAAGCATTTATCTTCTCTCTGTCTGTTTTATGGAACTTCAACAGAACGCGAGTAGATTTTTTATGTAGCCAATGCTTAAGTATTAAACAAATGATCCAGTGTGTGGTTGATATATATGGCATGTGTTTTTAACTACATACTATCCATAATGCTGCTATCTTACCCAGTGTGTAGCCCTCGGGCCCGATGTCAGGGACGGTAGGGCTGGTTGGAGCTTCTATGGCATGCTTTCCCTCTTCCTGTAGCTCGCTTACTGGAAAAAGAAACAGCAAAGTTGTTCAAGGACTTCCTTATTTATACTATAAGACTCACTACTATTGTAACCATTCTGCAGTCTTTTGTGGAGCAGGTTGTCTGCTCCATTCAAAAAAGCAAACAGAAACATATAGCAAAATTAAGTCATCACTACAAGTTATATTGTCTCATCAATGTGTTATATCCTAAGAATTTAAAAGATCTGCTTCTATTCTGTTTGCTGACACTGGTTTAAATGACAATATATATTATCCACTGCTTTCTTAAAGTTCCTATGGGGAAATGATTTTAATCCCATCGAAATTGCAGAATAGGTAAAGACTCAAAGAATTCACCATTCAGTGTACATAGTACATTGAATGAAATAATGAAAAAAGATAGTTAGACTGAGAAAAGTGAAGGATCAATATTATCAAAAATAATCATTTCTTTAATGAAAAAAAAAAAAAATACAGATCAGGAGAAACCCCCTGAGCTTGCTGAAACGCCATAAATAGAAAAAAAAATACAGCACGATATCAATTAGATCCGGAATGCGGATCATATCATCTGTATCATAAAAAATGATAGATCTTATAAATCTATAAAAAAAAAATTATCAACGTGAAAACTGTCAGTAGTCAATATCCTTATATGGAATGTAAACAAATGTTGAACTTGATGAATTTTAAGCTTATCACTACCTTTATTCATTATAAAATATTATAACAAAGCAAAGAACATTGAAGACCTTCTTTAGCTTTCTTCTTTCTGGCGAGGGTCCCCCCTAACTTATCCAGAAACGACTCGTCTTTCTTTTTCGGAGTTAGAGTACTTGTAGGAGAAGTAGCCATTTCTTCGTTTCCGGTCTACCTTTAACATTACTAATTGACGGAAAATTACGTAAAAATGGTATAGAGTAATTTACATTCACAAATCCTTATGATAAATTTACAGTTTGATATAAAATAAAAAGGAATATTAAAACCCAAAAGATATATTTTGAATTATCAATTTAAAAACTTTTTTATCATTCATCCCTTTAAAGATTTATAATCTCTAATATTAAACCTAATGTAATAAAAAAATATCTCTTCTCATTTGGTAATTCAGTAATGCAGAAGATGACACATAATGATAAGTTTTTTATAAGCCCATGGTAAGTGGTGTAATTTCTAGCGAAAAGAGGAAGTTTTTCAAAATAACATATAGCTTAGAGAGTATAAAAGTTCAAAGGTCGAATTCGTCTGCTTGAAGTGGGCAAGGGCACCTGTGACAGTAGGAATCGTCTGAGTTTTTGAAAAAAAACTACTACATTATTCAAAGGTAAGACGTTAGCTCTAGTTAAGAAAAATAACACTTGAATTATTACACACACTGTCGTTTATATGCTGTGATTTTATGAGCACATTGTGTATTTTTTATAATGCGCAGAGCTCATGATGTAGACGACACACACTTCATTACAATTCCGGTCAGTGTTCGACATGTCTGATGAAACAGAACAGTTGTTTAGAATGTTCCAGAAAAGTACCATCTATAGGGCAGACCTGTTCAATGGGCTTTTCACGAAAATAATTTAACTGAACCGTGATATTATAGTTAACTAAAGGCGTGAAAACGTTAAAATAAGTTTCGTAATTTTAGGCTATGTACATGATGTATGGCAGATTGTAGGTATGGAAGATCAAAGAGCGATAACTCTCGATTTTTGACCTAAATTTGTTTCCAAAATGGCGTTGTATTTTTACTATCGGGTGGTCTCTGATTACGTCCTTGTACGCTGTGTCAATTGCAAAAGTAGTTCCATTATTTCTTAAGATAGATACCCAACATGTTGGCGCATTTGTATATCAAGGAGAAATTGTTGATGGCTGACTTTTAGCGGGAAAAAATTTCTTCCGAAAGTTTTGAAAGAAGCGTAAAAATATAAATCACGAATATACAGCTAAATGTTATGTTTATTAATGTTATTATAAATGTTTTTTATCGCAAATAATTATTTTTTAAAAATTACAACCGCGTATTAAGGATATACGAGGCAATTAAAAATGCCCTATATTTCTGTCGCGCGGAGTTATGTGCCCTTTGTTTTGGTTTGGCGTAGCTAACAGTGCAGTCTGAGTCTACACGTGGAAATCAAATACAGTAAATTACAGTAAGTTTATTGATGTTTTAATTCATCTTTTGTAAAGTTTATCGTATTAACGTATTATTAAGATTCAAATTCTTGTATTTCACTTGAAAGCATCAGCAGATAATGACTTCCAGACGGAGAAACCTCAGCCCAAGTTCGAATTCTCTCAGCAGTTTTTTGACTACCAGAGAAACGCATGGAACTGTAGAAAGTCGAGTAAGTTTTATGCAACTGATGATATCATTATGCGATTTTGATGAATATAACATGAATGAAAGCAATATGAAAGTTCTACTTGGACGACTCGTCCTTGGCAAAGATGAAAAAGCTAGGCATATCCTCAGTCTCATTGAAAACTATTTCATGTCCATGGCATTTGACCGACCAACCGTAGTAGGAATATACATGCACATAGAGTCTAAACTGGAATCTATTAGAGAAATGCGAGAATCTATTAACACCAGGGAAACTCTCAAAGACCTAGAGAAGCAATATGCTTATGCATTCATGTAAATGGAACCATTATGAGTATCACAACTTTTGAAAAACTGTTACCACTTTTAGATATTAAAGACCTCTCTGAATTTGACATACTGTTAACAAATAAACTGGCATTAGATTTATTTGATTATGCAAAATCAAAAGGCATTAAGGAACAGAAAATGTGCAACTGGTTCCAGCAAATAGTTTCCATCCCTATTAATATGAGAAATTTAGTTACAAATTTGCATCGTTTGAAGAAAAATACACAGAAAAAGAGGGGCCTTTTAAAGGAAACTTTTCTACAAGAACCTTTTAAATGTCCAACCCTGAATGAAAGTTCTATATGTACAAACAAAAGTAGATCCTCTGATTCTACCTTGGCTACATCTATAGCTGCAGACCTTCACAAAATGCAACAAAAAAAGGATGCTGAAATATCATCTTTAAAGAGAAAGTTATTGGATCAAAAGGATGAACAAAAGAAAACCCTGAAGAAACTACGGAAAGAGCACGAACAAGAAAAAACCAAAATCAAAGGTCAAAGCAGCAAGTTAAGATTAACAACCAAAACCTCAAAACAGAGAGAAAAAATATCTAAAATTTATTTTCAGAGAGAGAAAAACAAGGTTATTAAGATGCGCAAGCAATTTTTTGATGTACAGAAAGTTTCTGGTAATAATGTTAAAAAGTTACAAACAATGAAGCAAGAAAATCGGAGTTTGAAAAATGAAAATGAGACCTTGAAAATGAAGATAGATGAGTTGAATGAACAAGTGTGTGAAAGAGAGTCAACAGTAGGTAAACTTTCATCAGAATTACATCAGTTGGAGACAAGTTGTCAGTACCTTGAGACTTTATTACATGATCATGAAAGCGTTGCTGTGTTCGATAGTGATAGCAATTCTTATATACCTGCATATAGACAAGCAGTAATGAAATTAACTAGTCTTAATGTGGCAACAAGTAAAGTAAATGATGTAATTAACACCTCCTTGAAATTAGTGGGTAAAAGTTTAGAAAATTGTCCCTCTCGCAAAACTGTAGATGCAATAGTTAGTGAAAAAATAGCTGTCAGTAGTGCTCAGGTAGGGCAAAAGCTGAAGGGGGAAAAAAATACAACTTTGTACTCGGATGAAACTAACAAATTTGGCAAAACATATAATACATTTTTGATATCAGATGAAGACAAGAATGTGTATTGTTTAGGCTTAAGAGATATGTGTAACAAATCATCTCATACTACTTTAGAGACATTCAAAGAAATATTATCTGATATATCAGAGGTTTGCAATGAGAACATTGATAACACTATTGGTGATAAAATATTGTGTAACCTTCAGAATTTTATGTCTGACAGGGCCAAAACAAACATTGCCTTTACTGATTTGTTAGTAGATTATAGAAAAGAAATTATGCCACAGATTTTGAAATCATGGGATGATTTAGATTTTGAACAGCAAGATGCTTGTTGTAGAGTGAACAATTTTTTCTGTGGTTTACACTTGCTTGTAAACTTTGCAGAGTCCTCATCATCTGTTCTTAAGAATTATGAATCTATGTGTGAAAAAATAGATAGTTCAGAGTCATTTAAAGATTTTTATTCTTTAGACTTTGAAGAAAATGATGATGTCAATATTTCAAAACTAGATGGACATGTTATTACTTTCTTAAGATTTTGTGCCAAATGTTTTGGTAAAGGTGTCGATGAAAGAAATGGTTGTTATGCAGATTTTTGTACTTATTGTAGAGACAAAAAGGAGAGGAACTCCTTCATTTCTTTTAGAGGTAATAGATTTAATGTTATTTTCCTTATGGCAGAATTTGCATTTTTTCATAAGAACCATGTATTAGACTTTTTAGACAATGTCCATGGTGCAACCAACTTTGTGCAAAAAGCAACTTTACAGTTGTGCAAGTCTAATGTTGTCGTAGCTGAGTGTAAAGTTCTTGGTTTGATTTCTAAATTAATAACTGCTCCTTTGTGGCGAGTTATTGAAAGGAATAAACATGTTTTGGATATGAATAATTATTATGAGTTGTTGCTTGATTTTTTGAAAGAACAAGGACAGTGTGCTTTTGATTTTATAAATGCAGATAAATATCCATTTGAAGAAGAACTGATTGTAAAAGACAAATTTTATGATTGTTTATGTATACAAGATGAAAAAATTGATGTTATAGCTGTGCAGGTTGCACAAAATTTGTTCACCTCATATTACAAGATACTAAATGCTGCAATGAAAGAGCAGCTACCAGGAGGAGCCTTCTATACATTAAATTCAGAAAAAATCACAGAAACATCATCGGTTATTCCCCACAACAAGCTTCCAGAGAGAGCCTTCGGAATGTTGGATTTCCTGATTAGAAATCGACCAAATGCAACAACGCTGACAAATGAAGCGTTTATTTTATTTGCTTTTAATAAGACTTGTGACTGGCTTGAGGAATTACCTTTAGATGAGAAAAACCACTTGTTGAATATTTCAAAAACACAAGGAAGACAAATAAGAGAGAAATTTAAAGAAAGATATAAAGAAATAGAAAGACAGAGACTAGAGTCACTCAAGAAAAAGCAGGAAGATTTAGTAAAAAGGAAGGAGAGATTGTATAAAAAAAGGGAAAAACAAACATCAGAAATAATATATTATGGATTGTGGCAGAACAACACCACGATGGAACAGATGCTCCAGTCTATTCCAAAGGTATCCGAGAAAAGAAAAGCTCTTGTTGCACAACTACGCTTCCGTTCCAATGTTTTGAAACAAGTTGTGAAAGATAAATCCATTTTTAATGCGACTTCCAAAGGTAAACATCTCTCCATTGAACAGCTAACTATGAATGTGCGGAAGCTTATAAATGATGCTACAACAATGGAAAAAGAGCCCAAACACGCACCCCCTCCATTTCTCGTAGGAAAAAAAGTAAAGCACACTTTTAATGAAGGGATGTTTACTGGAAGAGTAATAAGCACTGTCCCAGGATTTCATGATTTTTTTAACATTATTTATGACCATGACCTAGATGAACATGGCAAAGTTACAGAGGCAACTGCTATATATACATACAAGTTGATGAATGACTATAAAGCAAACAAACTTGAAATAATTCCAGAGGTGGTGAGTGGAATTAGCAAGCATGAATCTAAGTTCCCAGTCGATGAAACAAGGAGTTTCATTTCTTTTTTATTTTTATCCCCTATCTAACAGCACAGATTGCCCCTCACACATTGCCCCTCACTTGCTTTTAAATTGGTTTATCATTTCTTTTTACTAAATTATTTTTACGAAATTATTAACAATGCTTATACAATTTAATCAATATAATTATGAGACATATCAGATTTAGTTTTAATATGTCACACTAAATATATTTTATCAGTTTACTTTCAAACTTCATTAGTATGTGTATTGTAGAATTAAAACATAAACATTTACTTGGTTTATTTTAATAGCAAATTATATTCTTATTTACAAAGATTTAAAAAAAAATTGATGTTTAAAGCTTGGGGAGTGAAGAGAAGGTTTGCTAATTCATTTCATTTATTGTTTTTGCAGATATCCTGTGCTTTGTGAAAGTGTTTGGTGGCCCTGTGAACTTTGCAAATGGTCGAAGTAAAACAAAATTGGTGTTAAATAAAATTTTGGAACCATATTTTATGTGTTTGTATTTTTTTTAAAAATGGTAACAGTTTTTTCCAAAACAAACATAGAAACGTTCAATATTGAATTTGCTGTATTTCCCTTATTTGTGAAGCAAATCTGGAAAATAAAACTGTTTTGTAAATGCCATAACTAGAACTTTAAGGTAGTGCAAGCAGTTTTTCTAGAATTTGTGTGAAAAAATATCGTCTTCCATACCTACAGATTGAGCAAAAGTATTTGGCAAAAATATGTCAAATCCGCATTAGAATAGATACGATGTAACAACTTTAGGTGAACCAAGTTTTCTGGAATTACAGTCAACTCGTACAGTGAAGTCGCCAATTCCGGGTCGTCTCCAATTCCAGGTCACTCGTGTGTATTTCATGTCACCTTGTTTAAATTGAAGCCAAAAAAAACCTAAATAATAAATACATTGATCACGAGCTATAGGCTTTTCTGTCTTTGATCATGTAATGATATTTGAAAATTAACACTAACAGACTCTCCGAGAAACAAATTCAGAAATCAAGCTCTTTCGAGATGGAGATTTTCACACATCTTAAATTCTTTGACATGCTATTTTTATTATATACGCTGCAGGGTGGTTAATGTGAAAGTTGTGGGAGGGTGTCAATGGAGGAAAAATATTGCACATGCATTCAGTTATATGTCAACAATTATTCAGAATGATAACTGCTCAAATAAATTTACACCATTGAATTAATCAATCAGGAGGGAATTTCATCGATTGCGGGTCACTTTAGTTCCTAAAACATTTTCTGCAGATTTACGAAAACGTGAAAGCGAAAAAAGAGATTCAATTGAATATAATGATCCATCCTGATCAGGTGTCATTTTATTATACCCCCCGCAAACGAAGTTTGGGGGGGTATATAGGAATCATCTTGTCCGTCTGTCAGTCCGTCTGTCCGTCCATCTGTCTGTGCAATCGTGTCCGGTCCATATCTTTCTTATGGAGAAACAATGGAAGTTCTTACTTCACACAAAGATTGCTTATGACATAAGGGTGTGTCTTGACCTTGACCCAAGGTCATTCAGGCAAGGTCAAGGTAACTGGCAGAAAAAATACAAAATTTGTGTCTGGTCCATATCTTTCTTATGGAGAATTATTGGAAGTTTTTACTTCACACAAATATTGCTTAGGACCAAAGGGTGTGTCATGACCTTGACCCAAGGTCATTTGGCCAAGGTCAAGGTCACTGGCAGAAAAAAGTGCAAAATTTGTGTCCGGTCCATATCTTTCTTATGGAGAATTATTGGAAGTTCTTAATTCACACAAAGATTGCTTGTTACCTAAGGGTGTGTAATGACCTTGATCCAAGGTCATTTAGGCAAGGTTAAGGTCACTGGCAACAAAAATATAAAGATTTGTGTCTGGTCAATATCTTTCTTATGGAGAAACATTGAATGTTCTTACTTCACACAAATATTGCTTAGGACCAAAGGGTGTGTCATGACCTTGACCCAAGGTCATTTGGGCAAGGTCAAGGTCACTGGCAGAAAAAGTGCAAAATTTTTGTATGGTCCATATCTTTCTTATGGAGAAGCATTGAATGTTCTTACTTCACACAAAAATTGCTTATGACCAACAGTTTTTAAAAAAAATAGAGCAGTTGTTATTTATAGAAAATGGACGGTGAAATAGATTCATGCAATATTTTCTATAATTGGAAAAATTCACGCATTATGATTTTTATCTTAGCAGGGGGTTTCAATTGTGAGCTTGCTCACAGTACCTCTAGTTTATCTTGTTTGTTATTTTTCTTAAGGTTTATTTTTCTTTTTGTCACAATGATGACATAGTGATGATCATTTCATTCTGAATCACAACTATCATTTACATTTAGAAATTGGTTCCTGTTACTTGAGTATCAGTAGTTGTAAATATATTTTTCTTATATGCTGCAAATTTATGAAAATTGTGTTCTGACATTACTGACACTTTGAAGTCACATGACATGAAAATGCACGGAGAAAATGATTCGGAAGTGGGGAAACCATGACTTGTTGAAATGCCTCTATAAATATTGTTTCCGGGAATTTATTTTCAAAAACAAAATGAATGCTTAATAACTCACAAAATGTACTTTCAATATACATGTAGTATAAAATTTATATAGAACAACTTTGCAAAATATCAAAGAAACAGTCTGACATGACCCAGAATTGGCAACTTCACTGTACCCAAATTGACAACATACCAAAACTGAATTGAAACCAAATGGTCCAGTCATACCCAAAACTCTTTCAAATTGGTGTTTTGAGGAGACTGTTGACACTGAAGTCTATCCCAAGGTATCTATGGAGCACATTTGGATGATTTTTAATAAAAAAAAAAGATACACATACCTGTGAAAGAATTGCAATATTGAAATCGATGAAAGGGAAAATATTTTTCATACGTTTGAATGAATTAACAATGTTTGAACTCTGAGGTATTTACAAATAATCATTGACAAGTAATTGAGCAAAAAGTGAATAGACTGAATATCAAATTGGAACAAAGTTGTCATTTTAGAGAGCAACATCTGCCGAGGGCTAATGATAGGTACATGTAATGTATACTAACAACAAAATAATGATGTGTGGTTATTTAAGGAGATGTCAGAGTACCTAAAGCCAGCAGCAGCCATTGCTTTGCCCTTTTTAGGTGGAGCAGCTGGATCTGTGATCTCAAGAACAAACATTTCTCAATGGTATGAGGTGAGTTATATGTCAAATCAGGTGTGTGGGCTTTGTTATAATCACCTCATAATTGGAAGATGCGAGTAATGTGTTAGCTAGGTTTGTAATTTTAAGCACATTTGTGAGGTAAGTGATGTCATATCAGTTATGTGAGGTTTGTAATAAGCAGCTTACAGTGGTTTGGTATGGGGCAAGTTCTGTCAAATCAGCTTGATGAGGTTTGTTATAAGCACCTCACAATGATGTGAGGTAAGTGATGTCAAATCAGTTGTACTAGGTGTGTAACAAGCACCTTACAATGGTATTAGCAGTGAACTCTTCCCACTGAGATAAAAACCAAAATATTTCGGAGATATCTAGAATATCTCGGTGATAGATCAAAGGAAAACAGAAAAGACAGAGTCAAATAAAATGAACTTAAGCGTCTTGCAGCTGTATGACTATACTTGTTTCAAACACTGGGAGAGCATGCAATGTTAGAGAGGATTACAGAGGGTACACAGTCAATGTAGTTTCATATCTGAGTCAGTGCACTTACTCAGCTGTAAATGTATTTAGATACATCTAGGATAAGTTAACTATGAGCTTTGAACTTTATCTGAGGCAAAGAATTGCTAGAACAATTGAGATCAATACTGCCAGGGTAAAAAATCTTACAGGTATAAAAATTATAGCTTGTTAGGTTATTTATTCCAATTAGGAAAACATTTCCAAGTTATAAGAGTTTTTACAGTAAAAATATTATTGGTGTCATGAGATTTTATGTATACACTATGACTATATTGTATCTTGTGCAAAGCTTAATATCGCACATAGAAATGAGATTAGTCATACTGATACAGGATTTTGTTTACCATTGTGAGATTTGGTAATCTTATTTATCTCACAACGGTACAACTTCAATCAACAGAGAATAAGGGAAGCATGATGTCAATCATCAACATGTAAATACATATGATGCAGAATAAACGGAAACAATCTAGAATGGCATATAAAATCTAACATATGAAGTATTAGCCAGGTAATCAAGAAAAAGATGAACAGTAACGTATCTGAAAAAAAAAATTGGGGGGGGGGGAGGGGGGGGGAGGGGATCACTGGAATTTGAGGTAGTGACATTTTCCTTCATACTGTTCTGAAATTCTGAAGTATTTTCCATCAGAATTAAATCTTGCTGAACATTCCCATCTCACTTTGGCAAGAGATATAGAAACATGTAATGAATATCTCAGTGATCTACCCTGTGTTAAATCTGTAATTTAAACCATCTGGGAGGATCCAGATGTTCATTGCAATACTTTAAAATCTCCCTGATCTGCAATCAGCTGCAATATGTCTCCTGACCTTTAACCCATGTGGCTTGTTGTGGCTTGTTGATTAATCTTCCAATATTGAGATTCTGTAGTTTTACTGACCGTTAGATAAACAATTAAAGAGTTCCTTACCGTTGTCAGAGGACTGGGCTCTCTTCTTCAGCGTGTTCATTTTTAGGATTCCAGGGCCTGGAGGAGGTTTTTCCTGTTGAACTTTCCTCTGGTTTCCTCCCCAGCTATTTAACACAGCCTTTTTATTAGTACATGTAATGCCTAGATCATGTACACAATATGTGTATTATCAAGGAAGTGCAAATCAAAAGTCGATTGTAGCTATAACAAACTTTTACATGTAGTGAAATTAATTACATACATCAGAGGATAATAAGCATGGTTTATTAATTTAGAAATCATGTGCTGTTGTTTCATTAATATTTGGGGGCATCAATTTTCGTGGATAAAGTGAAAATCACAGTTTCAAGGATACGTAAATTTTATCCTAACAACACATCATATTGTTAGATATTGCATTTTAATGAACATTAAATTTGAAATTAGTGGATCAACTCAGTTGAGTGGATATACTTCGCTATATCCATAATTATACCCTTGCTCCTAAGGAGAAGGGGGTATACTGTTTTACCCTTGTGTGTGTGTCTGTTTGTCTGTCCATCTGTCTGTCAATTTATGTCTCATTTTTCTCAGCAACTATTCATCACAGGTGCTTGAATTTTAACACACTTTTTGTTTAGGCATGCCCACAGGGGCCAAGCCCGTTTTAACATTAATTTCAATGTAACCATAGGTAAATTTATGGTTACATTGAAATTAATGTTAAAATAGGCTTGGCCCCTGTGGTAATGCCATATAGTGAGGTTCAAAGATTTCTCTGCAACTTTATATTGCAAGTGCTTGAAATATAAACACATTTTTTTCTTCAAAGATTTCTTTGCAACTATTCATTGCAGATGCTTGAAGTTTTAACACATTCTTTCTTCAGACATGACATATAGTGGGATCTATTTTTGTACCAATCAAATTATATTGGTGTAAAATTTGTTAATTTTCATCAACAAAGTTTGTTATAGTCACAAAAAAATTGCTAGGATTTGAAAAGAATCTCGCTGGGAATTCCGTAAAACTTTGCTATATCCAAGATTTTGCTATACCCTTGTTCATACTAAACGAGTTTTGCTGTATTCAACAAAAAATATTGATGAAACTTGTAGTAAGGAACATATCTGCACCTGGAGATAAAATTTGTTCTGATTTGAATTCTATAATTTTTATAAAACACGTACCATGTTACCGGTAAGTAAAAGTTTACAAAACTCTAGAAAGTGTTAAACTTGAGAATTAATCTTCAACAGTAAAAGTTGATTGTGACAGAGGCACTTTTGGGATTGCTGTGGTTTGGCAGTAACATTTTGAAAGAGTCGAAAGTTGTGAAAAAGTAATGGTGGTTGTGACAGAGGCACACTTGCATGAGCTGGTTCTGTGATTCTGATGGGTCAGGTAGCTCTGACTAGCTTTAGGTCAGTGTTAGAGCGACCAACGAGTATAACAAAGTCCCCAGGTTTGTCACAGGGACTGTAATACCAGTACTATACCTACTGCATGAAATTGTGCTGTTTATTACGGAACATAAAGTGCCTTTTTTAGAGACCTCCATATGAACATTTTGTTTCCTTATATTCTTTATTCCAGAACCCCTCTTAGAAACCTCGTCATAATAATATTGTCCTCTTTATTCCAGAACATAAAGCACCCCTCTTAGAGACCTCGTCATAATAATATTGTCCTCTTTATTCCAGAACATAAAGCACCCCTCTTAGAGACCTCGTCATAATAATATTGTCCTCTTTATTCCAGAACATAAAGCGCCCCTCTTGGAGGCCCCCTAATTACATATTTGGACCAGTGTGGACAGCCCTGTATGGCAGCATGGGATACGCCTCCTACCTGGTGTGGAGGGATGGAGGGGGATTCCAGGGGGAAGCAGCCCTGCCCCTGGCTCTCTATGGAACACAGCTGGCTCTTAACTGGGCATGGACCCCCATCTTCTTTGGAGCTCACAGACTGGGCCTGGTATGTACTCTTATTTGATAATTGGATTTTGATATCCTGTGACCTTAAACTCAAGGTCAGATTGTACTTTGTTTGAAACCTTTATTGGAAGCCAATATCGCATAGGCCTAGCTTCTCTGAGCTAATAAGTCATGCTGAACATCTCTTGGTTTTGAAAAAAAAATCATTATTTTCAATCCACCAAAGATTTGTTGTCTATAGTCACATTCACCAATATTTACTGACTGTTCTAGGCGACCATAAATATTGGTGGTCTATATAACAATGATTAATGTCGGGTATACTTGAATGTTATATATCAATGTTATTTGCCTGTTGTAGACTACCATAAATATTGGCGGTCTATATAACAATGATTAATGTCGGGTATACATGTATGTTATATATCAATGTTATTTGCCTGTTGTAGACTACCATAGAGATTGGCTGTCTATATAACAATGTTAAATATCCAGTATATGTTATATATCAATGTTAATTGACCGCTGAAGGCCTCCTTAGATATTGGCCATCTATATAACAATCTGAAATGACTGTCGTAGGCTACTATGAATAATGGCCGTCTAATAACAATAAATAATGATAAAATTGACTGTTGTAGGCTACCATTGATATTGGCCATTTATATAACAGTGTTAAATGTCTGGTTTATGTTATATATCAATGTTAATTGACCGTTGTAGGCTACCATAGAAATTGGCTGTCTATGGGGGACCATCGTGGCCACAATCTTCACCTTCCACAAGGTCAATGCTACAGCGGCCCACATCTTGTTTCCTTACCTGGGCTGGGTGACCTTCGCTTCAGTCTTGACCTTCAAAATCTGGAGAATGAACAAGGACGACAATGAGGAGAAGGACTCAAAGTCCTCTTAAAGATACCTTTGTTGTTTTAGGTTATATATGACATTTACAATCTAGTCTGGAAGACAGTACAAACTCTGTGTGACAGTGTGATTAACTGTATTCAGCAGCAAGGCCTTATCTTGGTGCACATGTACTTAGTCGAAGAATTTGAATAGCAGAGCTATGAATAAACTTGTAATATATATAAAGAAAGGTTTTTTACTTAAATTTCATCGTTATTTATCTCTCCTTTTTCTGCAAAGAATATGGTAGATTCCTTAATTTATTTGAGTACTTAATTCCGCAATTCAACTGGTTTGCATCAGATCGTGAGAATATAACAACGCAAATGTCAAATTTTTATCAAAGTGACATTAAGTTAAAATCTATTCAAAAAATTAAAGCCGCAAGATGTGCCTCAGATCTTGTAATTTTAGGCGGATATTAATTCCTCATGTTTAATTAGGAATCTACAGTCATTCAAGGTACACTGCCCCTATGACAAGGGAAAAAACTCTTACTAGAATATAATGTTAGAATAGTCAGTTGAAGACAATTTCTGTTTTAAAGAAATTCTACAGAATATAAGAAACCAACTACAAAGGCACTCTTTTAAAATACTTAAGGGTGAGTTTTAAAGGGTTGCCATTTTTTTTATCTTGTTGTTGAAGGTAATTTTAAGGATTCTTACACGTACTAGTATAAGGAAAAGTTATCAAATTTCATTACTTGTAAAGATTAAAATATTAAAATTCAAGCTTGGGAAAGAAAGAGGGCTTCAAAAGCTGTGCTTTTAATACCTGGGAGATAAAGGTGACAAAAATGATTGTTTACAAAACACTTGTGTATATCAGTTAGACAGTCTTAGAAACATGATGAAATGGATTTTTATCACATCAGAAATCTTCATCAATATCCATTTGCTATACCTGCTTCATAATATCAATAAAATGAATTAATGTTTTGTATGCTTGTACAGAAAAAAACAAATGTAGAAAACAAGCGGCCCATGGAGGGCAATGTTTACCAGTAAGTTTGATATGTGTACAGTAATTTTTCTTTGTTTATTAAAACAATAAAATGCTTTCTTTGTTAATTTTATGTGGGTATGAAGGTGGCAAGCTTTTAAAAAAAAATTGTGTTAATAATTTTTCTGCAACAATTGCCACCTTCATACTCTCATGAATTAAAATTAAATTGGCCGTTAATATTTGTATCTGCCTTCAATTAAATTTCCATGGAAAATGTTAAAGTGTTTCCACTATTACTATTGTCTGTCAGTCATTCCTTCACATAAAGGCATAATTTACACTAAGAGGACAGAAATGGAGATAGAAAAAACTATCAACCTTGACCTTTCAGGTTTTGGAGGTCTTTCTCAAGTCATGGAAATTGAATACCTGATGTTTTATCAAATTTTTCATTGAAGTTATCATCTGAAAATGATGTACACGGGAATAGGAATGTTTAAATGATGTACAAGGCAATAGGAATGTTTAAATTATGTACAAGGCAATAGAAATGTTTAAATGATGTACAAGGGAATAGGAATGTGTAAATGATGTACAAGGCAATAGGAATGTTTAAATGATGTTACAAGGCAATAGGAATGTTTAAATGATGTACAAGGCAAAAGGAATGTTTAAATGATGTACAAGGCAATAGGAATGTTTAGATGATGTTCAAGGCAATAGGAATGTTTAAATGATGTACAAGGCAAAAGGAATGTTTAAATGATGTACAAGGCAATAGGAATGTTTAGATGATGTACAAGGCAAAAGGAATGTTTAAATGATGTACAAGGCAATAGGAATGTTTAGATGATGTACAAGGCAAAAGGAATGTTTAGATGATGTACAAGGCAATAGGAATGTTTAGATGATGTACAAGGCAATAGGAATGTTTAAATGATGTACAAGGCAATGGGAATGTTTAAATAATGTACAAGGCAATGGGAATGTTTAAATGATGTACAAGGCAATAGGAATGTTTAAATGATGTACAAGGCAATAGGAATGTTTAAATGATGTACAAGGCAATAGGAATGTTTAAATGATGTACAAGGCAATAGGAATGTTTAAATGATGTACAAGGCAATAGGAATGTTTAAATGATGTACAAGGCAATAGGAATGTTTAAATGATGTACAAGGGAATAGGAATGTTTAAATGATGTACAAGGCAAAAGGAATGTTTAAATGATGTACAAGGCAATAGGAATGTTTAAATGATGTACAAGGCAATAGGAATGTTTAAATAATGTACAAGGCAATAGGAATGTTTAAATGATGTACAAGGAAATAGGAATGTTTAAATGATGTACAAGGCAAAAGGAATGTTTAAATGATGTACAAGGCAATAGGAATGTTTAAATGATGTACAAGGCAATAGGAATGTTTAGATGATGTTCAAGGCAATAGGAATGTTTAAATGATGTACAAGGCAATAGGAATGTTTAAATGATGTACAAGGCAAAAGGAATGTTTAAATGATGTACAAGGCAATAGGAATGTTTAATTGATGTTACAAGGCAATAGGAATGTTTAAATGATGTACAAGGCAATAGGAATGTTTAAATGATGTACAAGGCAAAAGGAATGTTTAAATGATGTACAAGGCAATAGGAATGTTTAGATGATGTTCAAGGCAATAGGAATGTTTAAATGATGTACAAGGCAAAAGGAATGTTTAAATGATGTACAAGGCAATAGGAATGTTTAGATGATGTACAAGGCAATAGGAAGGTTTAAATGATGTACAAGGCAATAGGAATGTTTAAATAATGTACAAGGCAATAGGAATGTTTAAATAATGTACAAGGCAAAAGGAATGTTTGAATGATGTACAAGGCAATAGGAATGTTTTACCTTGGCCCTTCATATACATGACCTTTAATATTTTGGCTTCAAAATCAAAAGTGTTCATTTCTGAAAATTGCCATGTAGTTTTATTGCAAAAGCTGAAAGAGAACCCACGTTTTCATCTGAAAACCTTTTTATACAGAATACAGTATTTAGCCTTGTCCTTTGACCTCGAAATAAATAGAGGTCAACACACAGTTATGGTATAAAATTGTAGAGTATGTTTTGAGCAGTTGTCTGATTAAAACCAAGATGTATATCTGGTTTAAGATTATCGATTAAACCTTTAACATTCTGGGCTCAAATCAATACAGGTCTTCTTGAACTAGCTATAAGGAGTTGTGATATCAAATTTCTTTGTAAAAACGCAAAGGTTCTCCTACATTACAACTGTCTTTTTCTTTCCTCTATATATGCATGGTACATTAATTCACCCAAATTTTTTTTCTCGCTCTTCTACCCTTGCAAACAGTTTTGCCCCACCTTGAATTTGCCAAGACACATTTGTGCAATAGAACCACTTTCCTATTAACACAGTACTTTTAAATTTGTTTTGAATTTGCCATCTTAAAGAGGTTTGTTCCTCTGATTTTGGGTAGCCATTTTGGGTCACCTCTTGTCTTGACATTTTGTGTCATATATGAACTCTACTTGTAAATTCTTTTTTTACAATGCCAAATGAACTATATTGAATGGAATAGTTAAGGAAAAATTACAAATTTACAGAGGTTAGTAAGGGACTATATTTTGTGGCGGAAGGTTTTTAAAAAGAAAATGATCATTTTTCATAATTCAGTTGTTTTAGAGTACCGTAATTTTAGCTTTCTTATTTTCAGTGCAGACCACATTTCAAGCTGGTTTATGCATTGGGATATCGTGTTGTTTTAAAAAACTTATTTTAACAATATTTCAATATTTCTATCGAATATATTTCATTTAAGTCAAGAAAAAATGAAATCCATTTCCCCCTAAAATTGGCTTATTTCATGCCATATCTCAAAATTAACAATATAGACCCATACTTTTGGTTTTATTTTCTGAATTTGTAAGTTTCTTTTGACAAGTCTGTTATAATTTGAGAAAATGTTTGAGACTTTTAAATAATTTCATTGCATGTTGAATTATTTATGATTAAAAATAATGTTTCTTCAGTGCAAAAAGGTCAAAATATTAATTATGTGAAAAGATAGCAAACTTTTTCTTTATGATAATTTTAATTTTATTAATTCTAAACAATGTAAATTTGTATTTGATACCATGGTTCATTTCGATAAAATTTTTCAGAGGGACTAGCGATTTATGTGGAATTTGCACTGGCAGTGCAGAAAGGTCATATTAAATACACCGTAGCACCGAAAGGAGCATATAGACCCCAAAACTTTGTTTTGAATTTTGGTTTAGCTATGTATGTAGATGTTAAAAAAATACTTTAGAAAAAAACGCAGGATCCAACGTCCTTAAATTTGCTCACTAACAACAAGAGCAAAAGAGTAAAAATGAAGTGGGGGCGAGTGTTTCGTTGTATAAAGTAGCTTTTTCTTTGAAAAAAAAAAATCATAACTACAAAAAGTTTTTGAACCAAAATCCATTTTCATCAAATTGTCAGTTCAAGGGAAAATAACAATTTTGCAATAAAAATTTCACATGAAAATGTAGCTGATAATGTTTATTCATAAGAAGAATTTAGGTACTTCACTACACCGAGACTTATACTTTTTAAGACACTACATCACAAGATGGCGATTTAAATGTTTTGTTAAACTGTTTATATTGTTTAATTGGGTTGCATATCGTCATAGCTCAGTGGTTAAAGTATCAGGCTTGTGAACAGCAGATCATGAGTTCGAATCCACCTGGGGCTTTTGTTTATGTTTACAGAATGAAAATTTTGAAAATATCATTTTTTATCTAAAATTGCACATGTTTTGCCTATTTGACATATATACTTCTTATCCATCATGCTTTCTATCCTAATCAAGTAATTTTCTGCTGATTTGAGAAACTATTTTAAGGTGTAGTGAGGCACCTTAAGTAGCTATTAAAGAATTAAAATTGCTCATGGACGACAGATGATGGAACAAGGACCAATGATTAACTCAGCTGATCTAAAAATTCTACATGTATCGTGATTCTTGGTGTACAAATAACTTTATACTGATTTAAATACGGTAAAAGTGGTTATTAGCCCTGCTGATTTAATACACAAACAATATGCGTGAGTATTAAATATGCGGATGCGTGATTTACCACTCTAAAGTTTTAATTTTTTATCAAAAGAGATGTCTTCTGCTATCGAACTAAGAGACACAAGCTCCAACTTGCCACTCAACGTCTAACAATATTCACCAGTACATTGAAATGCTAGTAACTAATAAAATCTAATGGCAGATATTTTATTACTATCATCTAAATGATAATTGTAAATACATGTATATGATTAGATATACAGAAATCAAAACATATTGGGAAGAAGCTTCCATCAGTCAAACTTTTTGGGGTTTCTTCTTGAAATTATCTTCTTCCTGCTCAGTTAAATGTTTGTTTTATTTTCCTGTCGAGTTCCCTTGTTTGAGTTTCTCTGTTGCATTGAATTCCCTGAGATATACAGCATCCTTTTGAATACAAAACTCAACACCAATGGAGTTACTTCCTTGCACAAAGCTCAGCCTATAGTCACCAGAGTATATTTCTAGGAAGAAAAAATACAAATTGTTGAAATTTTTATAAGTTATCAACTTAACACTCTATGCTACTGTAGATTCAGTATTAATAAACAGTCATGTAATTATAAAATCGCAAGAAGCAACCATCACAGATTTTAAATTTTCAGACATTTTTCAACTGTATGAAATTATGATAAAAAATTGCCATTTGCAATTTTTAATCTTTACGATTTGATACAAAATAGCGGAATTGCAGAATTATGTACTCGCGTAAAATAAGGAATTTGCAGTACCCAATATACCATCACAGTCCAAGGGTTATAACTCTGCTGAAAAGTTGATGACTGGAGCTTAAGGCATCAACAGAGAGAACATACTGGGTAAAAGTTAAATGTCTGAAAATCTTGAAAACTCTTAAGACAAAATGGCATGCCAATGGAAAGGGGTCCCAGTAATTAGATATTACTCTGACCATTCCAAATTCGGGAAGAGAATTGATATTATACATATTTGTCAGAGGAACCAACCTTTAAAGCATTAGTATTATGTGACTGGTATCCAGCATAATCATTCTCTTCGTCTAGCTGTCATCCATGATGAAAACAATGAATATCGTACCCATCAACCAAAAGTCTATCATAGCTTATCCTGGATCAACCAGCATTAACAAAAGCTGAGACAATTGTATGGATCCATAAACAATCTATAGCCTACAGAGCTATAGATAAAATTCGATTGGATTAATCCGTGCAATACAGTTCTATAGCTAACTGAACTAATTTGATTTGATGAATCAATTCATAAGACAAATCTATAGCTTACAGAGCTTATTTGATTGGATGAATCCATACAAGACAGTTCTATAGCTCACTGAACTAGATATCTGTGAGCCAATGCTCACTAGTAATACCCCCGCTCTGATGTGAATGTGCAAAATAAGCAAAGTCGACCTTTAACAAGAAGTTGATGTCCGATTGGTACAAAAATATATCCTACGATATAGCATGCCTTAACAAATAGTGTGTTAAAATTTCAAACATCTCCGATAAATTTCACAGGCAACATCTAGCTAAATTTCAATCTGACCCATTTGGCATTTCAAGAAATAATTATTTTAATCCTATTCTATTTGACTTTGTTCTATTTGATTATTGTTGATAATTCATAGTTAATTCAAATCACTTAATCAATAAATTGTGAAACCTGCCTTCGAGTTATAGATCTATGCATAATCGACTTAGAGGTCAATTTAAGCCTAATAACTATAGGCTGACCCCCTGTCTCTTAGGTTGGACCTGTACTAGTTAGTTCCCCTTATCCTATGGTGCCCTTTCCCCCCTCTGTGACATATGCCTACACAAATAGTGTTTTAAAATTTCAAACATCTCCAAGAAATAGTTGCTGAGAAATCTTTGACAAAATTTGTTTGAAAATATTTTAAAAAGTGATCATTTAACAGAAAAATACCGTCCGATTGGTACAAAAATATATCTTATAATATGGCATGCCTAAACAAATAGTGTGTTAAATTTTCAAGCATCTGCAATGAATAATTGCTGAGAAAAATGCGACAGAAATTTTCGTTATGGTCAGACAGAAGGATGGACAGACAGACACACAAGGGTAAAACAGTATACCCCCTTCTCCTTCTGAGTGAGGGTATAATTAATTTGATTGGATGAATCCATACATGGTAAATCTATAGCTTACCTTTAATATTAAAAATCTGTATACCAGAGCTCTTAAACACAGAGCTCAAATGATTGGATGAATCCATACATGACAAAAGCAAACAACAGGACCCACCACTGAAACAAGAAGAAGCACTTTAACGGTGGTTAACGTAAAATTAAAGTAATAATAAAACCTGTCTCTGTGTTATGGTGTTTTGAATGCTATAAAGCTTTTCATTAACAATTTACAAGAAAAATATTTTTGGACTGTTAATATTCATATTTGATAGCAAGTTTTTGTGTAAATGATGTTCATATTTGATTCTGACTGTTTGATATTATTGAATATTCATATTCAATACTGGTTTGGTGTTAATGAATATTCATATTTAGTATTGTCAGTTTGATGTTAATGAATATTCATATTTGATACTGACCGTTTGATGTTAATGAACATCATCAACTCCAATACCGACTGATTGTTGTTAATGAATATTCATATCTAGTATTGACTATTTGATGTTAATGGATATTTATATTTAATATTGACTGTTTGGTGGTAGTGAATATTCCCATTTAGTACTGACTGCTTGATGTTAATGAATATTCATATTTAGTACTGACTGTTTGGTGTTAATGAAAATTCATAGACACTAATACTGACTGATTGTTGTTTATGAATATTCATATTTAATACTGACTGTTTGGTGTTGATGAAATGGACAGCATCACAGAGAAGTGAGCACAGCTTTGCTGCCTGGTGTTCTGGACACGGTCCCTACAACAATACATGACGACATGATATCACCAAGGCATAGAGGACAATTACCAATACCCACAAAATAGAAGAGTCAGAATCAAGGGAAAACATCATGAAACAATGAGCAAGCAGACCAAACTACACCAAAATAAGTAAACAGAGGATTATTAGCATGATGATAATGGTTGATGAATTCAATTTTTTTTAGTTGTTACAAATACATGTATTAAATGTAAAAATAAATTTGTTTCAGAGGCAAATGCAATGAAAGATATGTTCATATCACTGGTGCCGTGACCAGGATATAATGGGATGGGAAAAAACATAACTGACAAGACCAGAATTTAAACCCTGATTCTTTGAACATTTATAATCAGGTGCTGTATCAACTATTAGATCAATCTGGTCTAACCATCACATCAAATACTGTAGATACACATATATTTGTTGGATTAAATCTTCATTGTTTTTTTTAACCAAATAAAATTTCATTTGGTTTAAATTTAGTCATATCTTAATCTTGAAAATGTAGGACATATCAAATCTGTATTTAAGAATGCTTGAGTTAAAAATTTCTTGTGGGTTTAATTTCATTGATTTATATTGCCAACGAAATAACAAAATTAAATCCTCAACGAATATTTCTGCTTCTGTAGTAAGTTACATACCATACAGTAAAATAACTTTCTTTAAATAGTCTTGCCAATTCTTTCAAATTTCTTAATCTGCCTAGGACAGATCATGAAACCATATGATGCACATTTATTATGTGTAGTTGTTTAACATGGCAATTAACAATCTTGCTTCTGTGGAGGTTTTGACCATTGATGTATACAGCGTGTAAATATGACTCTCACCTCCCTATGCTGGTAAAGTACCATAGTAGCTATTAAGAGTTATTGCCCTTTGAATCCTGCCTCAAAATTTTGAAGCTTTACAAGTAATCAAGCTACAGTTATGAGAAAATATTTATCATATTCCGTTCTATTATTCATTAATAAAACATAACAGTATTTTGGAATCCATTTCATAGTTTACTTATTAAATAATAAACAATTTAAAGGAACTTTTCTTACACATACTGAAAAGCATTTATTATGTGTAGTTGTTTAACATGGCAATTAACAATCTTGCTTCTGTGGAGGTTTTGACCATTGATGTATAACAGCGTGTAAATATGACTCTCACCTCCCTATGCTGGTAAAGTACCATAGTAGCTACTATATAAATAGTGCCTGTTTGGGAGGGTAACAGTTGAAATTGACACCCCGAGAAAACCATTGTCAACCGACGCGAAGCGGAGGTTGACAATGGTTTTCGAGGGGTGTCAATTTCAACTGTTATCCTCCCAAACAGGCAATATTTATTTTGTTATACTGAATGTCTTTTTTAAAATTTTTAAGAAAATTTTACTGCTTTTATATAGGAATAACGTGAATTCTACAGCGAACCGTACACGCATAATTTTCGCACATGTAACATTTTTTAATGTTACCCGTTGCCAAGTGCGTTGCTAACGCTGAGGGTAATAGTAAATATTATTAACTGCGTCTTAACAAATCAGATTTCAGTATTTAACATGAAAGTATAACAATAAGAGTTATTGCCCTTTGAATCCTGCCTCAAAATTTTGAAGCTTTACAAGTTATGAGAAAATTTTCTATTATTCATTAATAAAACATAACAGTATTTTGGAATCCATTTCATAGTTTACTTATTAAATGATAAACAATTTAAAGGAACTTTTCTTACACATACTAAAAAGCAAATTTTGTCCACTGTGTCATTATGCAGTTTAAAAATTGATTCAGAAAACCAGAGTGAGGAGATCTAGAAGACATGGGACTGTGAAATCCTCCACATGTTATACAAGTATATACATGTGCATTACACTCCCACTCTGTCACACTTTTCTACACAAAAGGCTCACATGTAGGGTACATCCTACTGACACTCTCCTATATAGTCTCCTAGTCCTCTACACACAACTACCCTACTGGGTAAATAATAAAACAAAAATACACACCAGAGGAACGTTACACTACTGGTTATAAAAGACTTCTCTGAGAGGAGCAGAGAGAATTAGTGTTGGCTAGCAATGATGTTTACAATACTTTCCTCAATGTTTAGTGTTGGCTAGCAATGATGTTTACAATACTTTCCTCAATGTTTAGTGTTGGCTGGCAATGATGTTTACAATACTTTCCTCAATGTTTAGTGTTGGCTAGCAATGATGTTTACAATACTTTCCTCAATGTTTAGTGTTGGCTAGCAATGATGTTTACAATACTTTCCTCAATGTTTAGTGTTGGCTAGCAATGATGTTTACAATACTTTCCACAATGCGTGTTCAGAACTCTACTTCTCCTCACCTTGAACTGTTCGATGTATCCGTCAATGTCATCCACAACGATCAGGTCTGGCCCAACAACTTTGTTATGGATGCTGGCACAAAACTCCACCACCTCATCCACAGTCTTCAAATACCTAAAAAGTCAACACAGTCAGTTCTGATCCATCACGTCATAACTTCAGGGAGAAAATATCTGAAATCATTCAGCTTATCAGTTTAAGGACTGTGTTAACTCCCTTCGATTTATTTCTGAATTGAACATCTGACATTTAATACTATAAAAATAATGTCAGCGATAAACCTAACTTAATTGAAATAAACAGAGAACAACTTGTATAGCATTGTTAACCCACGTTTCAATGTCCTTTAACAAAATAATATTAACAATTGTCTAACTTCATCAAAGTTGTTTTCATGAATAAAAAAAAATAACTGATTTACAATATTGCAACTGGTTCATGTAATTTGATGTTTAACAATCATCTCAGTGAACTGAAACTTTTTCATGCAGTGGCACAAAAATAGATCTTCTTTACTCTGGTCAGTGATATTGGATGTCAAAAGTGAGATTGAATTGTTAATAACATACAAAAACTTGACCGATTTGAGAACATCTGCCTCAGGGCGCGGCATTCCGTGAACGCCCAGCGGTAGCGTGTCCAAAGGCTGCCTGCAAATATACGTCACATCAGACTCCTTGGTGGCATGTGAAACAGCACATTGGAACAACAGGTTCCGTACAGTCCTACAAAAAATTAAGTTTAAGGTCAGGTTGATCCTAGCTGCAATAATGTAGCCCTCTCCGATTTTTTATATCTGATGTTTACTGGCCAAAAATCGGGAGAGGGCTACAATATTGCAGCTAGGTTGATCCTATCACCAGCGCCAAATAGCTCAGTGGTTAGAGCACTTCACCAGAGATTCAGGAGGACCGGGTTCAAATCCTGGTCTGGCCCATCATTATCTCTCCTATCTCATTAAAGTTTTAAAGCTCCACAGAGCTCAGTGGTTAGTAAAGTTTTAAAGCTTTACAGAACTCATAAAATACAATTAGTACCATTAAATTCTTCATGCAATTTACTACTGATATCATCTGTTCACTTGCCTCGGATAGTCTTTTAAACACCATCATCAGTACCGTAAATTCATGTGGTGCACTTTGTTTACATGTAAAAATGGCGACTCTCGATCTCGATGTAAATTCAACATACTTGATTTTCCGAGGTCGGTAGCGTGTTTCGTTGAAAGTCTGAGGCAAATAAAGAGGCGATATCAGTAGTCTATTGCATGAAGAATTTAATGGTACTAATTGTTTTCACAGAATTTGCGTATAAATAAGGTAAATCAGTCGAAAACTAGCGCACGTTTTTCTGCGCAATAAATATACAATTTTTTCAATGGGTGGCCCTGTAACTCTCCTGTCTGTCAATATTTTTTTTCCCGGAGAGCTACAGTTCTGCAGCTAGGATGTGTATTGAAACCTGAGGCAGTCGAGGGGGCGTTTCAAAACAGATAATCTGGACATTTTTCATATAAGTGGATGAACGTAGTTTGAGCAGAAAGGTATTTATGATTATCGAAACATCAAGCAAAAAGTGGTGGAAGCAAAAACTCGGGACATGTATAACAATAATTCATAGCTGAATAAACTTAATTAATCTTTTAAATCTTATAACATTGTTAACATAGATTTTTATGAAAAATATTTTAAACATATAACAAGTGTATGCATAACCAAGCAGTGATACATGTACTTACACGCTGTTAGGACATTTGAGAACACAATATTCAGTGAATTTCGTGATAAGGGAATTAACAGGAGATTCGGATTTCCCCGAAAACTGGCAATATGGAGATTCTATTGGGAAAATGTGCGATATGGTGATCATCTCCTTATGTCATTTTAGATCTTCCAGTGTTCTGATTTTCGTGTTTTCCCTCTCTTTTTATGTCACAAACCCCCGGTGTTTTCTTCTCTGCTCAGTATGCGCTTGTCTGCAATGAAATGTAAAGTGAAAGTAGATTAAACCATTTTTAAGAATGATGATTCAAAGAGACGAAGCAACGTGCAACAATATATTATTATGATTTGAAATCAAATCAACAAAATTTTCGCATGAAATTTATTCTTAATATATCTGTAAATATTGCGAATTTGTACTTTTTTATGAAGTTTGAACGAAGTTTCGTTTTGTGTTAAATAATCATGGAAATCTTTTAACCCAATTACCTTGCGGTTTGATTGGATGGCGATGACTTCATCAATATGGTAAATGAATGATAAAAAAAAAGTATTTGATCGGTTGAGTATGACCTCACCTGTGTAGACGAAAATAGATTACCTAAATCCCAGCTTAAGGATATACATTCATAGCTGTAAATCAGTAAGTAGGTAAGTATCCAACTTCACATATTTAAAAAGTAGATTATAATGTCCAAGGTCACCTGAAAATGACGTGAAGTATATTTCAATTTTTTGCATATATTTCAGATGTTTTTGGTATTCGTTATCGTTATCTGCAGTGATGTAATTTACGGATGCTGGAGGTTCTATTCAGATATTAAATAGATCACATCTTAACAAATTTAAAAGGTGAAATACAGTTATGCTTGGCTGTTTAATGGCATTTATAAATGCATGGTCATGATGATGTTGGCTGTTGGATACTACCTTGGACATCCATGGCTTATTTTTGGTTAGGTCCACGGTAACAAGCGGTTTATTTAGATCTTCATTTAACTTTGTAAAACATCTATATATTCGATAGTTGACGTAAGAAAAAGTAGTGTAGTATAGCTCTCGGCACGGTCAGTGGCCAATGCTTATAACTGACACTGTAATGATTTGTCCATTAATGACCAGAGGTTAGGTTATGAAGCAGAAATGGGGTCAGGATATGTTGACTTACTATAGGGTGAAAGTCATAGAAAATAACAGGAGAATACTTGAAGTTTATCACATTCACCAAAGAACACAAAACATGTATATTATGATAGTGAATGTTTTTTGCATACTATTCAATCTTAGAATTTAAGAGAAAAATCATTTTAATATAATGATTTATTTTGTCTAGTGCTTTGATCTGATAACATATATCACTGGAGACAAGTAGCTCAATTATTTGCTAAATTACCAATGATTACTGATCTTAGACTAGACACCATCTCTTATCTTGACTGTCTCTGTCCACCCAGAGACAAACACATGCTGCTCTTAGAAGAGCACTCCCAATTCTCAGTTCTATAGCACATAGAGAAAAAAATCCCATTTAACTACATGTATTAGAAAATGATTCAATATAATAGGTTAAGCTAAATCTTGTGTTTGTTGAATAGGGATTTATATAACATTATCATATTCCTAAAAACAGACGGACTGAGAAAGAGGAGAAAAAAGAAGCCACGGAAATTATGATGATGCAAGTTTTTAGGAATATCTTGACTTTTAGTGAATTGTTTTTGTTTTGATTTCTGACTTTAAGTGTATTGTTTTAATAGTCAATGTCACTGTAGTGGGATTGCATGATCAGAACAAGATATATAATAATAAAGTCTAGATGAAAACAATATGGTATAATGACCCACAAATTCTCTGTTCCTGATTTACGGAACAGAAGTGAAATAAATGAGAACTTGAACCAGTAAACAGCATATAAAGTTGTTTGAAGAAATGAAGTGTAAACGCGGTCGACAGGGGACAGGACTAGAGCCTGTTATGTCGTCTCTCTGTGGGGGCTGACTCACGGTTTTATCAGTGTTTATCAGGTAGGCACGCAGTGACTCAGGCCTGATGTCAAAGGCCTAGATTTTCATTCACCATTGTCCAAACAGTTTTATATTTTTTCTCAAAAATTTTAAATTGATCTTGCTTTCATTACAGGTAATAATTTCACAGCCCATTGTGCTATGGGAAATTCCACTCTATGCATTTTTTATGAACAAGAAAAAGTCTTCGTCATGCTTTAGCAAACATACATTTAAATTCCAGGGAAGTGTTTAATGTTTAGGATTCCGAGTGATTTAAATTCTTTGATATTGCAGGAAGTGTTGGGAGTATTAACAAGGAATAAATGTGGAAGAAAATGAAGCCCCAGATGACCCCTGTGTGTGACCTTGAGGCTGGATCCCCTGGTCAGTCCAACCAATGACTAGGCAGTAGTGTCTCCCAAACCGGTGACCATGACAACCAGACTTTCTGTTGCCTAGGCAACAGAATGACCAACAGTGTGATGGACAATGTGGACCCCCCAGGGCCGGTGGTCAGTGGAGACTGGAGTGCCCAGGAACTTGAGGAGGAGATGCTCAATGGAGAGGAATTGTTGGATCTAGACCAGAGTGACAGCTGGATTCTGTTGGATCCGGATATTCTGGCATCGATGCTAAGGAATGGGCTGGATAAGGTAGGAAAACACTCATCCTCAATACACTATACCCTCTTGTTGGACAGAGTCCTTGTCCATTAATCATATACAGGATCACAGGTTGTGTTAGGATTTAAATGTTTGTAGTCATCTCCTTAGACTTGCCAGTGACAAAATGATGAAAGTTGTCTGCCTAAACTTTAAATTTTTACAAGCAACTTGAATTCAATAAACTGTAATTAACTAAATTAAGCAAATGAATCTTCAGAAGACTCCCATCTGATCAACCCCCCCCCCCATCCCCCACCCCACTTGAGAAGAATCTCATGTACCTGTATATATTGTAAAAATTACTGCTTCCAATTATTACATAAACTTTGACCTTTTTCGGCCTGTCTGGACCTTATGATTAAGGTCAAAGGTGAAGTCAGGCCTCAAAGCCCAGACACTGAGTACATGTACATATCAATCATGGTTCGTTTATCAATCAAGGCTTGGCCTTTGTTGGCTGAATTGTCCCAAGCTGACGTTGAGTCATGGGTCTCAATGATGCTGCAGAAAATATCCACCAACGGAGTATTGTGTTGCCTGTATTATACCAGGTAAAGGAGGTTGCCCTTACAGCTCATGGTGCTTCAGAATAAAACATAAAATGTCGAAAGGAGCTGAAAACAGATTCAGGACAAAGTTTGATGATTTGAATTGTAAAATTATTTAAAACAAAATTAGTCATGTAAACTAAACAGGGAATGCACAGGACTTGAATTCTGCACTTTGTAACGGGAGAGACACCTATAGACATGCTGAGTCGTTCATTAACATCAAGATCATACCTGCATATATTTATTATACACCTATCTCATACCTGTCAACAGGTGAGCAAGGAATGATGTGGAGATTTTTCAGAATATTCAAATGAGATAAATTCCTTCAAACTAGAAAAGCCTCCTCAAATGTGAATGTTAGACCATGTTCTTGAATAATCAGGGGGAATCGTAAATCAATAATCTAAAAATTGCTAATTAGCATGAATACACTGATGCCAAATATGTACTGCTTGATAAATACAGTAAACATATTTGATAGCAAATTATAAGTAAATCTACTAAACTGCCTCATCTTTTGAATCGATGAGTTTTTAAGGGATACCTTTGTTATCTCCGGGCGCTGAATTAATCAGGCATAACTAGATGTCCAATGTTCTAAATATATAGTGACAGTTCTTGCAATGCAATCAAGCCCTGCAGATTGTAGAACAAATAAGATTTTTGTGGAAATACCCAACACCATTCACGATTCGCATAAACCATGGAAGGACCAGCAAGTAGCACATTATTGAATGTTACGTTGAAAATGAAATTAAATTGTGAAAGCACAAATATATGAAAGTACTACTTGGATAACTCTATCAAAAGTCCCTCCCTTCCCCCCTCCCCCTGGTCCAGTAATTGACTGGGCAGAATTGAACTAATTAGCAATCAGCCTGGCTGACAGTGAATTTAGTTAATGGCCTCCAGAGTAATTTGTGTTTTGTGGAGTGTTTCTGTCTGTCAGGGAGTTTACAGGGTGAGGGGTGAGTCATTGGTTAATGTGTGTGTGCCTGAGGGAGGGATTATTCTCTATCCAGTGTACACTCATATACACACACTCTAGAAGAGGGAACTCAGCTATCTATTGTGTACTTAACCCTCACCTATATCCCTATTGTTCAACTCCCTATCCATTCCAATATGTTTGTCTTCAGGAAAAAAAAATATGGCTGGGTGGTTAGCTGGTTTTGTTTGATTTCAGATCATGAATTTCATGTACTTTTGGCTGGAAATAAACTTGATGGTAGTTTAGTGTAGGACACCAGCGGATTGTAGTGGAGCTGGACCATTAATCTTGTGTACATTTGTCAGAGAGGGTCCACATTCCAGTCCGCTTTGTCATCGCCTTGTCATTGCTAATCATATCCTGCCGTTCGTCTGCTTCTCTTTTAACTGCCTCAGTGAATTTCATGCATGATCTGTTTAATTTATGGCTAGGTAATTTTGTACACATAAAAATGGCCGTTTTATTGTTTTTTCTTTCCCCCTTATTTTATGAGTAGAAAAATCAATTTTGGTTCACACTGGTTTGTCCGTGTTATTGGAGTAGGAGTCACCGAAAAGCATGGATGTGAATGTGCTTCACCTCAGAATTCTAATGTATTAATGATAATTTTTATAATCATGTAAAAAACAAATACAACATAAAAAATGTAATCTTCAATTGTTCAGTTAAGTTATCTGGATGTTGAACCTTGATTGAGCCTGTGTGGTTAATAGGTATAGAGTGTATCATCACAGAATGACCTTGACTTTGCTCCATTAGCTTTGAGTCTTTGTAATTATTTTTTTTTTAATTAGCTTAGGTTATTCAAGTTATAAACTTCAACATGACCCTATGACCTGGTAAGTCGAAGCTCATTCAACTCCCCTGATTAAAGTTGATGTCATCTTTAACTGTTTGACCTTCAGCTGTCCTTGAGTCATACATTGTCCCAAAGTCAGTGGGTGCATTCCTGACCCCTGACCAGGTCAGCTGATGCACAGTCAGCTGATTGTGGTGTACCAGTGTACACCTGTACACACTCACCTGATACTTGTACACATGGACGTCTTTTTGTCACATGTCAAGTAACTGACAATGTACTGTAATTCCATCTCCAATGGGGGTTTTAATTTACTAAACACTTCTAATATATTTGCAAATTAGTATTAGAAATCAATTCTGCAAATTAGAATAACAATTCAAATTAGTCTGTTTACATGTACACCCCTTAATTTTGATATAGAGGGTTGTTATTGTGGTAATGTACCCCAAGAATCTAAATCTCTGAGTGGGTCTGAGTCATCTCGGGCCTGCTACAGTCTCTAGGGTTACACTGACAACGTGAAGAATACTGGAGATTAAGTGGGTTTTAATTGATCCACGATACAGGCCCTCTGCTGAGATGTTTGTTATTAATTGTATTCAGGAAGCTGTTGACAGGAATCATATGATTGATTGTTGTCGGTACGATTCTTCACCAGAATGTTTTACTGTAAATAGAAGTCATTTAGTTAAAGTAGAGGACATATTTCTTAATATGTTGTCCCAAGATTTTTATAGCGCTTCTTTGTGTAATAATGATCAAGTACCCTCTCCCATTAGAAGTGCAATGTTTTTTATATCGTTTTGCAAAAGAAGATATAAATTCTTTGTAACTATTAAATTTTAAAAGTAAAATCAGTGAGCACTGGAGCATCAAATTAAATAAAACTGTATCAGCCCCAATGGGCACCAGAAGAAAAAAAGCCCCACCCTAGACAATACTCAGAATACAGCATATTTATATAATTGATTATGCAAGATTTTGCAGTGCATAACAGAGTTGGCCTAGTCTTTCAGCCTGCAATATGTAGGTTTCAATGTGTCTATCACCTTCCTGACAATATGTAGGTTTCAATGTGTCTATCACCTTCCTGACAATATGTAGGTTTCAATGTGTCTATCACCTCCCTGACAATATGTAGGTTTCAATGTGTCTATCACCTTCCTGACAATATGTAGGTTTCAATGTGTCTATAACCTTCCTGACAATATGTAGGTTTCAATGTGTCTATCACCTTCCTGACAATATGTAGGTTTCAATGTGTCTATCACCTTCCTGACAATATGTAGGTTTCAATGTGTCTATCACCTTCCTGACAATATGTAGGTTTCAATGTGTCTATCACCTTCCTGACAATATGTAGGTTTCGATGTGTCTATCACCTTCCTGACAATATGTAGGTTTCAATGTGTCTATCACCTTCCTGACACGCTTCATCTTTGATTGGACCTTTCTTTTTTGTCAAAATTGTTTGACCCAGTTTGGGATTGTGACAATGATTGGGTTATGTAAGTACAAGTTAACTGTGAGAGCATTTAAAACAAAAATTAGCGTACTGAAATCACTGAAGTTCTGTGACCCTATGCTCAGATGTCACTCTTACTATTGCAAGTTACTACTACATCATGACGAATGACCGTTCAACTTTTACACCATAGTAAATGACTATTATGCCATGATGAATGACTATTGATTTTACACCATGATAAATGACTTTTGACTTTTACATGATGATAAATGACTATGGCTTGTGACTTCAACACTTTGATAAATGATTGTTGACTATCACACCATGATAAACGACTATTGATTTAACACTGTGATGAATAACTATTGACTATCACACTATGAAAAATGACTATTGACTTTTACACCATAATAAATGACCATTGATTTTACACCATGATGAATGTCACTATTGACTTTACACCATAATAAATGACTATTGATTTTACACCATGATGAATGTCACTATTTACTTTTACACCATGATGAATGTCACTATTGACTTTTACACCATAATAAATGGCTAATGACTATCACACCATGATAAAAGACTATTGACTTTTACTACATAATGAATGACTATTGATTTTACACCATAATAAATGACTATTGACTTTACACCATGATGAATGTCACTATTGACTTTTACACCATAATAAATGACTATTGATGTTAAAACCATATTAAATTACTATTGACGTTTACACTGTGATAAAAGACTATTGACTATTACACCATAATAAATGACTATTGACTTTTACACCATAATAAATGACTATTGATGTTTACACTGTGATAAAAGACTATTGACTATCACACCATAAAAAATGACTATTGACTTTTACACTGTGATAAATGACTATTGCCTTTTATACTGTGTTAAATGACCATGATACCATGATAAATAACTACAAACCATGACAAATGACTTTTAAACCTATTTTATAAGTCAGACCATTTTTGTTCAAATTCATGCTGACAGGCATGCTGATTTGGTGTGCATCTATGTGTAAAATCCTATTGAAAAACATTACCAATTTCACAAAATTGTAACATTATATGAATGTAAAGGTGTAAGATTTTTCAAGTTGAATTTTTTTTATCCATTTGTGAATAAAATGATACTTAATAGGACAAAGAACTGGCTACTTTATTTAAGGAATCAATTCAATATTTATTTGTTTTATACCATATAAAATGGTTTGGGGCAGTTTACGCTTTATAAACCGCGAAGCGGTTTATAAAACAGCGTAAACTGTTTCAAACCATTTTATATCATATAAAACTAATAAATATTGAATTCATTGCCTATAATTTAATTTTTTTACTCTTCATTGTAAATAAAAACAATCATTTGACCTTTAAAATGACGTAAAATTGTACAAATTCAAACGTAACGTCAGGCATATTGATACGTCTCTGACGTAAGTCTTACTATGACGTAGGCAACATTCTTTATAAGATATAAAATATCTTTTAGCCAATCAGAAAGCGAGTTACAACCAGAATTAAATTATTAAAAAATACATTCTTTAAACACTGAAAAGTGATGACAAGAAGAGTATCTTATAACTGATATATTGAGTATCCAAGACATTCCACTACAGATATTTTATTGAAATAAACTCTTCAAAGCTCTGTGGTATATCAGCTTCAGTATTGAAGACATCCCTGTGAAGGAACATTGTAACTAAAATCATTGATGCTCCTGACAAAGCTAGAGTCAATTACCATCAGAGGATTAGACCTATTTGTCATGCAAATTAACAAAGTCTTCACAGAGTTTACCAGAAACTTAGGGGTAATTAAGTCAACAGACCCCTATTGACCAATCAGATTAATTGTCCAATAAAATCAGCCGATTTCCTCACATTGCCTAGCAACCAGAATCTGGCTGATCCTCAGCTGGTGTGTGGCCACATAAAACTAAGGTTGATCAGGGGCTTCATGAATTTCATGACTTGGTTATTACCTTGTATAAGCATTGACTTAATACAATAGGTTCTGTGGCGTCTTAATGGGCCCAGTAATTAAGCATAGCATAACAAGAGCTAAGAAAAAAAAAAAAGATAAAGTGTGTCCACTATTACCCTTTAGTTTCTGAGCAAAAAATTAAACAAAATTTCCTTACAAAATAAATCTTATGACTTTTTATGACTGTAAGTTTATCCATGCTGTAATGACTGACATCTTGGACATTTTTTTTGTGTCTGCAGGTTTTGTTGATAGACAGCCGCTCCTTCCTGGAATACAACACTTCCCGCATCCAACAGTCGGTCAACCTGTGCTGCTCAAAGCTGGTCAAGCGCCGCCTGCAGGTGGACAAGGTACTTATCATTTCTAGTGTAATGTATAGTGTACATACATGTATCCACTGAAGTATGTTGTATAGTGTAGATACATGTATCTACTCTAGTGAAATGTATAGTGTACATACATGTACCTACTCTAGTATATTGTATAGTGTACATACATGTACCTACTCTAGTGTTGTGTATAGTGTACATACATGTACCTACTCTAGTATATTGTATAGTGTAGATACATGTACCTACTCTAGTGTAATGTATAGTGTACATACATGTAGCTACTCTAGTATGTTGTATAGTGTACATACATGTATCTACTCTAGTGTTGTGTATAGTGTACATACATGTATCTACTCTAGTGTTGTGTATAGTGTACATACATGTACCTACTCTAGTGTTCTGTATAGTGTACATACATGTACCTACTCTAGTGTTCTGTATAGTGTACATACATTTATCTACTCTAGTGTAATGTATAGTGTACATACATGTATCTACTCTAATGAAATGTATAGTGTACATACATGTACCTACTCTAGTGTAATGTATAGTGTACATACATGTACCTACTCTAGTGTAATGTATAGTGTACATACATGTACCTACTCTAGTGAAATGTATAGTGTACATACATTTTTCTACTCTAGTGAAATGTATAGTGTACATACATGTATCTACTCTAGTGTTCTGTATAGTGTACATACATGTATCTACTCTAGTGTAATGTATAGTGTACATACATGTACCTACTCTAGTGTGCATTCATTGACATGTCCATAACATTGGTTTGACTTGTTCTGTTCTCTGTGGACATTCTAATTCTGACCATAAGTACACTGTCTCTTTATCGGTTATATACCTTCTCTGTCAAACAGGAACTCCATCAGGATAGGGTCTGTTGTGTACATTTTACATTTTATTTAGTTCACACAATGTTGCTGAATCTCTAGAAATTCAATCAAGATTTACAAATCTGTTCACATAATTTTTTGTTGGAAGTATTAGTTTGGAAGGGGGTGTTTCAGTGATTGCATTGTGCTGGTAAATGGTAGGTTATAGTACTTTGAAGAAAACCCTACTGGAGAAACTGGAACCTTGGAATGGGGGTTCCCCTGCCTATGCTTTCCACGGGGGGCATCAAAAGACTGGTTATTGGCAGAGCTGTATATGTAACTCTACAACTTCTTAAGGTGCCTCACTACACCGTGAAATAGTTTCTCAAATCAGCAGAAAATTACTTGATTATGATAGAAAGCATGATGGATAAGAAGTATATGTGTCAAATAGGCGAAAAAATGTGCAATTTTAGATAAAAAATGATGTTTTCAAAAATTTCATTCATTAAACATAAACAAAAGCCTCAGATAGATTCAAACTCATGACCTGCGGTTAACAAGCCTGATACTTTAACCACTGAGCTATGACGATATACATCTGAATCGATTGATACAAACAGTTTTACAAAACATTTCAATCACCACCTTGTGATGTAGTGTTTTAAATAGTGTAAGTCTCGGTGTAGTGAAGTACCTTAAAGGAGAAATAAAGTATTTGATGAAAAACTGATCCTGATTCAGGGCTAGAGAGGGAGTTAGGATGAATTTAGGCTTGATTGACCTCATTTTAGGGGAGAGGGTCATTACTTGACCTTTGACCTTCTATCACAGAGTGCATCCTGGGTAGGGGGTGGGGGGGGGGGGGAGGGGTGAGAGGTGAACAGAGGCCATGTTTCCTCACAGTATGAGGTGGGGGTTTTAATCCTCTCTGTGAAAGGGAAGTTGAAGGAGGGGTATTATATCTGTAGATGATGATAGGTCACTATAAATGGGAATGTTGATAAATCATGATATAATAAATATCTCTTTTTTCTGTTTGACTCCTTTTAAAGGACAGACTTATTTTGACCTATATGTCAAATCTATCTTAGACATCTTGTTTGATGTATGACAAATATTGGTCAATCTCTGTTGATTCTACATCAGCTTTAGTTGACTCTGTGTCAGGTATTACATCAGATCTATATTAAAGTTTTAACAAATATCATCACCTGTATATTTTACCATATCTACCTGTATAATTAACATATCTTTGTATATAATTTAATATGAAATCTGTCATTATTTTGTTGTTACTTGTTTATAAAAAAATTGTTTAAAGAAAGCAAAGAAAAGATTTCACAAGAGTACAATTCATAAAGAGAAAGTGACAGAAACGAGAGAGCTTTGTTTTCTTCCCACGATTCCCGGTTATTGGATTTTTTTTCACTCAGCGGGTAGCTCTTGGAGTTTTTTCTGTTTCATCATATGTTTCTCTGCCACCGATGATTCATCCCATAATGGCTATTGGTAATGGGAAGGAAAGAGAATTTGAAGGAATTGAGTCGCAATTAAAGAGGAAAGATCAACTATAGGAAAAAAAGGAAGATCAAAACTGTCTATATAGCATTGCCCTGGACCTAAAGAATTACATGATTGACTTGGATATTTTAGAATATACAAATGGAAACATATAGACATTTAATTACATAAATATTTTTTCATTATTTTAAGAAACTTATGTACCCAACCAGCAAACTTGATAATACACTTTATTTCCTATGTAGCTTGTAACACGAGATTTGATTGGGTAACAAGTCGGGTGTAAATTTCCGTACACCCGATTTGAGCCGGGTTAAAATAAAATGTGATGTCACAATGCAATTCTTGTTAACTTTAAAAATGCACCTATACACCCAATTTGAGCCGGGTTAAAATAAAATGTGATGTCACAATGCAATTCTTGTTAACTTTAAAAAATGCACCTATAAATCTTTGCACAAAATAATGTAATGTTAAATGAGGTAAAGGAATAAATTATCTGTTAAATCCCTCTTTCTTAATCCCTCTCTTTCTAAATACTTCTATTGGTATGAATAAATCGATTTCAGCATAATTTCAGTTGATATTAATTGATTTTCAAGTTGCAAAGCACTGATAAAACAGTATATTTTAAAAAAAAATTTAACATAGGAAATAAATTTGCTATCCTGAGGTCCAATTAAGGGATTTACCCGGATTGTATTCCATACAACCTTCGACCTGCGGCTTCAGGGTATACACCTGTATCTGTATCCCCATACACCCTTAATTAGATCTGGATAATTAATAGTATCATAATTATTGGCCTTACTTTGGGCTTGTAAACTAGAGTTGCCCTCAGTTTTGTACTTTGTGTCATCCTCATATTTTTATTATCAAATTGGGCAACTGGATAAATTGATTTTTTGATGAATAGTGCTGACCTTGGATTCAATTTTTTACATGAATATAGTATCTTTGAATTTTGTTTACAAAAAAATATATTGGCTCATTGATATTTCTGATCATTGCCTTGATTGATTGTATTTAGTTCCATTGAGAGTCACACTTTTATTTTGTATCACATATATTACCCTGACTTGTGATTTAATGTAACTGCCTTCATTTTGGGTTTTGTACCGATTCCCTGAGATTTTTTTGTGCCGTTTATTGCCATGAGAACAAGACCTAGATTGGTGTCAGGTTGAATTGTGAGGAAGTACTGGCGCACACTGAGAGCACAAGGTCTGCGTGAAGACAGCGATGAGTCATCGCGTGGCGAGTACAAGGACTCGTCGTATTCACAGGTTGTTTCTGGCAAATAGCTGCATCTCGGATGTAAACACACGTAAACAATGCACAGCGTATTAAAAGTGCACCAAGGCTCTAAGGTCAAGGTCAGAGCACCTGTTCTAAGACAGATGATTAGTTAAGGAAGATCATAATTAACTCACAATTGAACCAGGGGCCGTTCCGTTGGGGTAATGATAAGTGGGTGACCTGTACACATAAGCTGCATCCCTTCAAACACACCATGTTTTTACCTGATGTAAATAAAGGTCCTCTCAGGTAGATGTAATTTAAGGTCCCCCTCAGGTAGACACTACAGAGAAATATGATTCAGACCACGTTACAGCTGATTCATGGAGTTACGATATTTTTATCAATGGAATGTGGGATAAGACATGCTCCAGTGAGGAATCGCTAAACAATGTACTGAAAGAAAGGTAGAAAGTCAGCTCTCAGACAAGTGTAGAGAGTCAAGCAGGCAACACAGACAGTTGTAATTACCACTACTATCTGTTATCCGTGTTAATTCTATTCTTCTTTTTTTTTGGGGGGGGGGGGGGGGGGAGGTTCTGATTCTTTAATTCACAGAGTTGTTAAAGGAAGGGGACAGGGGGTTCACTTCACTGTTGTTTTTAATTCACAATCTCGATGAACTATTAACAACAATACATTTCATTTATTCTGTGTAATTTTGGAATGACTATGAATTCTTAACTCATACTGAAAATGGATCTTCATTCTTAGTTGGTAGAGTAACCTTGACCTTTGATTTCAGGTTCACGTTGGTGACCTTCTGAGCCAGACCTGTCACCTTGACATTGAAGAGTACTCGGAGGTGATCGTGTATGATCAATGTACAGAGTCGCCGGATACCCTGACCGCCGACAACTTCCTGTTTATTCTGCTACGAAAACTCGTCATGTGTACCACATTTAACAGTGTATCTCTCCTCAAAGGTAGGTAACGCCACTTCTCTGTGGAAAGAAAATTCTGGGGAGGGGAAGGAAACATGTTTCTGTGGATAGTTAATTTTGTGTGGGGGGGGGGGGGGGGGATTTCTTAAAAGAAGATAAAATAATTAGAAATTTGAAGTGGATTCCAAACTATTTAAAAAAAAATCAAATTGGTTCAGTGATGGAGAGGTTACACTGTATCTCACAGGAGGAATTCAAATGGATCGGTGAACAAAGTTCTGATTGATTATACGATTGATTTCAGGGCTCTAAATTTACAAATGGTGTTGGGTAAACATAGAAAAACAGTAAATTTATAATGCAGAAAATATCTACAATGAATATATTCCCCATATTTAGTCATTGAAAGGGGGTGTCAAGCTCCCTCTTTCAGAAAAATCTTGAAATAAGGCGATTTAATTGACATTTTAACAAATACATGTAAATTAAGTTCCCGTTTTTTATGTAAAAAATTATAGTTCCTTAATTTTGCAGTCCCAGTCTATTTGATTATTTGAAATTGTATAGGTTAGAATTCAGCTTTATCATCAATACAACAAATGAATCTGTTGTTAAATAGTAATTGTGAATTCATTATCTGTAAAGAAAGCTGTGATAGGGAAGAACTTTGGAGGAAGGGTTAGTGTCAGACTTCTGGACTAAGTATAGGAATGACTCGGATACAGTCACCTTATAAAAGAAATGATTAGCTGTGATTAAATCGACAGATTTAGAGAAAATGAATGATCATAAATCCATTAGTCTGTGACTTAAAGACTAAATATAGAAATGACTTGAACACACAACATTTCACACACAGTGCCAAATGATAATGTGACGCCTTAAATGGGTAAAACCTGCCACCATCCCCCTAGTCACTGCGCGGTACAGTCATCCAATACTCATTCTATCGAGCCTCCGAGAGGGTCCCTGTTCTTAACTCTGGGTTTAAATCTCCGTCCGTGACCCTGAACTTCAGTACACCTGGATTAGGAATCTCTCAGGTGAGAAATAGGTACACCGCGGTCTGACCACAGGTATGTAATCCAGCCACAGAGGTGGCTGATTGTGTAACCTTGGGGCTCAGGTGTTAGCAGACAGGTGGGACCCTAAAATGTATCCTCTCGCTGACATCAGATAATGGTCCAGCCAATTTGGAGTCAGTTAGTGTGGATTTTCCCCTGCATATTTATAGATGTAAGCTACCTTATTGGCCATTTTAAACATCCTTGTTTGTGAGTCAATCCCACGAAGAATTGTGTGGAAATATCAGGACTTTCCTTTTCCTTATCCCAAAAATGGTATTTAAAAAAAAAAACCCAGAAAAATACCCAAACAAAACAATCAGACTACTCCGCGCACCTGTTATGGCCTCTTTGTACCAGTGGAGGTCTGAAGGTTGCTGTGTTGTGTCAGGATTCGGCGAGGGGGGGGGGGGGGGTAGGATTAAGGGTGGTTCAGATCCTAATCAGGCCACCACCTTCTGCAACAACAGGTTCCTCAAGGGAGGTAATTCTAACAAGTATTGCATAATGCTTAAGGTTGCTTAATCTTGCTGATTCATTGAACAGGTATTGGGTACCCAGGTAGAGGGCAGGTAGAAAGCAGTAAAATTTTAATATACCTGTTTCAAAGTACAAGGAAATATAGCTGGCTGATACACCTGATAGCTGTCTACAGGTATTGTGTGTGCCTGACAGGTTGAGGACATGCTCAGTCATTGTGAGTCATCGGTGATACTAGTGCATCCAGTATTATACAACAATGGCCTCCATAACACTACACAGGAGCTTGTAACACACAAACATATAACAACACAATGGCTGTTCATCAAGCTCTCTACCTATCCATTGTTTTGTCTGAATGTGATATCAATTTTAATGACCAATTTTACTGATCAATTCCAACGATATCAGAGCTTGTAATGTCTCCTGGTTTGACATCTTCCCTTATTGGCTCAGCCTTCAAAAGGATACATGTTTCACATAACTCTGTTGGTTTGGAGATTCACAAATAAAATGAGGTAATGAGATGAGGTGGGTAGATATCCAGATATCGTTTAGTCTATTGGAGTGAAGGGGTCCCAGGAGAGCTTTACTAGTCCTGACATTATATAAATAGTGCCTGTTTGGGAGGGTAACAGTTGAAATTGACACCCCGAGAAAACCATTGTCAACCGACGCGAAACCATTGTCAACCGACACGAAGCGGAGGTTGACAATGGTTTTCGAGGGGTGTCAATTTCAACTGTTATCCTACCAAACAGGCACTATTTATTTTATTATACTGAATGTCTTAATTTTAAGGAAAACTTTACTGCTTTAACATAAGAATAACGTGAATTCTACGGCGAACCGTACGCGCATAATTTTTGCGCATGTAACAATTTGTAATGTTACCCGTTGCTAAGTGCGTTGCTAACGCTGAGGGTAATAGAACGGATTATGAACTGCGTCTAAACCAATCAGATTTCAGTATTTAACATGAAAGTATTACAAAAGAAATTACAAGTCTCTCAATAAAGGTGGCTTGACTCTCCACTGCTGGTATAGGCCATGACAGATTGATGAGAAGAAACAATGAGGGAACTGAGACCTGCTCTGTGTGAGCTTGCCTTGTGTCTGACCTATCTGTGGGTGATAAGACAATATTACTTATGTTGTCAGATCTATTATAGTCAGGGGTTTTCTCTTTAGTCCAATACCGGGAGCATCAACTTGTGTAGAGATGTGTTAGTGACTGAGCAGTCTGAAGATATGACTTGAGACAGCCTTGACTTTCCTGGAGTTAGGAGAGGGCACACCCTCAACCATCTTATGATGTGAAATCTTCAGATTGCCTGATCTGTCGATCACCTTAAATAAGTTGAAGGTTAAGTGGTAGTCAAAGACCAAAGTGGAGTAAATAAATTGTTGTCTATAGGAGAAGGACTCATGTTCAGTGCATGTGTACTATCCAGTGAATTATGAGTGAGGGATAGGGCACTATTGGAGTTAATGATGAAAAGGGAGAGGATTAAGCTCAGTAGAACTCTTGCAGGGCCGATATCTGTTTCATTCCTTACAGAGGTCTAAGTAAAGAACTGGAGACTACATCATATGTCCATTACATAACCACCAGACAGACAAAATTCTCTGTAGGTCACTTGTGTGACCTTTTCACTGTGAAGGTCAGCTAGGGTCAAGATGATTATATACCTCAATTACCTGAAATGTCATTTATGTTCTATCAGTGGTATTGGTCTCCCTGAGAGAGAGAGAGAGAGAGAGAGAGAGAGAGAGAGAGAGAGAGAGAGAGAGAGAGAGAGAGTTTATTTGGCTGGGGGTGAGAAGGATGATAACTGGTGTTAATAATATAATGGCCAAAGATATTTAAAATCTGTGGTAGGACCTGCAGCCTTGAAGATTAAATTGCCCAAGTTCAAACCATGCTGAAAAGTCAATTCCTTTATAATCAGTAGGTCATTAGGATGTAGTTTAATTACTAGTGCAATATTGATCATCATTCCTAAGGTACAAATTAATGGAAGCCAGTAAGATGAGCACAGAATAAGTTTGTCAGTGACTGGGTCAGTTGCAGATGGCTGGAGCAGTGCAACTGACCTAATTAACATAAGTCAAGTTTAAAGTAATTAATACTCTGCTTCCCTTTGTCTGCTCATTATAAGGCAGTATGCTGTTACATAATTAATGCAGTTCTCTGTGCCCCCTTGTCAGGGCCCCTCTCTCTGTGTAGTGAATGAGTCATTCCCTCAATAACACAGCATATTGATCCATACAACAACAAAAAAACAACACACAGGAAACCCAGCTGTAGTACCCCAGGGAAATCCAGGACCTGGGTGAGGGCAGGAGGACCCGTCCTGACAAACAGTCCCAGAATTCCCGGCGCTGTGAACGGTGGACGCTGGCAGAAGAATCAAGAATTCTGCTCAGTCACTGAGAGCTTAGGGTGTTATATCCACATGTATTAGTAATGTATTAAGACGTGACGTCAGTATGAGCAGGAGAGAAATCAGCTGGGAAGTCTTTGCTTGGATTGTGTTTACATTTTTAGTTGTGATCAGATTGACTGAATGAACTAGTGTATAGTTTTCTGACTGTGTAAACTGATTAAGGAACTAGACACTGTCCCCCTCACTCTAGTCCCTGACCAGGGTTGTATATGGAACCTCCCTCCCCCAAAAACAGTGTACCTAGTTGGCGGACGGTGCCCCATTTATACTGAGGATTTCATTGGGGGGTTTCATAGAGTTCACACTTTTACGGAAGCTGATTGTAATGGGATTTACGTGGGAATTGATCGGATTTATATCAGAATCTGAATGACTATATTTTTGTAATGATTGATTTTATATGGAATGGAATATTAGTTAATAGAAAAGGACTTTAGCATCAATGAAAGGTACAGGAGAATAGATGTTGACTTTTTAGAAAATGATTTAATTAACATAATTAATTAAACACTTCACTAAGTTATGTAAATGTTGTGATTCAGATGTTTACTGTTCCTCTGACAAGAGCTATGTTAACAGCATTGTGTGTACTATATACAGATATTACAGGTAAGCCTCTCACTCACCTGTATGTGTTTACAGGTGGTTACCTGGCCTTCCAAGCCATGCATCCGTCTCTGTGTGAGAACAAGCCCCCCAGCAGCTACAAGTGCACCCCCCTCACCTCCCTCTCCCAGCCTTGTATGCCGGTCGCCAATGTTGGACCCACTCGCATCCTCCCCTTCCTGTACCTGGGATCTCACCGGGACGCCATGTCTCAGGAAACAATCCAGGTCAGTATCTGTCTGTCTGTCTGTCTGTCTGTCTGTCTGTCTGTCTGTCTGTCTCTCTCTCTCTCTCTCTCTCTCTCTCTCTCTCTCTCTCTCTCTCTCTCTCTCTCTCTCTCTCTCTCTCTTCATTTTATCATGCATTAATATGTCTATATGAACTCAAACTTTATGCAGGCTAAAAGCTGTGTAATTTTTGACAAAGTGCATTAACTCTAGTGTAAGTTTTGATTTCACCAGATCTTTCAAGCACACACTGTGGGTGGGGTTAAAATGGAACAGATATTATTCTGTATAGTCATATTTCTTAATATGTAAGTCTCCCTTTCCCGATGGTGCATATTACACTGTCCCTTTATTCTTTCTTTATTTATAACTTCATCCCTGTGTAGTCCATATTTTCTCACTAATTTATGAAGTTTGCAATGATTTCAAACCATAAATGTAGGTAATTATGTCAGGTCGAATATCCAGAGGTATTTTCAACTAGACTTCTTAACACACAATGACAATATATAAAATAAACCAAAAAATTAAACGAAATAAAATGGGCCTTAGACCTGTAGGATAGCTGCACTAATTAATATAATGAAAGATGTAAAGGAATTAAAATCCAAGAAATGTGATAGAGGTCTGGGCCGACAATAAGGACTCGACTGACGTTCTGGGGGTGATATGTGTCCTTGGTCCAGGTGCTCCAGTTCTGGATGTACTCAGCTTTATGTGCAAGAATCAGTGATCGATATCTCACCAATACACTGCCCCCTGTAGTACAGTAAAGGCTGGACAATACACTGCCCCCTATAGTACAGTAAAGGCTGCCCCCTGTAGTACAGTAAAGGCTGCCCCCTGTAGTACAGTAAAGGCTGCCCCCTGTAGTACAGTAAAGGCTGCCCCCTGTAGTACAGTAAAGGCTGGACTGTGATCAAAGATGGAAGGACTGCAGCTAACGGGCTCAAAGACTGCAGCTAACGGGCCTAAAGACTGCAGCTAAGAGGCTCAAAGACTGCTACGAACTTGCTCAAAGACTGCAGCTAATGGGCTCAAAGACTGCAGGTAAATGGTCTCAAAAATGGCATCCTCCATTGAGAACTTGGGGCCGAGATGAGCTCACTGATTGGCTGCTGTTGGAATTGAATATGAAATATTTAATAACATCTGACACTTTGAGGTGCAGGTGATGCATTGTTATCCTACACTGGAGGGGGGGGGGGGGGCATGACATCCTCGATGTTGTTGATATCATTAATTACATAGCTAGCTGAGAGGAATCTTATTGGGGGTTGGTTAATGATATATTTTTTTCTTCTGCAATAGTGATTATCATTGGGATATCAAATGCCTATCCATCACGATGAAACAATGGCTCACAGCTCATACAGAGTACTGCTCATCAAATAATGATTGATCCCTGGTCCTGGTTTAGTTTTATAATACAATTATTCCTTTAATGAATATTTAATGACGCAAAGTTATTGTGTTGGACGTGTGACAGAATATTTAAAGTTTTCCAAAGAATGGCTTACCCAGTAAACCTTAAATTCCAGTGAATAAGTACAGGTAAAATATTTGGTTGTTAATTAGTCACGGTCGTTTGACCGACCTTGCGCTTTTAGGGAGCAGTATATAAGGGAGACGTCATTGTAGGGGACCCTCCCTCTAAGAATTGTAAACAGACATTACTCATGTCTCCCCCCCCCTTTGTTTTGACTACTGTGACCTTTCCTTCTGACGTAAATGTAAACACAGTCTGGTTTTAAAAAAAACCTAAAGTATTTGTATGCCGTATTCAGTTGAATGTTTGTTGATGTCATTCTGAAAGACAAATGATTTCACGTCAACCCTGACGGAGTCTACCTACGATTGATTGCATTTTGATGCCTGGGCTAGTTGTGAATATACAAGTTAAGAAAAATCAATTTTAAAATGACGTAAAATTATACAAAATTTTAAATGTAACGACAGGCACATTGATACGTTTTTGACGTTAGTCTTACTATGACGAAGGCAACATTCTTTATACAATATAAAATAATTTTTTAGCCGATTGAAAGCGCGTTACAACCAGAACTAAATTATATATATATTATTCTTTTCCAAACATATTGAATATCTTAGATACAATGTAAATGATATCACTCTCTGTAGTAGTATATCTGTTCTCATTATAGCTAAACAGGACTCCTAACAGATTGCATAGTCCACCATGTTTCTTTCTTCTTGTCCCTATCCCTACAGCCCCGTTATTAATAAAGCCTCTGACTTCTTCATACTTTGAAGTTTTTCACTATACAGTTCCTGTCACACAAAACAATGATTTAAAAAAGCAGAATGTAACAAGTTGACCATGAGTTTCAGGTGTTCCATCGTTTGTAAGAAATATATATATACCCATTTATATATACATTTATATATTACCCATATTCTGGAGTCAGAGATAAGAAAACTAGAATTTGTATATGTATTGAACTTGTAGCGTGTCCAGCTTTAAGGATGTTTTGTATCATTCATGATCATATATATGATATTTGTGTCTTTTAGATCAGCAATAAAACTTAAACATATCTATTGCAGATAAACGACATATCTTACATCCTGAACGTTAGCATCACGTGTCCTCAGTCTCCGTTTGTACAGGACGGACATTTCCATCGCATTCCAGTCAACGACAACTACAGCGCCAAGCTGCTGCCATTCTTCCACCAAGCATTCCAGTTTATTGGTAAGTGATTCCACCAAGCATTCCAGTATATTGGTAAGTGATTCCACCAAGCATTCCAGTTTATTGGTAAGTGATTCCACCAAGCATTCCAGTTTATTGGTAAGTGATTCCACCAAGCATTCCAGTTTATTGGTAAGTGATTCCACCAAGCATTCCAGTTTATTGGTAAGTGATTCCACCAAGCATTCCAGTTTATTGGTAAGTGATTCCACCAAGCATTCCAGTTTATTGGTAAGTGATTCCACCAAGCATTCCAGTATATTGGTAAGTGATTCCACCAAGCATTCCAGTATATTGGTAAGTGATTCCACCAAGCATTCCAGTTTATTGGTAAGTGATTCCACCAAGCATTCCAGTTTATTGGTAAGTGATTCCACCAAGCATTCCAGTTTATTGGTAAGTGATTCCACCAAACATTCCAGTTTATTGGTAAGTGATTCCACCAAGCATTCCAGTTTATTGGTAAGTGATTCCACCAAGCATTCCAGTTTATTGGTAAGTGATTCCACCAAGCATTCCAGTTTATTGGTAAGTGATTCCACCAAGCATTCCAGTTTATTGGTAAGTGATTCCACCAAGCATTCCAGTTTATTGGTAAGTGATTCCACCAAGCATTCCAGTATATTGGTAAGTGATTCCACCAAGCATTCCAGTATATTGGTAAGTGATTCCACCAAGCATTCCAGTTTATTGGTAAGTGATTCCACCAAGCATTCCAGTTTATTGGTAAGTGATTCCACCAAGCATTCCAGTTTATTGGTAAGTGATTCCACCAAGCATTCCAGTTTATTGGTAAGTGATTCCACCAAGCAAAGTAGTTTATTGGTAGTGTATGGTCTAGGGGATCTGTATTTTCTCAGGTCAGTGGTGCTAACTATAGACACTCTTTCTGTAATCTTCAGGCATCATCCTTCTAATTGAGGAGCTGATGCCATAGGGCCTTATAAGACCTAACTGTGCTAAGTTTAGTCCGGGGTTATATTACACTGCAGCCCTTTATGCCTGATGGGGAGATAGGATTCAGAAATCAATATAGTTTACATTCCCAGAATCCAGCAGTGCAGTGTTTACATTCCCAGAATCCAGCAGTGCAGTGTTTACATTCCCAGAATCCAGCAGTGTTTACATTCCCAGAATGACTGCTAGTACTGATTTACACAGTCTACCCACGTACTAGGTCACTGACTTACACAGTCTCCTCACAAATTAGGTCACTGAGGTGTTCTAGGGGTTAAGAGGTCACAAGGAATGTCACATATTCTGTGACAGACAAAGATGATGTATAGGGAAGGTCACATATTCTGTGACAGACAAAGATGGTGTATAGGGAAGGTCACATATTCTGTGACAGACAAAGATGATGTATAGGGAAGGTCACATATTCTGTGACAGACAAAGATGGTGTATAGGGAAGGTCACATATTCTGTGATAGACAAAGATGGTGTATAGGGAAGGTCACATATTCTGTGACAGACAAAGATGGTGTATAGGGAAGGTCACATATTCTGTGATAGACAAAGATGGTGTATAGGGAAGGTCACATATTCTGTGACAGACAAAGATGGTGTATAGAGTTCTGATACCAGGTCCTGAGATAAAGTTGGAGTCTTTGTTAACTAGCATCTTACTTATCAGGTCTTCTCTCAATAGAAAACATGAAAGGTAATATAAACAAAAGCATTTAGAAGAAATAAAAGCAGTAAGGAACATTCCCTGATCCTCTGACAGTGACAGTAGAGGACTCGGCTGCTAGTCATCTGGTGTATTTACATGATTCATGTATTGATTTATGGTTTGTTTTGGATTGTCGGGTTGCACTCTATCACATCTCCTGGCTTTTTTCTCCACTGTTGAATGTATATATTGATCTGATGAGCAGAAACTGGGCATAAGGAGCTTGTGTAATACAACAACAACCCCCAATATCTAATGTACCTGTCTATTTTATTTTACAAAGAACAGTTAAAGGGACATGGTCACGATTTTGGTCAAAAATTATTTTTCCAGTTTTAGACCAAAAATGAATGTTATAAATGTTAGGAACTGTTTATTTATGCTTAAAATGAATAAGAAGATAGACAAATCAGCTTGAAAAAGATTTTGTACTGATATAATATTGAACCAATGTAAACAAAAACAGGGCAGTAGCCTTGTTTAAATGACAACGAATTGCGAGCCCTGTATCTTACTTATAACTGTATGACTGACTCTTAAATTTCATTTGATCACGGGAAATGCATTTCTTAAGCATTGTAAATAATAAAAACAGAAGAAAAAAATTGACCAAAATCGTAACCATGTCCCTTTAAGATGTATAGTCAATTTTATTCATATTGATTAAAGTATGATAGAATATGTGAGTGGAATTATCCCTTGTTAAAACACCAGGTACTTGTAGGGGGGGGGGTTTACGGTAAATTTGGCATGATGCTAAAAGTGTATGCAAATTTTTATTTAATATTCACACAATTTCACCATTAAATTCTTTCTGTAGTACTGGTGTACATCTTTATTTATAAAACTTCAATTTTAAAGTAGCTTTAGTACCATATAATATAATGTTTATGCAACACTTATTAACTTATAATCAATTATTTTCTTCCTGATAATAATAACCATGTATTGATTAATGTAGTATGTTTTTTTGGCATTTTTGCAGAAGAATTTTTCGACATTTGTCTTTGTTTTTCCAAACATCAAGACATTTCTGTGTGTTCTTACAGACCATGCAGTGATCTTTCGTTGCTTTTTGTGTCATACAAAAGACCAGTGACATTCTGTTGCTTTATCTATATGGCTTTCCTGTCTTATTACAGACAAGTGATGTTATGTTGTTTTATTTACAGACAAAGTGAGGGAGGCCAACGGTAGCGTGATGATTCACTGTCTGGCCGGGATATCCCGATCTCCCACGCTGGCCATTGCTTACGTAATGAAGCACCTACATATGTCATCAGACGAAGCATACAGGTAGATATCTAGATACATGGGGCAGGAGTGTATAGATAGATATCTAGATACATCTAGATACATGGGGCAGGAGTGTATAGATAGACATCTAGATACATGGGGCAGGAGTGTACAGATAGATATCTAGATACATGGGGCAGGAGTGTATAGATAGACATCTAGATACATGGGGCAGGAGTGTACAGATAGATATCTAGATACATGGGGCAGGAGTGTATAGATAGATATCTAGATACATGGGGCAGGAGTGTATAGATAGATATCTAGATACATGGGGCAGGAGTGTATAGATAGACATCTAGATACATGGGGCAGGAGTGTACAGATAGATATCTAGATACATGGGGCAGGAGTGTATAGATAGACATCTAGATACATGGGGCAGGAGTGTACAGATAGATATCTAGATACATGGGGCAGGAGTGTATAGATAGATATCTAGATACATGGGACAGGAGTGTATAGATAGATATCTAGATACATGGGGCAGGAGTGTATAGATAGATATCTAGATACATGGGGCAGGAGTGTATAGATAGATATCTAGATACATGGGGCAGGAGTGTACAGATAGATATCTAGATACATGGGGCAGGAGTGTACAGATAGATATCTAGATACATGGGGCAGGAGTGTACAGATAGAAATCTAGATACATGGGGCAGGAGTGTATAGATAGACATCTAGATACATGGGGCAGGAGTGTATAGATAGATATCTAGATACATGGGGCAGGAGTGTACAGATAGATATCTAGATACATGGGGCAGGAGTGTACAGATAGATATCTAGATACATGGGGCAGGAGTGTATAGATAGATATCTAGATACATGGGGCAGGAGTGTACAGATAGATATCTAGATACATGGGGCAGGAGTGTACAGATAGATATCTAGATACATGGGGCAGGAGTGTTAAGATAGATATCTAGATACATGGGGCAGTAGTGTACAGTTAGATATTTGACCCTGCAATGCTATGCACAAGAAACTACTTTGATATCTTTTATAAAAGTAGCTCTTCATAGATTTGGACATTACAACAAACTAAAAGTCTCATTAAAACTGATATAAAAGAAAAAGAAAGAAATATATGCTTTTGAAATTTTAAACCTTTGTTTCTCTGTGTAGGTAAGATTTATATCCTGTGCATTATCCTTTTTCTCTGCATTGACATGAAACCTGTATATCATCTGTTTCTGTGTAGGTGTGATTTTCATCATGTACATTGTCTCTGTAGGTATGTGAAGGACAAAAGGCCAACCATCTCTCCGAACTTTAACTTCCTTGGACAGCTGCTGGAGTATGAGAAGTGGATAAAGCAGGAGGAGGAGGAGTTAAGGCAGCGACAGGAGTCCCTGGGCTCGCTGACCGACGGCAAGACCACGCCCATCATCATGGACCTCCAGATGTGTAGCCCTTCCTCACCCATCGCCAAGGCCACCAAGCCCTTCACCTTTGACCCCCAGTGGGAGCCTCGTGTACAGGACCGTGATTTAAAGCGTGACACAAACGACAACCTGCCGTTGTTGGCCGATTCCGACTCGTGGAACAATTTTCAGTGTTCTGGAAAGTCGACATCATCAAAAATGGAGACGGATCTCCCAGAAAAGAGAAAGTTTAGTGATTCTAGTACGTTGTGTAGTGGTTATCCACACATCTCAGACAGCAACCCAGTGACTCCCAGCGCTGAGTTATCCCCCTTTCCTTTTGGTGTATCAACCCTAAATAATGGGTCTCGGTCTGATTCACCACAGGAGTGGAAAGTTCAGAAAGACTGCAAGAGGAAGTCTCCTTCTCCCACTCCAAAGTCGCCCGTAAGTCGATCCTTCACACTGTCTCTGAGTCCAGTGCCTCTCCCCTCAGAGGGAATTGGTGCCCCCAGAGACAGAAAGAGGTCTCTTGGATCTCCCATGACAAAACCATCTACCTTGATGTCTCCGTTATCAAGATCTCCAGGGAAACCCTTTATCAAACCATTTTCTCTGCCACTCTCCCCTGTTTTGTCACCGGACACCCCAGAAACCAGTGACCCCGTGAACTCTGACCCACACATCAAGGACTCCTCCAATCATCAACAGGAAACTGCTGCTCAAAGGAATGATAGGAAGGCAGTGTCAAAACCCTTCTCGTTACCGCTGAGCAGTGTGAACTCTCCAGACGTCAGGGACAGTACTAACAACCAACAGAAAAAGTTCAAACAGGAGAGAAACTTTCACCTGCCATTGTCTTCTCAATCTCAGCGAGATAACAGTCAGAGCGAGCAAAGGGAGAGCAGATCTCGACCGTTTGTCCTCCCTGTATCTCCTCTTGTCTCTTCTGAGAAAAGTCTGTCCATCACGGATGGCAACTCACCCTTACCCTCACCTGCGCTGACTCCAGTCAAAAGTCCATCGAGATCGTTCACTCTGCCACTGTCAACAGTCAGTCTACATACAAATGAAAGAAACAAGGCCACAGTGGACCTAGTGAGTCCCTGTCGCCCCAGACAGTGTCCAGAGCTACCCAGTCCACGCCTGGAGTCGGCCGAACACTGTCACATGGAAACAACATCACCAAGTCTACCAGACAGCACCCCATTATATATTGTATCAGAATCATGTAAATCTCAACAGAAATTTGATCTCAGTCTCTCTGTGTCTCAGTCAAAGTGTTGTGAAACATTGACCGCCCCCTCCTCCTCCCCGCGACCCCCCTCATCACTACCCCATACCCTGGGGGTCCCCGGTAGAACCTCTGAGCTTCGTTGCCCCCCATCACAGACAATTTACTCCCCCTCAGCAGCTCTGGCTGAGCTTCATTTCAGTCACTCTGTGGTGGAGAGGATCGACAAGCCTACTCCTCTACAGAAGTTTCCATCTACCTCTCTCGACAAACTTAACTTTACTCCTTGTTTTGCAACGGAAAACAGAACCAAGGAATCAGTGTGTTCAATGGAGGCGGATCACGGAGAGCCTGGTGAGGGGACATCCCTCGCCTCCATTGGCTCTGGCAGTAGTTCAACCGTGACGTCCCCCGTAGGTCATCAGGTGACCCTGAGAGTCAGGGAAAATAGGGCAAAACGACCTCTCATAAGGCCGAACAGTATTGCATTTTCTAAATACCCGACCTTTGATCTTGGATCAGACTGTCAGGAATCCCCCAGCTCAGCCAGTAGTACGTCGCAAGACGATGCGGCCGATACATACCTTCTACAAAATGGAAAACGCTCCAAGGCCTCGGACTCTCACACCGGAAGATACACTGAACGAGACGTGTACCGGAAAATCACAGCAGCCATGGAGAGTGCTATGTTTAGAACACAGGTGTACGAGGCGAGTCGTAAGGCCAGAAGCCTGGATGACATCCTGGTCTCAGGAGACCATCTGGTGGCAAAACAAGCTGGAACCGGGTGCTCACCATTTGGGAAATTTCCACCGCGATGTGGATTAGGACCACAAAGGTTTAATTCTCCTGGAATTTACGAAAATATAACATGTCATGCATCGTCAGAAGTTTACCAGTCCAGCAGTAGCATATCATCTAACGGAAGTCATGGCTCACTGCACGGGAGCCTGGAAATCATACAGGTATCCTAGCAACTGAGTGATGCATGCTGGTCCTACTTTGATTTGATTTGTGATCCTGTTCTTTATTTTGGTGCTATTTTTGATGTTTTTTTTTATTTAATCACAGGAGCTGTTCGTAGCCTTTTGGGCTGCTATTGCTATTGATTTTGTTTTATGTAGAATTATTGCTTTGGTTTCTTTATTGCAAAAAAGAAAGTTTATTATTTTTTTTTAATATCCAAAAGTCCACGACTAGTTTCTGTGATTTAAATGTCATTGACAATATTTGCTTCATTTTATTTTGAGTTTTTATTAGCATGTTCTAGCTGTTGTACAAATTTGTGTAAAAATTCTTGACTTTTCGGTGCACATGTCCTTGTGAAAATTTTACACCACTCAAACCTTTTCTGCTTCTCTGAATTATGAATAATGGATAAAAGTTTATTACTGTGTTTAAAAATATTCATTATAAAAGCTTCCAAGTATCAACATGTATAACGATCTTTAGATGATAGAATAAAGTTTTTATTTGTTAACCCTGGCTATTGATTTACCCATAGCTCTGTTGAATTTTCTTGTTGAGATAATGAGGATAAATGAAGAAATGCTATAGCTAAGTGAAACATGGTTAACATGAACACTTTTATAATGATTTCATGTCTACAGGAAAGTCATTTTTATTCCTCAAAGTCTTTAATCGTATTATAAACTTTTTGGGATTAAAGAAATGACCTCTATAAGGAATCGAGGCATCTTGTCTCTGGCATTGTTAGTGTGGTTCACTGTTTCTCACTTTTCATGATTATTGTAGAAAAAAAATCTCCATATGATCTATCTTTTTTACCCTGTATAATTGTGTGGGGGATATGCTTATTCTTTCCAAACTGAAAGTAGACTGGGGAATTAATGGTTAGGGGATTGATGAGAAGGGGGTGGTGTTTGATTTGTTAGTGAACTATTTCTGTCAAACTGAAAGTAGACTGAGGAATTATTGGTTAGGGGATTGCTGAGAAAGGGGGAGGTGTTTGATTTGTTAGTGAACTATTTCTGTCAAACTGAAAGTAGACGGGGGAATTATTGGTTAGGGGAGTGCTGAGAAAGGGGGAGGTGTTTGATTTGTTAGTGAACTATTTCTGTCAAACTGAAAGTAGACTGGGGAATTATTGGTTAGGGGATTGCTGAGAAGGGGGAGGTGTTTGATTTGTTTGTGAACTATTTCTGTCAAACTGAAAGTAGACGGGGGAATTATTGGTTTGGGGATTGCTGAGAAGGGGGAGGTATTTGATTTGTTAGTGAACTATTTCTGTCAGCTTGTTTTTACAATGCCAGTGTCTTGGTTTCTTCTTGCATGGTAGTGTAGAGCCCAACATTTCTGTTTGTTAGGAGAGCATTTTGTTTTGAACGTTTGATTGCTTATTCATTATTAATGTCATAATGTTACCACATTTACAGTTATCTTAGACATGGGAAGGTTAATTCCCGAGATATTTTTGTAGATTTTAGAGTTGTCAACCAAGTAATTCCTATGGAATAAAACAATTACAAAGAGCTCTTGTTACAGGCTTTCTGCTAATGGTTATATTGCAGACAAAATTCTATAATTAGTGCATGGTCCTCAAAATTTACATTCTCCATATGCTGATTTGAAGAGAGAGAGAGAGAGAGAGAGAGAGAGAGAGAGAGAGAGAGAGAGAGAGAAAGAGAGAATCTCAGTAATGAAAGGTGTCTAAAATGAAGAAGAGGTCGTAAAGTTCATGCGCATACAGTTCATGTATTAAGGGTTCCTGCTGTAACTTTCTAGTTATGGACCAGTTCAATAAATTCGTCACCAATGTTAACTTTAAGTAATGGACCAGTTCAATAAATTCGTCACCAATGTTAACTTTTAGTAATGGACCAGCTCAATAAACTCGTCACCAATGTTAACTGTCTTCTTTTTTCTACCTCACCAAGGTCGGGGAGTGCCCCAACAAGCGCCGGAAAACCTCCGACAAGTAGCGGGGTAAGGGGAGACCACTGTTGTTCTGTGGGTGTTGTTGGACAGTTTGTGTTGTATTTCGGACACCTTAATTATAGCAACGAGTCGGAAGATATAGCTTTGTACAGGGATTACATGTATCGCCTCCTCTTTATAAACAACAGACATTGTTGGCATGTTTGAAACAAGGGGGTGGAATTTTTCGTGTATGGTTTATATCTAGCGACTCGTTGAAAATTCAGGTGTCTGTGGTTGTATAGATGTTGTTTAAAATTTCCAGATTTTTTTGAGAGTGATAAAAGGTTCCCTTTGGTCTGTGCTTTCCCTCTGGGTACAACCTTTGCGCCACAGCATTTGTTCTTCCTCTCGTTATTTTAATTCTAAACAAAAATATTCAGTTGAAATTCAATGAGTTAAGGCAGTGATATAGTATTTTTATTTTTTGCCATTGTTTCTAGAAGTACCCGATTAAGTTTAAATAAACTGACATTTTTTTGTTATAAAATATAAATACAAAATTTTAAGTTGTTTTTAAAACAAACCCAATCGGCCTCTTGAAGTTCATCATGCTTTTAGTCCAGTCACCATTTATTGGGCCTCATAGCCTGCCAGAAAAACCCATTGGCCAAGAAGTAGCGAATGATTAAACAGCAGAAAATGGGAGGGTGCACGTGAAATAACCTGATCAAATAACCACGATCTGACTTAAGTTGATAGGAAAAAGTTATAAGGGGAAAAATAGACAAACTAGCTCTAACGTTTCAGCGGACTGCACGATTGATGATGCATTATTGATGGGACCAGAAGGTAACATTGTAACACTGCATGTGCATGAGGGTGCTGTGTCCTATTACATTTCGTTATCAAAAGAGAAAAGGAAAGACAACTCTTTTGTGACTGAACTTATTGCAAACTGATTACATTGGATGAATTTTGTTTATTTTTAATCATTGAAAAAAAAATATTAAAAATTGGTTTGCAAATGTATGTCAAAATTGAATTACGCGAATAATTATGTATATAAGAAAACAATTTCAAGTTCATAATTTTGGACATCATTCATTTCTAACATCTTCGCTAGCCAAGGGTTTTTGGTCCACTTTGCTCGACCGAAAACCCTGGGCTAACGAAGATGATTTTTAAAGAAGTTGATATATCTATAAAGTTTTGACTAATGATAAGTAAGACAAAAATTATTTCATGATTTGGTACATTAAAAAATTGTATTTACCTTCTCAGAGACATATGTGTCTCTGGTCTTTTCAAAGAATTAGTTGAGTCGGAGACATAAATAACATACTCTCTGGTTGAGTATACAGCCATCGGAGGGTGTTTTAATTGAGATAACTTTTTAATGGTATTTCTATATTTAAGGTGGCTCTATACACCCACAGTTTATTCCAATTTTCAATAGAAGACCACAAAACATATACTTATAAAATTTTAAAATGACGATAGGGATACTATAGGTATTTTTAAAGAATTTTTTAATGTTTTTTCGTGTTTTTGTAAAATATTTTTTAAAAAGACAGCTATCAACAAATTGAGAGAAATTATTTTGTCATATGATGGATATTTCCTTCGGACACATAAAAAAAAATATAACACTTCTTAACATTCAAAAATGTTATTATTGCAATTTTTTTTAGTATTTCCCCAAAACATATTTTTTCATATTTTCTTACTCTGTTGACAAATCATCTGAAAAAGTTGCTTGATGTTATAAGAAAATGTATTTTAATAAATGTGAAATAAAAAATTGAATGAAAACAATTGCAAATAAACACAAAAAATATTTTAAATTTTATTTGGTATGAAAGTTCCTCATGTAAGGGTTATCGTTCCTAAGTCCCAAGGCCCAAACACCTTGGGGACTTTTCATTTCTGAGTTGAAGAAAATTTCCTAAATATAATGTTGGAATGATAAATACATGCATATTTCATTATAGACTTTGCCCTGTATAAGTGAATATATTCGCTTTAGTGCAAAACTAAGTCAAATAAATAAAGGGGAACATTGACTAGGCTAATAGGATTTATGTATCCCAACCTGAGAGAAATTCAAAGCAACCCTCTCATCCCCGTTAGGTGTCGATATTAATGTGCATTAAAGTATATTATAATTGAAATATTTTCACCTGTTTAGAATTTTCTTTCACGGTATTCAACCAAAAAATACGTTTTAGAAATTTTTGGAAAGTTAAAAAATTTATTGTTCTCGATGGGAATCGAACTCATAACCTACTGATTTGTAGTGAACCCACTAACCCACTGCGCTACGGTGTAACATAACGATAATGCTAAAGAAACTCTTTAAAAAAATTTATATTTGATTTTATTGTTTATTTCGATAAATAATACCACACAACGTGAAGGTGTCACGTACCACATTACTTGTAAGTAATGAATTTTCCAATTATCAAATTAAATCTATCCATTTAACAAATTTTTCAAAATAGCGGTTCCCATACAATTCACCTCAGTTTAAATCAGCCAGTACCGGAAATGCATGTTTCCAGATTTCTTTTTTGCGTACTGCGTCATCAAAAAGTGGTGTATAGAGCCACCTTAACCTCCGATGTCCGTCGTTCTTTAAAAAAAACAGTTGTCATGGTTACCTTCTTCTTTATCACAATCTCACTCTTCTTCAGGACGACTGACAACAATGTCACACCTACAATGCATTAAATTTAAATCAACCAATCAACAACCAGAACGACGGAAATGACGTCACAGACCCCGCCACGGACATAGCATTGTGCCTTATGAAGTTCAAAGAAGCACGGGAGGAAAAAAAGAACGTAATTTGTCTCCCTTGTGGAGCAGCACTTTTCAGTTCATTGATTATTGTTTCAGAAATTGTTTGTAGAAAGTCCGCTAGTTTGAAGAAGCTGTTTGTTCTGTGGAGGTTACTGAAAGCCTCTTCTCGCCCTAGGTAGTATGAGAAGAAATGACCCAGATTTTTAGATTTTATGCAAAGCCAGTAGCCTCCCTTCACATCCCCTCCACCAAAAATCACCCCCCCCCCCAAAACGCAAACACCAGTGCCCACTGAAAGGAAGTTAAGAATCCGAATCCTTTCTTTTCACCCCCCCCTCCCCCAGCTCTTGTCGTTGTCAATTATTTGAGGTCATGTGATCGTTGTTGATAAATACGTAGATTTTAGAATTCTCAGGAACTTAAAATCCAATAATCAGGAGAGGTCAGAGGTCAGAATTACATTTTATCCATTTGATTTTCATAGATATGAATGGATATCGTTTTAATGAACACGGTTAATCGTTTGATAATATGTCAGTCATTCGTATCAACCCTCTATATCTGTTTATGTACAAGACTAAATACGCCTCAGAGCATGGATAGATTTGGTACAAGTGAACATAGTATGTTAAGTTGCTGTTATTGTTCTTGATCAAGTTGGTACCGTAGGATAGTCATATTCAGCGTCTCTTTCTTTCTCTCGTCTGCCTCTAGTTTATCTGATAGATAATTTTTTTTTCAACGGGAGAATTGTAAGAATCGGGAAAATCAATTTAGAAAAAAACCAAATCTCTCTCTCTCTCTTTTTCTCTCTCTCTCTCTCTGAGAGATGATGTCACGTGTAAGATTTGCAGATGTCATTGTCACTCAGAAATGACTGATTTTGTATCGGACAAATGTTACTTTACGTAGAATGGGAGATCACCCTTAATTCCTAGAGATAGTTGTTCGTTAATGTATTCAGTGGTTAGTTAACCTTTGACCTGTTGTGAATGTTTACCTTGTTATGACACTGTATTGAGATATTTTTGTAGAAATCTTGGATAAGCTGTGATTTTGTACATAGAAAATTCCCCAATGTGAATGGAGAGCATTAGTATATTTACAGACATTAATATATACCGTAGAAAATGATGTCGTTTATTTATAGATGTGGACATTACCATGGTTATGTTTACCTTGTGTATCAAGTTCCCGGTCTGACTCTCGGTTGTGTTGAAATATAACGTCATAGTCACGTGGTATACATGTCACATAAAATTTGTCATTAGATAACGTCACAAAGATATCACACGTCACGACGAATGTCAAATTGTATTATGTCATAGCTCATCATCGTGTTTACACTTACGCCACAGCACATGACGTCATAAAGCATATCAACAGAGTTTTCTCAGAAGATGTTAGCACAATAAATGGCGTCATGGAAACTTTTCTTGACTGTTTATCAAGATTTAAAAGATTCAACCCTATTTATACAGAAAAGAAGTTACTGGGGTAACCCCTAATAACAAATCATAATTGAGATAACCATGCAAGATGCCGTTGTGATAATAAAATCATACCGTTTTGACATAAACTTAGAACACCGCTATGACGTTTGCATAATACTTCGTTATGACGTATGCATAATACTTCGCTGTGACGTATGCACAGTAGACCGTTGTAACGTGTGAATGCACGCATCATTGTAATCATTGAAATGTTGGAATGTCTTTGATACCACATGTCATTGAGGAAACTCTTTTTCATTGTAACGTCTGAATGAATGAATACAATATAGTGATGACTTACAGAAAGCGTCTTATGGCGTCTTACTGTTACGTCATAATGACGTCTTACTGTTCCGTCATTATGGCGTCCTTCAAAGCACACCAATTTGTCAAAGTGGAACACAACTTTTGTCAGTACATTTCTATTGTATTTGTTACATCGTACTTTTCATATTTTTTAACTTTTTTTACATGTACATTGGACACAATGATATTGAACGTTATTGTAAAACTGTTATAATAATTTGTATACACTTGTGTAGAAATTTTATACAATTTGTAAAAGTCACCTGTTTTTTTAAATATATGTACATGATATTTAACTTTGGCCAATCAGTCAAAACCAAACTGTTAAAATTATCAAGACAAAATAGTCGGGCAGCTTTTTTTCTTTCATCGTATGTGCAACACAACTTTATAACCAAATTATTACAAACAACGTATTTGTTACTTGAACCAATTGTTAAAAAAACGTAATTCAAAATCTTTTTGTTAAGGACAACATTTGTGCAATATTTAGTTTGTTAAACTGTGGTTCTTATTCAGCTGTAGATCTACACAACTGGACGATGTTCTTTTCTAGTCGTGACATATAGGCGTTCGTTCTCCGATGAGAGGACTCGCTCCGTTTTTATCCGTTTTTATCTGTGATTGTCGTACCTCTAGTTTTCTTATTTATGACATGACGTCGACATACAGCCAGTGACGTATCGCAGTCACGTGGTTATTGTCGGCCCGCTCATGTTCTCTGTGAGTTAGAGGCGAGCGTTGTTTTTTCAATAGTCTACTGTAATCTACCTATATTAAATCGTTGTTTACACTTACAATGTGTCATTGTTTTATTACATACAAAACATCAGACTACTAGATGCTTTTTCAGTGTAACGACCAGAAGAAAAGGCCTGTGCTTGGATTTGAACCGAAATCTTCTGACTTATGAATCCTTTACTCTATCAAACGAGCCAATAGGTTAGTTGAAATGCCATCAATTGTGTAGCTACCATGGCCCTCCCTTGAAAAGAATCGCCAGCGACTATCACTGGATGTCATTACCTGTGTAGTTTTGGAGATTTAGCCATTCAGAGAATACCCAGGATTGTATGTCTGTAAAATCAACAGGTCCGTAGACAATTAGGTGATTAATTATGGTCTAACAATTAATATAAAACATAGGTAATCACAGATTACAAAGCTCACCGAGACGAGGCGTCACTTTTATGAAGCATCATCTTTATGAGACCACTTTAATCATATTATATGATAATCATAGTTAATGATCTTGGATAAACATGGATACTGTTTTGACACAATATCGTATTACTATATCATATGTTAAACACTTGTATGATAATCATATGTTCATTTCATATTGATTTATAAGATACAGTGTTAAGACATTAATATAAAATACGATATTGCATCCTATGATACTTACCATATACATCATAAACAATAAAATACTGTAATAAATAATGATGCAATATGAAATTGTAACACTTGATATTACTTGTATTGTGTTATACATTATTGAATTTGATCACATAATACAATATTATAGTTTATGATACAATAAAGTATTACATGAAACAATATCATATCACATAATACATCAACATTTTTTAATATATGATATTATATTGTATAATATTATTACTTATTAGGTTAGTTACTGACTCACTACGGAAATATATTGGGTTGATCAATCTCATAGATGGCGAGGCGAAGCCGAGCCGTCTATGAGATTGATCAACCCAATATATTTCCGTAGTGAGTCAGTAACTAACCTTATAAGTGTTTTGTTTTCCCGAGGACTATCAAGCGACATATTCATTCACAAATAGCGGTGATCTACGCAAAGCCATGTACAAGATGCCTTACATCTCGTCCAATTAAACTCATTTAAACTCTTCAAAATTATCAATACCACCTTTCAAATACGCTTAAAAAATCTTTGCTTCAGCCAATTTGAGCAAATTTAGACGCTGCCATTTTGTTCTGCTCCAGACACAACAATGTGACGTCAATAATCAAAGGGCAACTACTCTAATTTAAAAAATAATTCCAAAGGACCACTACTCTAAATATTTTAATGACTTACTAAACACGATTTCTGTGTTAAATAATATGAAATATCGAGATGAATAGGCGAGGCGGCGGCCAATGACGGCCATATTGCCTAATATTAATCCTCACAGAACCTACATAGTGATATATGAGGCAATCACGTGCCATGTTTAATCCAATGAAAATGTGACATTTCAGTCCGAGGGAAAACAACATAATTTGTTTTCCCTCGGACTGAAATGTCACATTTTCATTGGATTAAACATGGCACGTGATTGCCTCATATATCACTATGTAGGTTCTGTGAGGATTAATATTAGGCAATATGGCCGTCATTGGCCGCCGCCTCGCCTATTCATCTCGATATTTCATATTATTTAACACAGAAATCGTGTTTAGTAAGTCATTAAAATATTTAGAGTAGTGGTCCTTTGGAATTATTTTTTAAATTAGAGTAGTTGCCCTTTGATTATTGACGTCACATTGTTGTGTCTGGAGCAGAACAAAATGGCAGCGTCTAAATTTGCTCAAATTGGCTGAAGCAAAGATTTTTTAAGCGTATTTGAAAGGTGGTATTGATAATTTTGAAGAGTTTAAATGAGTTTAATTGGACGAGATGTAAGGCATCTTGTACATGGCTTTGCGTAGATCACCGCTATTTGTGAATGAATATGTCGCTTGATAGTCCTCGGGAAAACAAAACACTTATAAGGTTAGTTACTGACTCACTACGGAAATATATTGGGTTGATCAATCTCATAGACGGCTCGGCTTCGCCTCGCCATCTATGAGATTGATCAACCCAATATATTTCCGTAGTGAGTCAGTAACTAACCTAATAAGTAATAATATTATATTGTATGATATTGATACATAATATGAAATTGTATCATATGATGCAATATTAAATTTGATACAACATTGTATCATATCATATGACAAAATCATGTGATATAGTTATATCTTTATATAGGCTAGTACAATATCATACTATACAATATCGAATATCATTTATTTAAGGATTGAATTTAATTTTTACTTATGTTAAACGATATATAACATAACTTGGGGCAGTTTAAACTTTATAAACCGCGAAGCGTAAACTGTTCCAAGTAATGTTATACTCGTATAACATAGATAGAAATTAAATTTATCCCTTATAATTTAAATTTCTACTATTTAAATCAGATATTAATGCCCATTAATAAGTTAAAATATGTTAATTTGTACAAATTTTAAACGTAACGTCAAGCGGATTTATACATTTCGCACGCGCGTCGTATTGTGACATAGGCAGGTTATGTTATATTATACGATATATATGAATTTGTTTAGCCAATCAAATGAGGCGTTACAATCAGAATTAAATTATAATTATATATTATACAGTATCATATCATATGAAACAATAGTATAGTATTGTAGAAACAATAGTATATATTGCAATATCACATGAAACAATACCCTGTGATAAAATAGAATATTTTATCACAGAATAGAATATTATACAATATTGTATCATAATATACAATACTATACATAACATTATCATTATACACTATTATATCATAATGTACAAACAAATTTATTCAATATTATATCGTATCGTATAACTTTTTACAATAGACTATATATGTTTAATTTTGTATCATATAAAACAATAGTATATCAAATCATACAATACTATATCATAGGAATCATCTTTAATTATTTAAAACAAACACATCTAAAAAAGCAGGTTTGAGTGATTCAGGAATTTCTTTTTCGCATCCTTGATAATGGAGATCAGGCTCTGCATCTAAAGCAACCTCTGCAATTCATTTATATTATAGTTATATCAACTATGCCAGCTATTATCTATAAAACATGTGACCTGTTCAAAAACCTTAACCTCATCCAGCATCCGAAGCCTATGGCTCAGATTCAACATTCACGCCTGCCAAGTGCATCAGTATCAAAAGACGCATCATCCATGCACGTTTGGTCAAGTTTGGACCAGTAATAACTATGATATAGTCATCAGAGAGCACCTGCTCCAAAAACCTTAACCGGTTCTTAAAACTATAACCTCCTCCAGCATCCGAAACCTATGGGTCAGAGTCAGCATTCAAGCTTGTCAGGTGCATCAGTATCATAAGACTCATCATCCAAGCAAGTTTTATTATATGAAGTTAGGACCAGTAATAACTAAGAAATAATCATCAAAGAAAGACACTTGCTCCAAAACTTTAACCAGCTCTAAAATTAACCTCCTCCAGCATCCGAAACCTATGGCTCAGATTCAACATTCAACTTGATTCAAGCCTGTCGGGTGCATCAGTATCATAAGACGCACCATCCATGCAAGTTTGGTGAAGTTAGGACCAGTAATATCTAAGATATAATCATCAGAGGGCACCTGCTCTAACAATTTTAACCCGCTCTAAAAACCTTCACTTCCTCCAGCATCCGAAACCTATGGCTTAGATTCAACATTTAAGCCTGTCTAGTGCATCAGAATCATAAGACGCACCATCCATGCAAGTTTGGTGAAGTTAGGACCAGTAGTAACTAAGAAATTGTTATTAAAGGGGCATGGTCACAATTTTGGTCAATTTTTTTTTTTCGATTTTAATGTCTAAAATACTTCAGTAAGGCAGTTTTAATAGACAATCGAAATTTGTGTGACATTTATTGAGTTATAAGCGAGTTACAGAGCTTACAATTCCTCGCTATGTAAACAAAGCTTTTGTTTACATTTTGAATGTTGAAGTGAAAATTCCAGTTTTAGACCTCAAATGAATATGTTAATCGTTAGGAACTGTTTATTTATGCTTAAAATGAATAAGAATTTTGACAAATCATCTTTAAAAGGATTTTTTACTGGTATATTGAACCCATGTAAACAAAAACAGGGCATGAGCCTTGGAAGGAACAATTGTTAATTAATAATACGTCGTTGATATACCTGGATGTTGAGTTGAATGAATCAATTAGCATATGATTGATGCTAATTAACCATCTTTAGGATGTCGTACATTGTGATATTTTTGAAGGTCCGTTGTGCCCAGGATGTCGTACGTTGTGATATTTGTGATGGTCGGTAGTGCCCAGGATGTCGTAGTACATTGTGGTATTTGTGATAGTCTGTAGTGCCCAGGATGTCATATGTTGTGGTATTTGTGATAGTCTGTGGTGCCCAGGATGTTGTACATTGTGGTATTTGTGATAGTCTGTAGTGCCCAGGATGTCATACGTTGTGGTATTTGTGATAGTCTGTGGTGCCCAGGATGTCGTACATTGTGGTATTTGTGATGGTCGGTAGTACCCAGGATGTCGTACGCTGTGGTATTTGTGATGGTCCGCAGTGCCCAGGATGTCGTACATTGTGATATTTGTGATGGTCCGTAGTGCCCAGGATGTTGTACGTTGTGGTATATGTAATAGTCTGTAGTGCCCAGGATGTCGTACGCTGTGGTATTTGTGATGGTCCGTAGTGCCCAGGATGTTGTACGTTGTGGTATATGTAATAGTCGGTAGTGCCCAGGATGTCGTACATTGTGGTATGAGTGATGGTCCTTAGTGCCCAGGATGTCGTACGCTGTGGTATTTGTGATGGTCCGCAGTGCCCAGGATGTCGTACATTGTGGTATTTGTGATGGTCCGTAGTGCCCAGGATGTCTTACGTTTTGATATTTGTGATAGTCCGTAGTGCCCAGGATGTCGTACGTTGTGGTATTTGTGATAGTCTGTAGTGCCCAGGATGTCGTACGTTGTGGTATATGTAATAGTCTGTAGTGCCCAGGATGTCGTACGCTGTGGTATTTGTGATGGTCTGTAGTGCCCAGGATGTTGTACGTTGTGGTATATGTAATAGTCTGTAGTGCCCAGGATGTCGTACGCTGTGGTATTTGTGATGGTCCGTAGTGCCCAGGATGTTGTACGTTGTGGTATATGTAATAGTCTGTAGTGCCCAGGATGTCGTACGCTGTGGTATTTGTGATGGTCCGTAGTGCCAGGATGTTGTACGTTGTGGTATTTGTGATAGTCCGTAGTGCCAGGATGTCGTACGTTGTGGTATTTGTGATGGTCCATAGTGCCCAGGATGTCGTACGTTGTGGTATTTGTGATGGTACATATACGTAGTGCCCAGGATGTCGTACGTTGTGGTATTTGTGAAGGTACATATACGTAGTGCCCAGGATGTCGTACATTGTGGTATTTGTGATGGTTCATATAAGTAGTGCCCAGGATGTCGTACATTGTGGTATTTGTGACGGTCCGTAGTGCCCAGGATGTCGTACGTTGTGATATTTGTGATGGTCCGTAGTGCCCAGGATGTCGTACGTTGTGATATTTGTGAAGGTCCGGACCCCAGGATGTTGTGCGTTGTGGTATTTGTGATAGTCCGTAGTGCCCAGGATGTCATACATTGTGGTATTTGTGATAGTCTGTAGTGCCCAGGATGTCGTACGTTGTGATATTTGTGAAGGTCCGGACCCCAGGATGTTGTGCGTTGTGGTATTTGTGATAGTCCGTAGTGTCCAGGATGTCGTACGTTGTGGTATTTGTGAAGGTCCGGGTCCCCAGGATGTCGTACGTTGTGGTATTTGTGATAGTCCGTAGTGCCCAGGATGTTGTACATTGTGGTATTTGGATGGTTCATATAAGTAGTGCCCAGGATGTCGTACATTGTGGTATTTGTGATGGTCCGCAGTGCCCAGGATGTCGTACGTTGTGGTATTTGTGATAGTCCGTAGTGCCCAGGATGTCGTACATTGTGGTATTTGGATGGTTCATATAAGTAGTGCCCAGGATGTCGTACATTGTGGTATTTGTGACGGTCCGTAGTGCCCAGGATGTCGTACGTTGTGATATTTGTGAAGGTCCGTAGTGCCCAGGATGTCGTACGTTGTGATATTTGTGATGGTCCGTAGTGCCCAGGATGTCGTACGTTGTGATATTTGTGAAGGTCCGTAGTGCCCAGGATGTCGTACGTTGTGGTATATGTAATAGTCCGTAGTGCCCAGGATGTTGTACGTTGTGGTATTTGTGATGGTACATATACATAGTGCCCAGGATGTCGTACGTTGTGGTATTTGTAATAGTCTGTAGTGCCCAGGATGTCGTACGTTGTGGTATGAGTGATGGTCCTTAGTGCCCAGGATGTCGTACGTTGTGATATTTGTGATGGTCCGTAGTGCCCGAATGTCTTACTTTGTGGTATATGTAATAGTCTGTAGTGCCCAGGATGTCGTACGTTGTGGTATTTGTGATAGTCTGTAGTGCCCAGGATGTCGTACGTTGTGGTATTTGTGATGGTACGTATATGTAGTGCCCAGGATGTTGTACGTTGTGGTATATGTAATAGTCTGTAGTGCCCAGGATGTTGTACATTGTGGTATTTGTGATGGTCCGTAGTGCCCAAGATGTTATATGTTGTGGAATTTGTGATAGTCCGTAGTGTCCAGGATGTCGTACGTTGTGGTATTTGTGAAGGTCCGTGTCCCCAGGATGTCGTACGTTGTGGTATTTGTGATAGTCCGTAGTGCCCAGGATGTTGTACATTGTGGTATTTGTGATGGTCCGCAGTGCCCAGGATGTCGTACGTTGTGGTATTTGTGATAATCCGTAGTGCCCAGGATGTTGTACATTGTGGTATTTGTGATGGTCCGCAGTGCCCAGGATGTCGTACGTTGTGGTATTTGTGATGGTCCGCAGTGCCCAGGATGTCGTACGTTGTGGTATTTGTGATAGTCCGCAGTGCCCAGGATGTCGTACGTTGTGGTATTTGTGATAGTCCGTAGTGCCCAGGATGTCGTACATTGTGGTATTTGTGATAGTCCGTAGTGCCCAGGATGTCGTACGTTGTGGTATTTGTGATAGTCCGTAGTGCCCAGGATGTCGTACATTGTGGTATTTGTGATGGTCCGCAGTGCCCAGGATGTCGTACGTTGTGGTATTTGTGATAGTCCGTAGTGCCCAGGATGTCGTACATTGTGGTATTTGTGATGGTCCGCAGTGCCCAGGATGTTGTACATTGTGGTATTTGTGATGGTCCGCAGTGCCCAGGATGTCGTACGTTGTGGTATTTGTGATAGTCCGTAGTGCCCAGGATGTCGTACATTGTGGTATTTGTGATAGTCCGTAGTGCCCAGGATGTCGTACGTTGTGGTATTTGTGATGGTCCGTAGTGCCCAGGATGTTGTACGTTGTGGTATATGCAATAGTCTGTAGTGCCCAGGATGTCGTTCGTTGTGGTATTTGTGATGGTCCGTAGTGCCCAGGATGTCGTACGTTGTGGTATATGTAATAGTCTGTAGTGCCCAGGATGTCGTATGTTGTGGTATGAGTGATGGTCCTTAGTGCCCAGGATGTCGTACGTTGTGATATTTGTGATGGTTCGTAGTGCCCAGGATGTCTTACTTTGTGGTATATGTAATAGTCTGTAGTGCCCAGGATGTCGTACGTTGTGGTATTTGTGATGGTACGTATATGTAGTGCCCAGGATGTTGTACATTGTGGTATTTGTGATGGTCCTTAGTGCCCAGGATGTCATATGTTGTGGAATTTGTGATAGTCCGTAGTGTCCAGGATGTCGTACGTTGTGGTATTTGTGAAGGTCCGGGTCCCCAGGATGTCGTACGTTGTGGTATTTGTGAAGGTCCGTAGTGCCCAGGATGTCGTTATGTGGTATTTGTGATGGTCTGTTTTTCTCAGTATGTCGTACGTTGTGATATTTGTGATAGTCCGTAGTGCCCAGGATGTCGTACGTTGTGGTATTTGTGATGGTCCGTAGTGCCCAGGATGTCTTACGTTTTGATATTTGTGATAGTACGTAGTGCCCAGGATGTCGTACGCTGTGGTATTTGTGATGGTCTGTAGTGCCCAGGATGTCGTACGTTGTGGTATTTGTGAAGGTCCGGGTCCCCAGGATGTCGTACGTTGTGGTAACACATGCGTCCGATTTGTCCAGATATAACAAGGTTGTACCATTCCTGCAGCGAGGACCAACTCTCCTACACCCTTAGTGCTCCATGCATGATTACAAAGGATGTGAACTCTATTGTAAACAGTGTGATAGTCCTGTTTGTCCTCGTTTTTTTCTGGACATCACGAGGGCCACACGTTTCTCGACATTATCCAAGCAATGATAAGAAGAGAGAAATTATCAAAAATTAAAATAAATTGATTTCAGAATGCTTTACTGTTTATAGAAACATTGCATCTGAATTACAGAATGAAAAATCCAACATAGACATAGAATGCAATGATTTGTTAACAATCTGATATGTGCATTTTTAATAAAAATCATCAAAAAGTGATGGAAGCAATAACTTGGGACAGAGTATAATAATTATGTAAAGTACAAACCTATTACTTTCTTTTAGAAGTTGTAAAAAAACGGAAAATTTTAAAGAATGCATTTGTCAGCACAGCTTGTTTAAAGATTATTTTTTTTAATTTCGAAAAATGATAAAGGCTAGAAAGCAACTAAAAATGGGTGAGATTTTATCCGGATAGGTACCTTTCTTCTTTTGCGTAACTATGGTAAATGGGGGAATGAGTGTGGTTTTGAATCAGTGACCTCTTTTATAAATTCGTGTTTCTCTTTGACTGGAGGCAGCAGCAAAACCATCTTAATTAACGGTCTTTTTATGGCAATCAAATTTTTTCTTGAATTATTCTATATCGCAAAAGGTAGAAGTATTTTTTTTCGCAAGCTGGGTTTTGTGGGAAGATTTGAAGGTGGGAATGGAAGAACGTAACTTAGGACGTGACTTGGAACTCTTGATGTGTTCTTATTAAGGCTAAAGTCACGACCAAAGGTGCTGCTAAAGCTGAACAAAACCATATCGTTCGTTTGGAAAGTACCAATTAGAGCTCTCAAACAGCATGACACGATCCACTTTCTGATTGGCTAGATTTCGTTACAGCGTGGCATTTGAGAAGGAAAATATTGTTGGTGATACCTACTGTTGCTGTAGCTTTGACATGGGGATATTTACCATCAGGGAGCTTTCAGCGTGGATATTCTTCCCATCTGGTTTTCAAGAATTTCGTTCTTATATGTCATAAAAATTTGCATTTTCTTTTAGAAATGTTCTGTCATGATATGGAACGTCTAACTAACGACTCAAAACCCAAATTTAAGGTTTTTCTCACGGGTTGAAAAAATTGAAACTGGTTGTTTGATGTCGATTAAAATCAAAAAGTATTTTGAATGATGCAAAAATGACACTTGTGTTCCCATGATGAGTTTTTTTTTAGTTCCTGTGCAACCTAATCACTATGCACTTACTTTCCTCCCACAATATCCTCCATCCAGAACGAGTTACTTTTTTGTCTTTGATTCACAATGCTGCTCAGTCATGACCAGTGTTACTCAGGTGAGTGATGTGGCCCCCAGGCCTCTTGTTCAAATTCTCTTTTTTCCTGATTTGGAAAGTCCAGCGACCAGTGTGGCTATTTTTTAATGTCTTGTATCCATATGATAAATAATTTAAGAAAAACGCAAAGATTTCGGACCTCTTAAAAAATAAAAAAAATTACCTGTTGACAAAAAGTTTTTATTAATAAAAAGCATCTTACATTCCCATTTATAAGTTTAGAAGCAATGTACAGATATATAAGACAAGACTGAAAATCAGAATACATCTATGGTATGAGAAAACATAAAAAATATATTGCAAACAAAACAAAATTAATAAACTCAAATAAAATTAGTTTGAGACATCTTATAGGGACTAGCAGAATATTTGTCTTAAGAGACTATTAATACAATTATATCAATACAATCATATCAATAATTTCAGTAGCTGTCAATTAAAGAAATGAAACAAAAAATGAAAATAAAAGATGGCTTGCTTTGGTTCATCATCCCTGAATTATTTGTTCTGAAGCATGGCTGGCCATTATGAAACATTTCAATCAATTTTCATTTGTGAAAATAAAAATTGGTTAGTGAAACCAATAAATTTCATCCTGATATTTACTGTAAAAAAAAATCTGTATAGTTTGTAAACAAAGACCTCTCATGAAAATAAGCAGGAATTAACAGGATTAAAAATAACAAAATACCTTACACAATCAACCACTTCATGTATTTCATAAGCTTTCTGAATAACTGGTCATTAGCTTTTGGTTCTATATATCGTAAAGGAAAAATGAGGACAGTTTTAGATGAAGAACATTAAGAAAGAAAAGATAATATATGTTTAGATCTAGGCACAAAGACTGGGGTCCACTGAAGACAGGCCATGTAATGACAGGATGCCGGCAGACTGGTGTGAAAGTTTGGGTGGGGTGGTGGGGGTCTTATTGTGGAGGGGACGGATATTGGGGGTTAACATGGTCAATTGTAACATAGAGAGCTTCCACTGGAAATGTGTGTTCATTAGGCTAAAAAAATTAATGATTTGGTTCTCAGGTCAAAAAGTTCAAAATATAATGAGGAAGGTTTGTCGAGATTTGCAAAGGGGAATAACTCAATTTTAGAATTTATAAACTAAGTAATTCCCCTATTCAATATGGCAATAAATCTAATCTGGCAGCGTTTGACCTGATAGTGTGGTGCCTGAGAAGCAATACATTATTTTTTTGGCCTTAGGTCAGCAATGTCAATGACATACACCTTGGGGTCGATTCAATGATTAAACTTTTCATACGCGACTTCTCAGTATCACTATATGTATCAGTCTTCATAGTAGACCGAGGAATTTGGACGTACACTGGAAATGATAAATGGATTATTGCACATTTTAGTATATAAATATATATATATATATATGCATGTCAATTTCATTACCGTAATTAAGTTAACTGAATTAGGAGGTGTAAAAACAATGAATTCCTATAATGTAATAATATTCACTAAATGCAGTGTTTTCTTGCATATCAAAGTCACCATATTTATGAATTCAGTACAAATTTGAATTGATGAACATGTAAGTTTGGAAAAGATGTTAAAGTGGGATGTTCTAAAGGCTGTGTTTAATCTAGAAAACAACGTAAACATACAACCCAGTCAAATAGGAGGAAAACAAACTGGAAATGTGACTTAGCAGAAGTGAAGCACTTGTAGGTCACTCAGTCAAATTGCTCTCAAATTCAAAAATAAAAAATAGACAAAAACTGCCTCAATGAGACTAAGAAGCACTGGGCATGCTCAGGGAAGGAACACAGCATGTCCTCCTCATAAAATGCTGCGCTCGCATTGGAGCACTTTCTTTGTGAATTCAAGGTAAAAACATTTCAAACTCGCACAAGATAAACCCTTTAAAAAAGCAAGGTTTTTTTTCTCAAAAATGGAAATAGATCAAAGTCACAACAAGAAGACCAACGGAACAGTGAACACCGAACACAACGGAACAGTGAACACCGAACACAACGGAACAGTGAACACCGAACACAACGGAACAGTGAACACCGAACACAACGGAACAGTGAACACCGAACACAACTCCCTCTCACAACATGTTCTCTTTAAATCGTAAAACTACACGTTATAAGTGCTCCGATTAAAAGAAAAAAAAGAGAAAAATTGAACAACAAATATTGCAATGTAAATCATGACATGGATTCAGCTGCTTGTTAGAATTAAGCCACGCTCTGCTAGGATCCCTTGTCACCGTAATTATGCTCCACGACAAAGAAGCAGTACTCGGAGCCACACATCTCCCCATCGCTGTCCTTCCTCCCCATCACCTCCTCCATCGTGATGTCACCCGCTGCCATGGAGACGTCCGTGATGGTATCACTGTGGATAATGTCTCGAGATATGCTCACACTTGGTGTGGGGAGGGGTTCAGAGGCCGGAGACTCGCTGCGGTCTGAGAACACGCTGTCTACGTCTGAGGACACAAGGTCGAGGGCGGTGCCTTCCGAAGATGCCTTCGTCACCGAATTCCCCGACAGTTTTTGGTGAAGTTTATCAGCGTTGTAAGAGGCCTTGGAACTAGAGTGAGATATTTGATCGGGGGATAATGCTGGCGCCCCCTGGTTGTTCATATTTGGTCCTAAGAACCAGTCGGATCGCTGGCGAAGTCTCTCCAACTGTTTACGTTTCACAGAATTGAATCGACTAAGGCTAGGGCGCGGCTGGAGCTGCTCGTCTGAATCATTCAAGTTGTCCTCCAATGACTTGGGTCTCTGAAAAGAAAAAAAACTCACACATAAAAATATTAACGATAGTGACTTGTATCAAGATATTGTATTTTTAATTTAGGTCATCAAGGAAAAAATTGGTTTTTTAAAATGCAACACCTTATATGGACCCTGAATACACTATAAAATTTTTTTTTGATATAAACTATCAGAAAGATGAACACTTAAAAAGTGTTCAAATACTTATCTTTATCTTATCTCATGATCAGAAGACTTAAATTGATTATATGTAATAACTTAACAATAACAAATAAATTTTTTTGTCTATTTTATATCAAATGAAAGATTACTCTAACTTCCCAAATATACCCTGAAATTAAAGAACACTCTAACTACCCAAATATACCCTGAAATTAGAGAACACTCTAACTACCCAAATATACCCTGAAATGAAAGATTACCCTATCTACCCAAATATACACTAACATCATTATATAATGCAGAAAAGTTAAATGAATCCATGAAAATTGGTGCTTAACGAATTAAGATGAAATTCCTGTTACCTTGGTGATAAGGCCGGGTGAGGGGACCAGCGAGACCTCGGGGGCCGAGATGGTGGAGGCGGCCAGCTGTTTAGTCGCTGATTCGCCGTCTCCTCTTGGACTCAGGTAGTGTCTCAGGTCAGGTGACTGGTCCGAGATATCCATCACTTCCTGTTGCTGATCCTGTCGTCGTGACGACTCATAAAACCCTTCCTCCGTTATGGCTACAAAATGAAGAGAGAATAAGTAAAAAATTGTGTACAATCATCAGCTCTATTACTCTGCTTTCTAATGAGTTAAATGGATGATGTACAAAATTACTATATTCAGATAACTAATCAGAAAAACTGTTTGTGCAAATGATAAAATACAGCATGTCTACGACAAACATTTCTGATATCAAAGCAACACCTTTATTTAAGTGAAATAATTCTATGTGAGGTAGTCGAACTTTCACTGTATCATTATATTACTTGTAATTAAAATGATTTATGATAATCAATTTAAATTTACTTGTAACACAGAATTAACAATATGACCAATGAGATATTGATTTCCGAGATACAAAGTCTTGGTTGTGATATCAAGATATCAGAGATTTACCTGTGACACAGAAACAACAATATGACCAATGAGATATTGATATCAGAGATACAAAGTGTTAGTTGTGATATCTAGATATCAGAGATTTACCTGTGACACAGAAACAACAATATGACCAATGAGATATTGCTATCAGAGATACAAAGTGTTAGTCGTAATATCTAAATATTAGAGATTTACCTGTAACACAGAAACAACAACATGACTAATGAGATATTGATATCAGAGAAACAAAGTGTTAGTCGTGATATCTAGATATTAGAGATTTACCTGTAACACAGAAACAACAACATGACTAATGAGATATTGATATCAGAGATACAAAGTGTTAGTCGTGATATCTAGATATCAGAGATTTACCTGTGACACAGAAATAACAATATGACAATAACATAGAAATAACAGAAATAACAATAACAATTAAAGCTGGCTTGAGGTATACAACCAAAGCAGAAGCAATTCAAGCCCCAAGCACAAATCACGAAAGATCCCATACATATCATATACACAACATATTGTATGCAGCTTCATTTAATGTCTTGAAAGTTTAGGTTGAAGGTGACTTTACAGTTTATAGTTTGTTTTGAAATTTATTAAGTCATTTCATTTACGGTAATAATGGGCCTAATATTCCAAACTTAGTTGTAAAAAATTAAATGATAAGGAATGAATATTCTGTCTATGTTATACAAGTGTAACAAGTTTACACTTTTTTTTATAATTTGCATTGTGGTTAATACAGCATAAACTGACCCACTTTTTTATAAACTGCAGTAATTTTAATTTTATGCTGCAAAAAATGGTGCAATGATCAAAGTAAAAGCTTTGAAATGTTTTTTTAACACTAAGGATATTACTGTAAATTCCTAATATTACGCGCGTACTTAATTCCGCGATCCTGCTGGTTTTTATCAAATTGCGAAAATATAAAATTGCGAACGTGGAACTTTTCTACTTATAACTTATAGTTTTCAACTCTCAGAAAACAATGACGAGATTTTAAAATCCGCGAAGGGTAATTCTCGTGATTTTACGCGAGTATCAAATTTTCGCGTTTAATGAGGAATTTACAGTATTTGTCAGGTTTATATTCAAAGAAATATTATAAAACGCGAACATGGTGAAATCAAAACCATTATGATTATTTGCCAATCTACAGTATGTTTTATCATAAAACATAGGTAGAAATTAAATTCATTCTTTAAATATGCAAACTCTAAATTTAGCCCATAAAGATTTAGAAAAGATGTCCAATCAAGATGATAGACAGCTACTGAAAAGCCATCTTTGCTAATCAAAGGTGAGATTCATTTAATTTTATCTACTTCTTGACAGATTTCGTAAGATGTTTTGACTTTGTGGGGAATGCAGTTAGATCACTCCATTTCTTCTGTCAAGTGAAAAGAAAAATGGCACTGTTTTAGAGGTAAATAAGAATATATCTAATGTTGGCAGACAGATATGTCAAAAAGTAGCAAAAAAATATCATCTATACACTGTGATCTGATATCAGTGATTAAACGTCAGACAATGGTGACATTGATACAGACAATCATCATGTGATGAACAGATGATGATGCTGACAATGGTGACATACGGACAATCAGTGTTCAACTGATGATGTAGCTGACAATGGTGACATACGGACAATCAGTGTTCAACTGATGATGTAGCTGACAATGGTGACATACGGACAATCAGTGTTCAACTGATGATGTAGCTGACAATGGTGACATTGATACGGACAATCAGTAGTGAACTAATGATGTAGCTGACAATGGTGACATACGGACAATCAGTAGTGAACTAATGATGTAGCTGACAATGGTGACATTGATATGGACAATCAGTAGTGAACTGATGATGAAGATAACAATGGTGACATACGGACAATCAGTAGTGAACTAATGATGAAGCTGACAATGGTGACATTGATATGGACAATCAGTAGTGAACTGATGATGAAGATAACAATGGTGACATAAGGACAATCAGTAGTGAACTGATGATGAAGATAACAATGGTGACATACGGACAATCAGTAGTGAACTGATGATGAAGCTGACAATGGTGACATTGATATGGACAATCAGTAGTGAACTGATGATGAAGATAACAATGGTGACATTGATATGGACAATCAGTAGTGAACTAATGATGAAGCTGACAATGGTGACATTGATATGGACAATCAGTAGTGAACTGATGATGAAGATAACAATGGTGACATTGATATGGACAATCAGTAGTGAACTAATGATGAAGCTGACAATGGTGACATTGATATGGACAATCAGTAGTGAACTGATGATGAAGATAACAATGGTGACATACGGACAATCAGTAGTGAACTAATGATGTAGCTGACAATGGTGACATTGATATGGACAATCAGTAGTGAACTGATGATGAAGATAACAATGGTGACATAAGGACAATCAGTAGTGAACTGATGATGAAGATAACAATGGTGACTTACGGACAATCAGTAGTGAACTAATGATGTAGCTGACAATGGTGACATTGATATGGACAATCAGTAGTGAACTGATGATGAAGATAACAATGGTGACATAAGGACAATCAGTAGTGAACTGATGATGAAGCTGCAGCACAAGCATTCACACAAAGCAAGAACTTGGTAAGTTGTCCGTAATGTAGAGCAGGTGATGGTTAAGTTGTGCCTACTGTTATTCTTACCGTGATTTAGCGGGTGGAATTTTTTGTGCTGTGCCTCTTGGCACAGAAACAAACAGAACCATTTTAATGCTTCTCTTCCTAAACAACATGCAAAGAACATGCACAAATTAACAAGCCAGAAAACAAAACCAGATTGTTAAAACAAACATTAATGGACACTTTTGAGGAAGGGGCTATTTGACATCTTAGTGAAGAAACCCCTATAAAATAACTTAATACATCAGAATTTCTGCTGCTCTTTCATTATAAGGCCAGTTTTTACAGCTCTAATAGTAAAATAAAGCAAAAAAATTTGAAAACAGGTTCAATTTTCATAAGACTGCACTATTTGTAACATTGCATTCAAAAGACATATGACATAAAATTATGATTTTTGATTTTTAAATTTTGAATCTTTATTGTTTCATAAACATTTTCATAATGTGTCCAGTGTCTCTTACAACTTTCAAAATCAAAAGGAAATTAAAAAGGAAGTTAATAAATACAACAGAAACACAACAAATTTAACCAACAAACAGTGAACCAACTTTTATGTGCGTGACATAGATATCGGCAAGGTTTGCAAACACACTGTATACAGGGAAATATTCGCACCCGTTTTATTTTCGCCCCTTTCCACCTCATTGTCTGCGGGCGAATTTAAGACTGGGCAAATACCAATGTTCCAAGCTATCTCTTTAATACACAATCATGTCTGGGCGAATTTAAGACGGGGCAAAACCATTTGCAAGTGTAGAAGGAGGAAAAAAAAACAGGGGGCAAAAATAACTCTGTATACAGTACACCCCTCATACAAATACTTTTCTAAATCAGCTTTTATACATGTATAGTAATCAGTCATTTTAATAATTTCTCAATATTTTATTGAGCATATCAATTTCAAATGCAAAAAAAGCAAACACAAGCCATTTCTTGCATTAGGGTATTTTTTTTTTTTATCTAAGTCTTCACAAATAACAGTTGGTTTGCAGCACACAACATGTACATTTTATTGTAGAGAAATCTCATGCTTTATACCATTATATACGAGGGTTGTTAGAAAAGTTCACGGACAAGTTCGATTGCGAGCAGACTATTCACATGATACCAGCGAAACTTTTCATATTTAATCTTGACATATTTTCTAGGAAATATGTAAAGATTTGTTTATTTCAAATGCACCTAAAAAAATATGCAGATTAATTATTTTGACAAGATCTCCTTCATGGAGCATGTCAGTTTTTTAATGTTTTATACTTTGTACGCATTTTTCCTTATTAAGAAAATGTACAGTTTAAGCGCATAAAAATAAATTTCATATGAGATCAAAATAAGTTATGAAGGTCATTTTGTGAAAGTTTTAATTAAATTGAAAAATTTCTGACCGTTTTATCGCCAAATATGGACGACCAATACTAGAAAAATAAGTCAATAACGTTAATGTAAAGGACACTTTGGAGCACCGGGCAGTCATTCAATTTTGTGTGTATGCAGAAAAATATCCAATGGAGACCAACATTTTTTTAGATGCTGCTATATTTATAGGACAAAGGTTTACAATTGGAACCACAATTGGAATTGAAGGTTTGAAAATGGAAATACTGGTATCTTAAACTCTTGCAGCACCCCAACCCCCATACAGCCCGGATCTTGAAAATACATGTATGGATTTCGCTTTATTTTCTTATCTGAAGTCGAAACAGCGTGGACAGAGATTTTGGACCTAAGTGATCTACGATATGACAAAAAGGACATTATACAAAAATCTGACAAATAATTGCAGGAACATGCTTTTTATAAATGGGTTAATGGGATGAAAAAGTGTGTGAACTAAAAGATGTTTACTTTGAAAAAGAGTGACAGGTTTAAATTGCCTTTCAGTAGTTTGATGTCACCTGACTTCGTGGAAATATGAAATGGTGCTCCGTAAATTCAATTTAATATGCGAAATAAATATCGCTGTATCTTTTGAAAGCAACTTCAAAATCATATGATTTTTTTGCATACTTATTTTCAGTTGGTAGTCATTGAAAAAACATATGTCATCCTACAAATTACACAGTAATTTTACCGTAAATCACTTTGTCCGCGAACTTTTCTAACAACCCTCTTATGTAAAAGTGTTGTAGGAATACTCATGATAAAATATCTAGATTAAAAATTTACTAATCAGTATCTGTCATACAAAATGTAGCCCGGACAGAGACTTACGGGGAAGAATCTCCTCCGGGGGGTACTGGAAGTGATAACGGAACTTCTCCTTGATGTGGATGCTCGTTCTGGTCGTCTCCGCGAAGAACTCGATGTTTTCCTGGCCAAACATGCTGGCCACTCCAAAGTTCTCAATCAAGATCTGCATGACCTGGCTGGCGTGTTCCACCATCGCGGGGTCCGTGGCACAGGAATGGAACATGCTGCCCGCCACACTCCGGGCTAGGGCCTCGGTTGTCATAAAGTTGACGTGGCTGTTGTTGATCATAGTGAACCAGATCCCGAACAACAGAGAAACCAGCTGCTGGTGTCCTCGGGACAAAGTCGTGAGGAATCTGAAATATGTACTCTACTCTACATCAACGAATTTATGTAACATTCTCTAATTGACAAATTTTGATTGCTCTCTTTATTTATTCTACAGGTGTACGGGTTCTTCCAATCTGTTGTACTGACACAGACTAAAGCAGAGTCAAATTAATTAATCATATTATTGTTTAAAATTTTTCAATTTGAAAGTTGCCATTTCCAAATCACTCGCTCCAATTTCTTGACAATACAGAGAGACACAACCAGCCATAGAGAAACTAGTAAAAATTTCCTCTTCCTTTTTACAAAGATTACAACTTCATGTTTATCTACAGAGAAATATTTACGCATGAACTGCTTCAAACTGTTCCATTTTGTGCTGCAATGATAGAACCGACAAGAGAGTTGCCTCCCCTTCTTTTCCAAAAATGCCACCAGGGAGGCGCAGTAAGAATTTCTGCAAAAACAAAAACATCATGCTATAAAATGGAAAATGTACTGTGAATATATGAAATGTATCAATCAAAATTTAAACACAATAAATTTTCATGGTTTTCTTGTCATCTTTTGCTTCCAACAAATTCAAATCTGTAACTTTTAAGAGTAAAACAGATTTTAAAAGTATTGTTGAAACCTAAAAAATTTATATATATATATATATATATATATATATATATATATATATATATATATAAAACCATCTTCCAATGGAAAGAAGATCTTCTGATGACAGCTACTAATAAGTTATCAAACAGGACCTGCTCAGCAGGAGCTCATTGACAATCAAATTTTTGTGTTTCACATACGACAGTTGGAAATCTTGGCAAGGGCTTCCTCTACTGTACAGGCCTTGGGTAATGTGTACTGATTCCCAGACAACTGTTGCTAAGAAACCAGCTAGTTGTTAAGCTTACCTTGACAACAGTTGTTAGGGTATACAAGTTGTAGTTCTGGAAGATGACTGGCTTCCCTTCAGACATTCTCTTGACGATTCGTTGCGTGTCGCGGGGGTTTCCAGGACGACGAAACAAGTCCGCGGTGCTCATTCCTTCATGAGCGATGTAAACAAGCAGCTCCTAAAAACAGGGGATCAAATGGATGTCATTTGTTAATCATCAATAAGGTGACAAAAGAGGGCCCCAACATCTTCCCTTGTTTACACTCATCTGCTACAGAAGTAAAGGCAATACATGTAAATGCAAATATAACTTTACAGCATTTGACTTTTGGTTTTTACTTGTAGCCATTTGATACTGCCAGGTAATATATAATAATTTAATTCTGGTTGTAATGCGCTTTCTCAATGACTAAAATTTATTTTATATCGTATAAAATATGTTGCCTACGTCATAGTTAGACTAACATTAAAAGTGTATCAATACGCCTGACGTTACGTTTGAATTTTGTACAATATTATGTCATATTAAAGGTCAAATGACCATTTTTATGGTGTGAATCAGTTTACACTTTTTTATAAACCGCTTCGCAGTTTATAAAGCGTAAACTGACCCAAACCATTTTATATCATATAAAACAAGTAAATATTGAATTCATTCCTTAATAAGAACAGAAACCGGCAAACAGAGGGATAGGGAGGTAGCCATTTGATACTACTGGGTAATATATATGTAAGTAAGCACAGAAACCTACCATCAGCGGGATAGGGAGGTAGCCATTTGATACTACTGGGTAATATATAAGTAAGTAAGCACAGAAACCTACCATCAGCGGGATAGGGAGGTAGCCATTTGATACTACTGGGTAATATATATGTAAGTAAGCACAGAAACCTACCATCAGCGGGATAGGGAGGTAGCCATTTGATACTACTGGGTAATATATATGTAAGTAAGCACAGAAACCTACCATCAGAGGGATAGGGAGGTAGCCATTTGATACTACTGGGTAATATATATGTAAGTAAGCACAGAAACCTACCATCAGCGGGATAGGGAGGTAGCCATTTGATACTACTGGGTAATATATATGTAAGTAAGCACAGAAACCTACCATCAGTGGGATAGGGAGGTAGCCATTTGATACTACTGGGTAATATATATGTAAGTAAGCACAGAAACCTACCATCAGTTGGATAGGGAGGTAGCCATTTGATACTACTGGGTAATATATATGTAAGTAAGCACAGAAACCTACCATCAGCGGGATAGGGAGGTAGCCATTTGATACTACTGGGTAATATATATGTAAGTAAGCACAGAAACCTACCATCAGTGGGATAGGGAGGTAGCCATTTGATACTACTGGGTAATATATAAGTAAGTAAGCACAGAAACCTACCATCAGTGGGATAGGGAGGTAGCCATTTGATACTACTGGGTAATATATATGTAAGTAAGCACAGAAACCTACCATCAGCGGGATAGGGAGGTAGCCATTTGATACTACTGGGTAATATATAAGTAAGTAAGCACAGAAACCTACCATCAGAGGGATAGGGAGGTAGCCATTTGATACTACTGGGTAATATATAAGTAAGTAAGCACAGAAACCTACCATCAGTGGGATAGGGAGGTAGCCATTTGATACTACTGGGTAATATATATGAAAGTAAGCACAGAAACCTACCATCAGCGGGATAGGGAGGTAGCCATTTGATACTACTGGGTAATATATAAGTAAGTAAGCACAGAAACCTACCATCAGTGGGATAGGGAGGTAGCCATTTGATACTACTGGGTAATATATAAGTAAGTAAGCACAGAAACCTACCATCAGTGGGATAGGGAGGTAGCCATTTGATACTACTGGGTAATATATAAGTAAGTAAGCACAGAAACCTACCATCAGTGGGATAGGGAGGTAGCCATTTGATACTACTGGGTAATATATATGTAAGTAAGCACAGAAACCTACCATCAGTGGGATAGGGAGGTAGCCATTTGATACTACTGGGTAATATATATGTAAGTAAGCACAGAAACCTACCATCAGTGGGATAGGGAGGTAGCCATTTGATACTACTGGGTAATATATAAGTAAGTAAGCACAGAAACCTACCATCAGTGGGATAGGGAGGTAGCCATTTGATACTACTGGGTAATATATAAGTAAGTAAGCACAGAAACCTACCATCAGTGGGATAGGGAGGTAGCCATTTGATACTACTGGGTAATATATATGTAAGTAAGCACAGAAACCTACCATCAGTGGGATAGGGAGGTAGCCATTTGATACTACTGGGTAATATATATGTAAGTAAGCACAGAAACCTACCATCAGCGGGATAGGGAGGTAGCCATTTGATACTACTGGGTAATATATATGTAAGTAAGCACAGAAACCTACCATCAGCGGGATAGGGAGGTAGCCATTTGATACTACTGGGTAATATATATGTAAGTAAGCACAGAAACCTACCATCAGTGGGATAGGGAGGTAGCCATTTGATACTACTGGGTAATATATATGTAAGTAAGCACAGAAACCTACCATCAGCGGGATAGGGAGGTAGCCATTTGATACTACTGGGTAATATATATGTAAGTAAGCACAGAAACCTACCATCAGTGGGATAGGGAGGTAGCCATTTGATACTACTGGGTAATATATATGTAAGTAAGCACAGAAACCTACCATCAGTGATTATGGGGAGGTAGCCATTTGATACTACTGGGTAATATATAAGTAAGTAAGCACAGAAACCTACCATCAGTGGGATAGGGAGGTAGCCATTTGATACTACTGGGTAATATATATGAAAGTAAGCACAGAAACCTACCATCAGTGGGATAGGGAGGTAGCCATTTGATACTACTGGGTAATATATATGTAAGTAAGCACAGAAACCTACCATCAGTGGGATAGGGAGGTAGCCATTTGATACTACTTGGTAATATATATGTAAGTAAGCACAGAAACCTACCATCAGTGGGATAGGGAGGTAGCCATTTGATACTACTGGGTAATATATATGTAAGTAAGCACAGAAACCTACCATCAGCTGGATAGGGAGGTAGCCATTTGATACTACTGGGTAATATATAAGTAAGTAAGCACAGAAACCTACCATCAGCGGGATAGGGAGATAGCCATTTGATACTACTGGGTTATATATATGTAAGTAAGCACAGAAACCTACCATCAGTTGGATAGGGAGGTAGCCATTTGATACTACTGGGTAATATATATGTAAGTAAGCACAGAAACCTACCATCAGCGGGATAGGGAGGTAGCCATTTGATACTACTGGGTAATATATATGTAAGTAAGCACAGAAACCTACCATCAGTGGGATAGGGAGGTAGCCATTTGATACTACTGGGTAATATATATGTAAGTAAGCACAGAAACCTACCATCAGTGGGATAGGGAGGTAGCCATTTGATACTACTGGGTAATATATAAGTAAGTAAGCACAGAAACCTACCATCAGTGGGATAGGGAGGTAGCCATTTGATACTACTGGGTAATATATATGTAAGTAAGCACAGAAACCTACCATCAGTGGGATAGGGAGGTAGCCATTTGATACTACTGGGTAATATATATGTAAGTAAGCACAGAAACCTACCATCAGTGGGATAGGGAGGTAGCCATTTGATACTACTGGGTAATATATATGTAAGTAAGCACAGAAACCTACCATCAGTGGGATAGGGAGGTAGCCATTTGATACTACTGGGTAATATATATGTAAGTAAGCACAGAAACCTACCATCAGCGGGATAGGGAGGTAGCCATTTGATACTACTGGGTAATATATATGAAAGTAAGCACAGAAACCTACCATCAGTGGGATAGGGAGGTAGCCATTTGATACTACTGGGTAATATATATGTAAGTAAGCACAGAAACCTACCATCAGCGGGATAGGGAGGTAGCCATTTGATACTACTGGGTAATATATATGTAAGTAAGCACAGAAACCTACCATCAGTGGGATAGGGAGGTAGCCATTTGATACTACTGGGTAATATATATGAAAGTAAGCACAGAAACCTACCATCAGCGGGATAGGGAGGTAGCCATTTGATACTACTGGGTAATATATATGTAAGTAAGCACAGAAACCTACCATCAGTGGGATAGGGAGGTAGCCATTTGATACTACTGGGTAATATATATGTAAGTAAGCACAGAAACCTACCATCAGCGGGATAGGGAGGTAGCCATTTGATACTACTGGGTAATATATATGTAAGTAAGCACAGAAACCTACCATCAGTGGGATAGGGAGGTAGCCATTTGATACTACTGGGTAATATATATGTAAGTAAGCACAGAAACCTACCATCAGCGGGATAGGGAGGTAGCCATTTGATACTACTGGGTAATATATATGTAAGTAAGCACAGAAACCTACCATCAGCGAGATAGGGAGGTAGCCATTTGATACTACTGGGTAATATATATGTAAGTAAGCACAGAAACCTACCATCAGTGGGATAGGGAGGTAGCCATTTGATACTACTGGGTAATATATATGAAAGTAAGCACAGAAACCTACCATCAGCGGGATAGGGAGGTAGCCATTTGATACTACTGGGTAATATATATGTAAGTAAGCACAGAAACTTACCATCAGCGGGATAGGGAGGTAGCCATTTGATACTACTGGGTAATATATATGTAAGTAAGCACAGAAACCTACCATCAGTGGGATAGGGAGGTAGCCATTTGATACTACTGGGTAATATATAAGTAAGTAAGCACAGAAACCTACCATCAGAGGGATAGGGAGGTAGCCATTTGATACTACTGGGTAATTTATAAGTAAGTAAGCACAGAAACCTACCATCAGTGGGATAGGGAGGTAGCCATTTGATACTACTGGGTAATATATAAGTAAGTAAGCACAGAAACCTACCATCAGCGGGATAGGGAGGTAGCCATTTGATACAACTGGGTAATATATATGTAAGTAAGCACAGAAACCTACCATCAGCGGGATAGGGAGGTAGCCATTTGATACTACTGGGTAATATATATATGTAAGTAAGCACAGAAACCTACCATCAGTGGGATAGGGAGGTAGCCATTCTTCAGAGCAGTGGAGATAGGAGCACCAAATTTCAACCTGAAAGTAAAAGATTATTAAACATGTACAGATATCAATTTTCATAGAAAATACCTGTAGTTATATCTCTCACATATGTACAACAATAAAAGCAGAAGACTTGGTTCTAGAAATATTACTGTTGATCTGAGATTGATGAGGTTCTAGAAATATTACTGTTGATCTGAGATTGATGAGGTTCTAGAAATATTACTGTTGATCTGAGATTGATGAGGTTCTAGTAACATTACTGTTGATCTGAGATTGATGAGGTTCTGGTAACATTACTGTTGATCTGAGATTAAAGAGGTTCTACTTAAATTACTGTGGATCTGAAATTGATGAGGTTCTAGTAACATTACTGTTAATCTGAGATTGATGAGGTTCTAGTAACATTACTGTTGATCTGAGATTGATGAGGTTCTAGTAACATTACTGTTGATCTGAGATTGATGCGGTTCTAGTAACATTACTGTTGATCTGAGATTGATGAGGTTCTAGAAACATTACTGTTGATCTGAGATTGATGAGGTTCTAGAAACATTACTGTTGATCTGAGATTGATGAGGTTCTAGTAACATTACTGTTGATCTGAGATTGATGAGGTTCTAGTAACATTACTGTTGATCTGAGATTGATGAGGTTCTAGTAACATTACTGTTGGTCTGAGATTGATGAGGTTCTAGAAACATTACTGTTGATCTGAGATTGATGCGGTTCTAGTAACATTACTGTTGATCTGAGATTGATGAGGTTCTACTTAAATTACTGTTAATCTGAGATTGATGAGGTTCTAGTAACAATACTGTTAATCTGAGATTGATGAGGTTCTAGTAACATTACTGTTGATCTGAGATTGATGAGGTTCTAGTAACAATACTGTTAATCTGAGATTGATGAGGTTCTAGTAACATTACTGTTAATCTGAGATTGATGAGGTTCTAGTAACATTACTGCTGATCTGAGATTGATGAGGTTATAGTAACATTACTGTTAATCTGAGATTGATGAGGTTCTAGTAACACTGCTGTTGATCTGAGATTGATGAGGTTTAGTAACATTACTGTTGATCTGAGATTGATGAGGTTCTAGTAACATTACTGTTGATCTGAGATTGATGAGGTTCTAGTAACACTGCTGTTGATCTGAGATTGATGGGGTTCTAGTAACATTACTGTTGATCTGAGATTGATGAGGTTTAGTAACATTACTGTTGATCTGAGATTGATGAGGTTCTAGTAATATTACTGTTAATCTGAGATTGATGAGGTTCTAGTAACACTGCTGTTGATCTGAGATTGATGAGGTTTAGTAACACTGCTGTTGATCTGAGATTGATGAGGTTTAGTAACATTACTGTTGATCTGAGATTGATGAGGTTTAGTAACACTGCTGTTGATCTGAGATTGATGAGGTTTAGTAACACTGCTGTTGATCTGAGATTGATGAGTTTTAGTAACACTGCTGTTGTTCTGAGATTGATGAGGTTTAGTAACACTGCTGTTGATCTGAGATTGATGAGGTTTAGTAACATTACTGTTGATCTGAGATTGATGAGGTTTAGTAACACTGCTGTTGTTCTGAGATCAAAGAGGATCTTAGAGTCATTAACCAAATAAACACAAGATCCATACATAAATTGAAGAGAGTGTAAAAAAGTCTATCATAGAAGTTTCAATATCTATAACAAAAATTGTAGATTCTCATTAGCTGGGACTAAGGACTCAGAGGTAGTCTTCCTACTTAGGTTTTGTAACTCTACACATCCGAACACCTATTTTCACTGTAGAAGTACATATTTTCGTTGGGTCAAAATTTCGCTGTTTTTAAACCAAATAAAATTAAGTTGGCATTTGATTTCGTCATATCGTAATCTCTTTGTAATCAACTATACTTGAGTTAAAAATTCATCATGGATTTAATTTCATTGCTTAATACTGCCAACGAAAATAACCAAATTAAATCGTCAACGAATATTTTTGCTTCTACAATATTTTCTGATATTTTTTTTTTTTATAATTTATTTTTGAACTACAAGCATACACACAATTACACTCTACTATTAATAGCTTAGTATTTCATGATTTACAAATATACATATTTTAAAACTCCTTCTGAGTATCTATCTTTTATATTATATGCAGGTTCCAGTAACCACATCATCCTACAATTTACTTTCCTGGAGTAATCACTATACTAATCTTCTTAAAAGTTACTTTCCTGTGTGTACATCCTTCAAGTTACTTCATTTATACAACTTTCTAACTACTATCAATTGGTATTAATCCTTAGAATTAATTTTTGTCTTTTCATTCTACAAAATACTATATCCCTGTGTTTTCATCTCACAAGTTACTTTCCCTGTGTATTTATTCTACAAGATACCTTTATACAAGCCTATATCCATGTGTATTCATCTTAAAAGTTACTTTCCCTGTGTATTTATCCTACAAAATACTTTTATACAAGTCTATATCCCTGTGTTTTCATCTTACAAGTTACTTTCCCTGTGTATTTATTCTACAAAATACTTTTATACAAGCCTATATCCATGTGTATTCATCTTAAAAGTTACTTTCCCTGTGTATTTATCCTACAAAATACTTTAAATTTATACAAGTCTATATCCATGTGTATTTATCTTAAAAGTTACTTTCCCTGTGTATTTATCCTACAAAATACTTTTATACAAGTCTATATCCATGTGTATTCATCTTAAAAGTTACATTTCCTGTGTATTTATCCTAAAAGAAAATTTCCCCGTGTTATCACCATACAAGTTACTTTTTATGTGAATTCATCGTTACAAGTTTACTTCATTATGTTTTTATCCTGCAGGTTAATCTTGTGTAATACTATTCATCCTACCAATAATTTCTTGAAATACCAAAAACATACCTTTTCTCCTCAATATTCACTAAATATATATTTTTTTTGTGCAATTGTAGAAGAATATGTATTTCATTTAATTTTTAATTTGGGTACAAAACCTGACATTATACATAACCCTCTAGGAATGATGTTATAATGCTGACAATATAAAATTTGTGGGGTCGGTTAAGTCCATAGAAGGCTCAGCTACGCCTCGCCTTCTATGGACTTTACCGACCAAACAAATTTCTGTAAACAGTCAGTAACAAACCTAATAAGTGTTTTGTTTTGTCGAGGACCTAAAGTTTGATATGTAAACAACAAAGGATAATATATAACAATTAAATTCAAAGGCATATTCTCTAATTTTGTACCTTTCTCATCAGTCATCTGTGCAAACCTGGATGCCATTGTATATAAGATCGTTTTATTATGTCACGGGCAAAGGGGGTCACTCTAAATATTTTGGGGCTTAAAAATTAAAGTTATGGTTGAACATTTGTGTAAAACATCAGCTCCAATAACGTTACATCCGCCATGTTGTTGTATAAATTTTGACGCCCACTGTGTAAAGAAATTTATAACGCAATCACGTGGCGCGACTCATCCAATGATGTCAAGACATTCTAGCCTGAGGCAAAACAAATAACCCTCTAAGGATGATGTCACAATGCTGACATTACACATAACCCTCTAAGGATGATGTCACAATGCTGACATTGCACTAAGGATGATGTCATAATGCTGACTTTACACATAACCCTCTAAGGATGATGTCATAATGCTGACATTACACATAACCCTCTAAGGATGATGTCATAATACTGACATTACACATAACCCTCTAAGGATGATGTCATAATACTGACTTTACACATAACCCCCTAAGGATGATGTCATAATACTGACATTATACATAACCCTAAGGATGATATAATAATGCTTAAGGAGGGATATATTAAAGCATATTCATCTCTAGGTTTTTCAACCTTATAAGTTACATTTTCAATACTTTCATCCTTTGCTTCTGTTAAACATTCCTCCTACAATTTACTATTTCTATACTTTCATCCTACGTTGTGTAAACATTCCTCCTACAATTTACTATTTCTATACTTTCATCCCACGTTGTGTAAACATTCTTCCTACAATTTACTATTTCTATACTTTCATCCCACGTTGTGTAAACATTCCTCCTACAATTTACTATTTCTATACTTTCATCCCACATTGTGTAAACATTCCTCCTAAAATTTACTATTTCTATACTTTCATCCTTTATTACATGTTCTGTAAACATTTATCCTACAAGTAACTTTTCAGTGTATTAAGTTTTTTTCTTAGTTTCTCATCTCGTATGTTCATCTTAAATCAAGCACCCTCCATTCTTGTTCCATGCAAGCACTGAAGACTTACTGCGCACTCACATGAAAAATATACCGTATTTTATCCTACCTATTACTTATTCTGTACAAGTATTCGAGATATATTAATAAAGTAAGCCAATTTTGCTGTGTATATTGATTGACTTTTCTGTCTTGTATATTCACCCTGTATCACACATACTACACTCCCGTTCTGTGCATGCACTGTTGACTTACTTTTTCAGACGCATGGTCTCATGGCCTCTGTCCGATACACAGCCACCAAACACACTTCTCAACATGGCCATCTTACAGAGTCATCTCCCCTTGGCCCCCTAACTCCATGATGTCACTTCCTATTTAATGTGACAAATTTACATCATGTGCAACATTGTCACAGTTTCTCAAATTATGATGTTGGTGTCTTTCTGAAATGTAAAAGAAAAAATAATTATGTCTTCAGAATCATGTTTTAATAATATGTACAACAATACTTGATTAATGCTGAAATAGAATAGCTCTCCTGGTCCATACTCATATACTTCAAGATTTACATTGTAACCTTCCCAATAGATATATGGTGGGACAAGATTTTTCCCCCCTGCTGGTGTAGTCCCTTCCCTCCCTCAACAGTACAGACCACACTACAGCTGAGTCGGGTTCATCTACTCGGTTTAGCGGAGTAGAGTTCATCTACTCATACCTTCCAGCATCACATGTTTTTATAGTGTTTGTAAACACTGTCGATTATCACGTCGACATTGAGCCCTGAGTCATGGCTGTCGGTGACAGCTCCAGACAAGCCAATATCTCGGCCAGTAAAGACTTTAATTAACACTGCTACTATAAACAAGAATGTACTCCCAACATGCTGGGTACATCTTTCATAGAGCAGACATATAAACGTAAATATGACATTCAGAAGAAAAACTAATGCAGACACAAAGTTCATACAAGCTGACTTCATCCTCATAAACACACTTCTTGTAACTTCAAATTTCATTGAGAGATCTCATTTTAGGATTTTCAATGCAGGATCACAAAAGGGATTATCTAAGACACTGATGATCATCATCTGAACCATCTCACCAATATCTCATTCTAAAATATTACAATCTCTACCAGCCACCAAACACTCTTCTCAACATGGCCATCGTACAGAGTCATCTCCCCTTAACTCCATGATCAGATGTTTTATTAAGCAATTATCTTAAACTCAAAACAAACTATCTCACAATCGGGTTTTAAAAATTAAATAACACACTCTGTGCTGACAGTTGGACAAACATCATTGAATAAATATATCAGACAAATTCCAGTCACACAACAGTATCTTGAGATATCACTTACAACACTGTCACATATTAGTTGACATTTCCTGGATCCCTGCCCCTAGTTCTCAATAATTTGTTGACATTTCCTGGATCCCTGCCCCTAGTTTTCAATGATTTGTTGACATTTCCTGGATACATACCCCTTATTCTCACTGATTTGTTGACATTTCCTGTATCCCAACCCCTATTTCTCAGGAATTTTGTTGACATTTCCCTAGTTCTCAGTGATTTGTTGACATTTCCTAGATCCCTGCCCCTAGTTCTCAGTGATTTGTTGACATTTCCTGGATCCCTGCCCCTAGTTCTCAGTCATGATAGGTCAGCTATTAGTATCTTGTCTTGGGGAATGAGAAACATCTGTACAGAGGAATGCAGAACTTGCAGCAGAACAGCAAAGTGTGACCTCTAACAAGGTCAGACACTGAGCATCGCCTGCCTGGGCACAGACCGAGTCTGGCTGTAGTACCCTGACAGTGGAAGAAGAAGAGGCTCAATGTCACACGCTGGAGAGCTCGGGACTCTCTCTACATGCTTTAGGGTGGCTTTACTTCAATACTTGTGGACCACTCATAAGTCTGCTATCACAGGCCTCCAGAACTTTGACTCTTGAGGTGGATGGTCCCCTACATATCACTCAGACTCTCATCTTGTGTATATCTGGCCCTGGCCTGATGATCTGTGGCCCATATTAGTTATTTGAAACTTTATACCCAATCATAAGTGAAAATTTACTGTCCTAATATTTACCCTCTCAAGTATCTGGAAGACACCTCTCTCTCTCTCTCCTCTCTCTCTCTCTCTCTCTCTCTCTCTCTCTCTCTCTCTCTCTCTCTCATTCCCGATACAGGATCAAATTTTCTTTTAATGTTTATGTCGTTTGGTGGATACGGGCATTATTTATCATGGAAAGACAAAAGAAAAAAGCAGACTCCCACCCACCTATCCTGTGAGTTCTGTACAACGACAGAACGGTGGCAGTATTAATACAGTAATAGTGAATGCCCGCACCCACATTCCTTCCTCTTTGGAAGACAGAAGCTGTCACCCCTCCGGGACCCCACAGTAAGTCTAGTACACCCTGTTCCCACCAACAAATGGCATTGCATAGAAGAATTTTCCATCACAGTCCAGGGTGGTAGCTTTCCCCCCTAAACTACAAGACTATATGCATTGTTTCCATTTTAAGGAGGTAAGAGGTTTTTAGGAAAAAAATTGATAACAACCAGTAAGAGTAATGGGGCAATTGTAAGAGTAAGGGGGGGGGGGGGGGTTAAAGAATCCTTTTTAAGCCTTATTTGCTCAGGATAAGTCCTTCACTTTAGACAGTTTTTTAAAACATTTACTTTTCCTCTTATCATGCTTTGTAAGACCCACACCTTTCTTCCTAAACGAATTTCGATGACATAACATACCGATAACTTTTTTTCACCCTTCTTTTGTACAAAATGACCCAGGCAGAGATAACGGATATCATTTATTATATATGTAATGAATCATCCAAATGGAAAAGGCGGACCTAAAAAATCCCAGACATAATTGAGTGAGTTTACACCTGTCACCTGTACAAGCTGATTCCAGGTAAATTCAGATTGATAAAGGTACAACACTAAGTGCACTGGCACCCCACAGGGTGGAGTGGAGGGGCAGGATCAGGCTATCACATCATAATTATAGGTCTGCAGTCCTGGCATCACCCCTCACAGGAAATAAGACCTCTATTATTTGTCAGAATTAAGTCTTATCTTTGTTTTAATCACTTTTAAACACCACCCATCCATAGTTCTAATATATTCTCAAAGACACAGAGAGAGAGAGAGAGAGAGAGAGAGAGAGAGAGAGAGAGAGAGAGAGAGAAACCAATTTTGAATCATCATTATTGTACCCAATGCATATATTTTGCATGACGACAGCTATTGTGGTTTGTGTAATATACACTATTTAATAATTAATTACACTGGTAATCAATACAGCATTCATGTTGGTGTATAAATATTCATAAACTGTGTATAAATATTCATAAACTATACCTAACATTCAACACATTCTACTTGTTCCAAAGAAAAAAGAATATTGTTCTTGACTTCTGCATAATGAAAACTTGCATGCCTTGAGATCGAACATTTTACATTGTATAAAACAGTGATTTTTTTTGTGGTTACATTTGTCAGTTACATAAGGAAGCAAGTATCAGTAAAAACTGTGTCTATTGCCTGGTAAGGAAAATAATTCATGGCTGCTATTAGTTCTAATCAAAAGCTAATAAAGGGCAGTCATCAATTTATAAAAGTTTCAAATTTTAAAAAAACCCCACTCACCTCTTACCAATTGGTCAAGTCAATGTGTTTCAATCGAAATACAGGACACCAATGATCAAAGTTTCCTACACAACGCTGCATTACTTCCTCAATTCTATTGAAATTGATAGCTTTTTTGAAGTGACAAAAATAAAATAAAAAACAAACACAGACACACACATTATACCTTAACAAAAGTATCTCCTCTCTCCTTACAATCCCTCTTGGACTTGAATCCTCAACAGAAAAAAAATTATAAGTCCCTGGTTTTCAGCACTAAAATCTTGGTATCATTTAAAGAAACCCTTTGTACGTATAACAAGAGAACAAATCTTTGGCTTTTGTTAGTAGGCCATGTTGACATTCAAAGAAAAAAAGTTTAAAGATAAACGACGCAACGTTGAGATAAAGGACTACAAAAATTCACACACATCAACAAAGCGGATTTTCATTCACAAAATAGGGCCTTCCGACAGATCAAAAGACAAACTTGTGTACGAGGCTGTTGAAAGCCTCTACACATATATAACACACGCCTACCACTGCGACTCATTCATTCACAAAACATGTCAACTGCAAGCAAGCTGGGATGAAGATCACAACAAGCAATAATAAGTCAAAACAAATACAGACCAAGTCAGAAAGACAGGCTAAACATCCCCCACCCCCACCCCCTGTCTGGGCCCCACTGTCACGGTCAATGTACTCCTAAGTACGCAGGGGGTGGAGAAGAAATTAAAAGGGGGGTGTGGTAGCAATATATCAACATTTAGTTTCTCTATGTCCTAGTAAAAAAATGAACCAATGAAATGACTGTTCACTTGGGTTTTACATGTACATCATCTCCTTAAATGTGTTACAACTAATTCATTAATATCAGCCCTAGTAATGGATGACAATCTACCTTACCTTTCTGACATTAAGTGAACAACTGAAAACAACATCCACCATAAAACGATGCCAAAAAATGACTGGAAGCCCAAACAGTTACCAAATAATTAAGGGGTTTTGTTTGTGTGGGTTTAATTAGAATTCACTGACATCAATACCAAATGCAAATGAGGGCCACAATTTGACTTCTGAAGATGATCCTAATAAAACACACCTGTCTCTCACTGACAGGTACAGGTAACAGGTAGAGGCTCCACTTGGACCAAATCAAAGTTCACTCACCAAACAACAAACAAACCAACTGGGTGATTTCAAAAAATGGAACTGCGCTAACACTGACAATCCAAGTACATGTGTGACACTGCGTACACATTATACGTTATAGAACTTGTACAACACATAGTAAGGAAGTAGTTCCACTCGGGCCAAATCACCTTCAAACATCACGTACAAAAAACAATACAGAGAAGGAACTAGATCGACAGAAACCAAAACAGCAAGCACTTATCATTTAGAACTGCTAAGCAAGTATTGGTACATGTGCATGTTTAAGGAACCAACTATTGGTACATGAGCATGTTTAAGGAACCAACTATTGGTACATGAGCATGTTTAAGGAACCAACTATTGGTACATGTGCATGTTTAAGGAACCAACAATTGGTACATGAGCATGTTTAAGGAACCAACTATTGGTACATGAGCATGTTTAAGGAACCAACTATTGGTACATGTGCATGTTTAAGGAACCAACTATTGGTACATGTGCATGTTTAAGGAACCAACTATTGGTACATGTTTAGTCTGTTGACCATCCAGTCTCCTTAAGGTAGATCTGATGGTTAGTTTGTTGAGCATCCAGTCTCCTTAAGGTAGATCTGATGGTTAGTCTGTTGACCATCCAGTCTCCTTAAGGTAGATCTGATGGTTTGTTTGTTGAGCATCCAGTCTCCTTAAGGTAGATCTGATGGTTAGTCTGTGACCATCCAGTCTCCTTAAGGTAGATCTGATGGTTAGTCTGTGACCATCCAGTCTCCTTAAGGTAGATCTGATGGTTAGTCTGTTGACCAGCTGGCCTCTTTAGCTTAGTGTCATGAAGTGATACATGTACTCTGCTTATTGTTCTAATATCATCAACATAATATCCATAAGCATTTATTGTAAAAATAAAAATGTGTAACAAAAGCACTTTCTGAAAATCTTGTAATCTTACTGTCTGGTCAATCTAGTTTCTTTAAACTCTAGAATCGAAACTTCACACTATTATAAAGTTAAAGACAGTTAGTCATATCTGTGACATATCACTAGTTCAGATTGTTTTAAAAAATGAGGCCAGTTCACACTGAACCCAATTCTTTGTCATTTTGCTGTCTGTCTTTTCCAGAGTGATAATGAATGACTCAGATATGTCTGCCAATTACCAATCAGTTATTACCTTACTAAACAAGTTTCTATAGTTTTATATAACCAATAAAATTCATATTGACTTTCAATAAAAACACATAAAAGTGAGTTCTTTTTATAATACATATCGTACTTATGTTTTTAGTATAGCCAAAAAATTGTGACATTTATACAAGGAATCAAACTTCTACAACTCATTGATATTTTGGGGGATGAGACATATTTAATGTTTACTTGGTGTGTAAATCAAAACATGCATTCAACTCTGGTCTATGTGGGGTGTAGCATTATAAATTTGGCCCTCTATTGTAATTTGCATCCTAGGTCTGTACATTTTTAGATGTTTAGTTACATGGAATAAACCTGCTCCAAAAACTTCAAGCTGGGTTGTTGATGCTGGCAGTCTGGTGTCTCCAATACACTCCACTAATTTATTGAAGTGAGTAAAAATAGTAACAAAAAGACTATGAGCCACATTGCTCACCTGGACAGTAAAGTCGATCTAAGACCTAAGCAGTTATGGAATCATCATTGTTAGCTGGCTCAGCACTTGTGGACACGGCTTAATGGCATTAACTTGGTTCATGTATCATAAAATGCCAAAAATGGGCATTATCAAGCTGACCATTTAATTGTCACAAAAAAGGTGTTAAAACAAATGATATTAATTAAAATCATTCTTAAGATAATCAAAATATTTCTAAATCTATTTTACTATTTATGAATTATATTCCCTTCAAATGAGTTCTGGGTCCTTTAATTGAACAAATTTGAATATTTCCCTTCACATTGTTCAAAGTTTGGTTGAAATTGGCCCAGTGGTTCTAAAGAAGAGATTAAGAATGTAAAAATTTTACAGAGAAGAGAGGACAATTAGAATAGCTTGCTTGAATCTTCACTTCAGGTGAGTTAAAATAGCAATATAAAAATGAGTTAAAGGAATGACTAAAGGACTTTAGTCAAAAAGAATATACATGCAAAAATGTCAACGTTTTCAACAGATATACAAATATATAGAACTGATATACTGACATAGAGGGTTAACATGTATAGTGTTAGCAAATTTGAAACAAGGCGAGACATTTGTGCCACCCTTAACATTACGAGTACACATACACACATATATCATTATATATGTATATTCACTCACAGGTCAAGTGTTTGCCTCACTACTTCCCTTCAATAATGTGAGAACCAAACAGCCTAATTCATACAATCAGACGAATCAGGAAAAAGCAGAGGGTCGTACAGCACTCAGATTGTCACAGCAGAGGGTCGTACAGCATTCAGATTGTCACAGCAGAGGGTCGTTAAAACACGCAGATTGTCAGCAGAATAAACTCCACTATAGAGACATTGGTACAACACTCAGATTGTCAGCAGAATAAACTCCACTATAGAGACATTGGTACAACACTCAGATTGTCAGCAGAATAAACTCCACTATAGAGACATTAATGGTACAACACTCAGATTGTCAGCAGAATAAACTCCACTATATAGACATTGGTACAACACTCAGATTGTCAGCAGAATAAACTCCACTATAGAGACATTGGTACACAACAAATCTGAAGCCAATGTCCATCATGTCAAGGGAAGCAACTCAGTACCAGACAGACATGTTATAACAGCAGTATTTACACACCTTTAGCTACCATACACCCGCAGTCCTTGTTTTCATTTTTCTTTTTAAACAAAACCAGGGATGTCAATCATCTACTCTACAAAAGTGTTCCCTATCAATTAAACTTCAATATTCTGATAATGAAAGCCAAGAGTAAGTGGATGTCATCTATAAATAGGTCGGCGTCTGTCCCAGTTATTGACTGTTGACATCATAACGTTTAACAATTCACTGTATGATGCTACAACGGGAAGGCATTCTACAACCAGCTGTAGGGCAGCTCAAAGTCAAATTCAACAACAACATAATTTATCTAACTAAGACTACACTCATGATTTCAGTGACAAAGACTGGCTAAGCCTCTACTTGGGTTGAGCATTCATGAGGCCTTTGCAATCTACCATATGCCCCTTAAACTGAAGGCTTTGTTATTAATCACTTTGGCCAAAACTTCTGTACATCTAGTATGAATGCCGTTTTAACTGTCCACATATTCAAATCTTTATCAAAGAATATTTCAAGGCAGTCATACAACCAATCTTTTGGAAATGAAGTTTTCTGTGAAGGAACTATCTCACAAAAGATGTTAAGTTTTATGTATTTAAATGGTTTTTTTTATAACAAAAGGAAGCTGAGCACTGGTAATTTGTATTCCAAAAGGGATTACCCGATAACATAACCAAAACAGGCCATTATATTCCATTTGTCCAATTGGTCCCAACCTGTTCACCAGGGTTTTCCTAAAATTCCTGAACCAATGGGGGAATAAATAAGGATAGCGATGCACAATCTTTTATGAATATCTATAGTACAACTTGGTGGTAAATAAAATGAGTATGCTTGTTGGCTCAGAAAGGGATCAAACTTGAGGTCTCTATCTTGCAAAAACAAAAAAAGACCTTGTATATGGTCTGACTTACCAGGCATTAATCACTCATATCTATTGTGTTCTAACAAAATTGCTCGGATTCACATTTAAAAAAAAAAATCAGGCTTTAAAATTACATTCATTTTTTTTTTTTTGCCAAAGTCAGAGAGTGAGTTGTTTTTGTGCTGAAATTCATTAATTGGGGGGGGGGGGGTATCTTGCATGGAGACATGTCAGTTTTCCCAACCCAGATCAATCAAGATTTAATTTTTTTATTATTTGGGGAAAATCAGCTAGTCTTTCACATGAATCCTAGCTCTATCACTTCCTTGACGTGCGGGATCCGGTGTTTCAGGGGTGTGGGGGATCAATAATTTAAAAATCTTAAACGCTGCAAAACCAGGTGAACTATCCACATATTTTACATTCTTTACCCGCTTTCTTCTCGATCTGAAGAATTCTGAATGCATCGTGAAAACGATCTTACCTAGACCCCTCCTCAGACATACAGTTCCTTCACATTATCGCTAATTTTGATGAAATTTATCTTCAACAGATGACAGAATGGATAGATTACAAACGGTTGAGTGACCTTTGGAATGAACCGGAAGTACATTGGAGGGAGTATTTATTGTAAATTAGGTATGCCGAGCCCAATTGGAATTCGTTCAGGGAGCTTTTGTGACTTGCGTGAATTTAAATTAGATAGAAAGATTACTTTGTATTTTCGTGAAAGGCATTTCGAAATCGTAATGATTATTACCCAGTCAACTTATTTACACACATTTTTTTTTACTTTTTATAAAACTACAATAAGTACATATTTTAAATTTTGTTTAAACGCTACAGTAATTAAGTTAGCGGCCTTCACTTCAATGAACAGTGATGAAAGAAGAAGTATTCCTGAGTCGGTTTTAACTTTTTTTCGATTAATTTTTATTTGTTGTGGACCAAACGGTCAAAGAAGGGGGTCGGGATTCTTTAAATGCATACAAAATATAATGGAATGAATTTATGTAAAATCATAGTATATATTTATTTTCAATTGAAACTATATATCCGAATAGAAAAGATCATATAACATGAAAATATAATTTTGAATTAAGAAGTGGAAATCTTCACATTGCGGAGATAAGAAAAAAAAGAAATAATGGAAGAAAGGTCGCGCCTGACCTTAAACCAGGACATTTTGCGTGTCAAATGACTATACATATTCGATACCAGCAGTTGGCCAGTGCTAATATAAAGGTGACCTTTTTAGCACATGTGATGTTAAAGTTTAAATGTTACAGAGTGAAGAATGCATAAGAATGTAAAATAATAAGCCCTGTCTCTCTCCCGTTTTAAGATTTGGGTCCGCAACTGCCAGTAAATAAAAAAAAAATGATTGGACACTATATAGCTCGTATTATGTACACTGATATCTGGTTTCATTACAGTGCCATTAGAGGAGACCCCAGTGAACAATGATCGTGAAGTTAAAGATGAGATAATGTTTTCAGTGATTAAGAACCGTGTCAGAATCACGACATCTCAAAAACATGTAGGTCTTCAGTATTTTATTTCTCCCTGATTTCGATCCATATCAACCTGGAAAAGGAGGGGAAAATGAACTCGAATCAGTTGGAAATAAAAAGTGAATAACAACCCCAATATTTGCAAGAATTACTTGAGCATCAATGTTAATAATGAGCAAAAGTATGAAAGGTGTATTCGGTACGAACGGGCAATAAAAAACAATTTCCCTTTATTGGGGAAAAGTCGTGACAAATTCCGAAAGATACGCGAATGACCAAGCGAAGGGATTTTAAAGGGACTTGGACCCGATTTAAGATCAAAATGTTATTTTTTTTAATCTATGAAATAGTTTACCAAGACATTTAGAATTGATTGACCAAATTTCGAACGCTAGAAGTAAAGATACAAGTGAGATACAGAGCCTGAGGCGAGAAATCATCAAGAAGTCAAACAAAATTATAAAAGTTAAAAAAAATTCAAAATTCGATAACAATAACAATATTATGTAATTTTATTTGACAGTACGATCTTATATATCTAAATTGTTTAACCTGACAGATAACCTATTTCGAAGTTGGAAAATAAAAACTGTGTAGAGAAAAATAATTCGGTAAAATAACTTCTTTGACCAACGTTCTCTATGAACATCACACATCACGATTTTGGTTTGATTTTGGTTTGGTTTTTATTTCATTTTTTTTTGTTTTATTTGTTTTTTTTATCGAGGGAGTCTCTGGGTGGGTTGATAGAAAATCTAATTAAAATTAGAAAATAATATGATCTAGAACATGTAGTATTGATCCAAACGGTGAAGGTATTCATGGTACCATGAATAGTCGCGATCTTCAGTACTTTTCTTGTTATACTAATTCTACCAGAATTAAGAAATCGTTATAAAGTTGGTGGTTGGTTTTCAACAATGTAAGTAAGCAGTTAGCAGCTGTTAGCAATATAAACAACGTAAGCAGTAAACTGTAAACAATGTAAGCAGTAAACTGTAAACAATGTGAGCAGTGAACTGCATACATTGTAAGCAGTGAACTGTAAACAATGTAAGCAGTTAACTGTAAACAACGTAAGCAGTTAACTGTAAACAACGTAAGCAGTAAACTGTAAACAATGTCAGCAGTGAACTGTAAACAATGTAAGTAGTGAACTGTAAACAATGTCAGCAGTGAACTGTAAACAATGTCAGCAGTGAACTGTAAACAATGTCAGCAGTGAACTGTAAACAATGTCAGCAGTAAGCCGTAAACTGTAAACAATGTAAGCAGTGAACTGTAAACAATGTAAGCAGTAAACTGTAAACAATGTAAGCAGTGAACTGTAAACAATGTAAGCAGTGAACTGTAAACAATGTAAGCAAACAGTTGTAAACAGTGTCAGTAAGTAGTTAGCTACCAGCAAGTCGTAAAAGCCAAATGATAGCTGTCAGTTAACCGTAAAATATGTCAGTAAACAGTTGTCAATAAATCGTAAAAAGTGCGTGTAAAAAATTTAAAGTTAGCCATGAAAAGAGTCAGTGAGCAGTTGACAGTCTTGAACTGTCAGTAGAGAACTGGCCGAGACAATGTCAGTATTCAGAACACGTAAGCTGTAAACAGTGTCAGTAAACATTTGTCAGTATACCGATAAATGCCCGCAGTAAGCAGTTGGCAGCATATTGTAGAGAGTGTCAGAAAACAGTGTCAGTTAGATGTAAACAGTGTCGTGGCACAGTTGATAAAACTGTTAGAATTTAAGCAACGACTAAACAATGTCAAAAATATCAGCATAAAGTTGGTGATAGTCATAAACAGCGTCGATTAGAAAGTATTTATTAATAAGCCAAAACAATTGTCAGTAAACATTGTCAGACGACTTAAACAGTGTCAGTAAACCATTAGCATTGTCAGTAAACAGTGGCACTAAGCCGTTAACAGAGTCTATACATCGTAATAATTGTCAGTAAACCGTGACTTGTGTCAGTAAGTGATAAACAGTGTCAGTAAACCGTAAACATTGCCAGTAAGCTGTGAATTGTGTAAGTAAACGGTGCACAGTGTCAGTAAACCGTAAGCATTGTCAGTAAGCCGTGTGCTGTACGTTTAACCGTACAGATTGTCAGAAACCTATAAACATTGTCAGTAAACAGTAATATAGTAAACAATAAACAGCGTCAGTAAACAGAATCAGTAAAACGTAAACTGTGTCAGTAAACCGTGTTCAGTGTCAATATACAATAAACAACATCACAACTGACATTGTTTATGGTTTACTGACACTGTTTACTGACACTGTTTGCTGACAATTTGAACGGTTTGCTGACACAGTTTACTGACACTGGTTACTGGCCCTTTTAACTGACACTGTTTAAGGCTTACTGACAATGTTTACGGTTTACTGGCACTGTTTTATGGAAAATTAACACAGTTCACAGCGTACTGACAATGCGCGCATATATATGTTTAGGGTTTACTGACGACTGGTTACGGATCCTATTAACTGACTCATTTCACGGCTTACTGACAATGTTTACTGTATACCGACATTGCTTACTGACAATATTTACGGTTCATTAACACCGTTTACGGCTTATTGAAAATATTTATGGATTACTACCTTGTTTACTGAAATGTTTATGGCCTATTTATTCTATTGACACAAGCTCATTGCTTACTGGCAATGTTTACTGATATTGTTTATATTTTACTGACAAAGTTAAAGGTTGACTTACATTGTCACTAAGGAGTAAATAGTCTTAGTTAACAGTGTCAGTAAACCGTATTCATTGTCAGTGAGCTGTGAAATGTTTAAGTTAACCGTAAACATTGTTAGTAGGCTGTGGACTTTGTCAGTCAACAGTGTTAACTGTGTCAAATCAAAGTACTGTAGTACTAACGGGAGTTTATTTTATCTTTTATAATTAACTATAAAATCAATGATATGTTATTTTGCATGGCAAGTAGTTTTTAATCTGTGTTTGAATTACGCACATTTTTATAATATAAATTCTCGGACTTCCGACAAAAAAATCGAGAAAACACATACAAATCATGTTGTGTAATATTTAAAGATAGAATTAATTCCATCAAATTATGTATCAGTAATCGAAATATTTCTGAAAATTGTATGGATCCAAGCATTATCAAACTCTTGTCTCGTTAAACCATATGATCGGCTGTCTCCGTTAATCTCCGACAAGCAAGAGAGACTATCTTCCTGTCGGAGATTTACGGAGACAGCCGAGCGTCTGGATGAATACTATGGCGTAGGAATACATTCGACTACAAAAAATATCCGAATTGTTCGTACTATTTAAAATCTGACTGTTTTCAATGTATTCGTAATACGTTTCTTCGAAAAAACAATGGCTCAGCGAATTTATCGCTTATTTTTTCAAGACCTAAGTCTTGTCCGCGGTAATGATTCGTGCGTAGGTCCAAACACTGTTTCACTTTCGGTTTGCCAGAGTAACTGGATAGGAAAGTTGATTAAAATCAACTCCCAAAAACCGTAAACAATGTTGATATACAGTGTCACTATAACGTAAACAATATTAGTAAACATTGTCAGTAAACAGTGTCGGTAAATGATGTCAGTAAACTGTGTATACAGTGTCAGTAAATCATTAACAAAGTCAGTTAGCAGTGTCAGTAAGCTATAAACAATATCAGTTAACAATGTCAGTAAACCGTAACCAATGTCAGAAAACACTGTCAACATTGATAGTAATCAGTGTCAGTAAGCTGTTTTCAGTGTCAGTAAACCTTTAACATTGTAATTGTACAGTGTCGGTAAATGATGTCAATGAACCGTGTAAAGAGTGTCAGTAAACCATTAACAATATCAGTTAACAGTGTCAGTAAGCTGTATACAGTGTCAGTAAACCATTAACAATGTCAGTAAACTATAAACATTGCCAGGTAACAGTGCCAAAAATAGTAAAAAATGTTAGTATAAGTGTCAGACAACCATTAACACTGTCAGTTAACTGTTAATAAGCCGTTAGCAATGACAATAAACAGTGTCAGTAAACTGTAAACTATGATAGTAAACAGTGTCAGTTAATCGTAAACAACGTCAGTAAAAGAGTGTCAGTAAACTGTAAAAAGTGTCTGTAAACAATGTCAGTAAATCGTAAACAATGTCAGTTAACAGTGTCAGTAAGCTATAAACAATGTTAGTAAGCTGTATACAGTGTCAGTAAGCCATTAACAATGTCAATTAACTGTAAACATTGTCAGGATACAGTGTCAATAAACTATAAACAATGTCAGTATACAGAGTCAGTAAACAGTGAACTGTAAGTAAACATTGTCAGTAAACTGTTAACAATATCAGTAAATAAGATCAGTAAACCGTAAAAAATGTCAGTAAACCGTAAACATTGTCAGTTTACAGTGTCAGTAAACTGTAAACAATGTTATTAAACAGTGTCAGTGAATCGTAAACAATGTCAGTAAAGAGTGTCAGTCAACTGTAAACAATGTCAGTAAACACTGTCAATAAACCTAAATTATTGTCAGTAAACTGTGTCTGTAAACATTGAATGTTGTAATACTCTCGATTTCCTCACAGTTGTAGGTTTGTTCTCTGAATAAAATAAATCATCACTTGGCATCTAGCTTAGTCTAATTTCTTGCATGACGCTTACATTTATTATGATAAATATGTTGCAATATATCATTATGATATATATATATACAAAACACCAATAAATTAGTTGAAACAATTATCATATACTAATATACTAAACATTAATTAAATCAATGGTAGTAAAATGTTCTAGCGTTCTAGCATACATCTTTTTAAAAATTGTAAATGTCTATTCTCTAGTGCTACATTTTCACTCGTTGTATGAGTGTATCATCCAGGATAACTTCCGAAGTATAAACCTCTATGATATTTCCTCTATTATATGATCGAGTGTACTTTCTATTGTTCTTTAACCTCTCAAGATGTAGGAGAATATATTCTCCTATAGAGCATCTTCACTATTTCCTTTATTGTAGGATCGAATGTATCCTTCTACGTCGTGTAGGATTGTATCCCTTTTTACTATTTCCTCTATTTAGGATCGAGTGTATCCTTCTAGCTATGTATATAGTGCACTTTACCCTCTCAAGTCATATGAGTATATTCTATACAGCATCCTCTCTATTTGTAGGAGTGTGTCCCTCTTTATTATTTCCTTTATTGTAGGATCGAGTGTATCCTTCTATTGTATGTTATCCTCTCAAGTCAACAGAGTATATTCTCCTACACAGCATTCTCTCTAGTTGTAGGAGTGTATTTTTTTTACTATTAAATTCCTCTGTTGTAGAAGTGTATCCTTCAAGTGTGCTATCTTCTCTCTAATCGTAGGAGTATATATTCTCCATTACAGCATCTTCTTACATTGTGGAAGTGAATCCATCTGCTCTATTATTTGTCTAATTGTATAATCGTTATCTTCAGTATAATTTTCTACTTTGTTTTAAGAGATTTTTAGACTGTCATTAGAAATAGAAAGAGCTCTATATAAAATTATAGGGAAAGTATCCAAATTTGAAAGAGATCGGTCGGTAGGGATTTGTTTGGTATTGAATATTTAAACAAAACATTTAAGGAAATGAGGTTAATATGTCCAAAATTAGCGCATGTCTTTGTGCACCGTTAATTGCAAATTGTATGTCCAAGACTAAAAAAAGACTAAACAATCCAAGACTAATTAAAACTTTTTAACTTTTTTATTTCTTTTATTATATCATTATAAAATATATATTAAAATGGAGAAATGGAGAATCTTTATATATATATATATATATATATATATATATATATATATATATATATATATATATATATATATATATATATATATATATATAGGTAAATCCAGAAAAAATTCACAGTGGTCGGATAAGATATAGAAAACTTAAATGAATAAAAACACAAAGTCCGAGTAAAACATAAGCGCTTTCATTTTCATCTTCAGAAGATGAAAATGAAAGCGCTTATGTTTTACTCGGACTTTGTGTTTTTATTCATTTAAGTTTTCTATATATATATATATATATATATATATATATATATATATATATATATATATATATATATATATATATATATATATATATATAAAAGCACTAAAAATAACCAACGACACGAACAATAAAGTAAAATATTGTCAAATTTTCGGGACAACCCGTCTCTTCTTCAGGACAACAAAATAAAAACTACATAAAAAAGAAGAAAAACATCTACAAAACTAGCACTAAACTAAACTAAATAATTATAACCGTGTATCTTTTGATCCGACACTTTAGATAACGAGTGTTGTTTGTTTGCTAGTGCTTCTTATATATATATATATATATATATATATATATATATATATATATATATATATATATATATATATATATATATATATATATATATATATATATATATATATATATATATATAATTTTAAATCTATGAATACGATATAATTGTCAGACACTAACTGTAGTCCATCGGTCCTTCAAAACACCCTCTTTTGTCGTAGGAATGCTCCTCCTGTTTCGTCGTATGGTAGGAATGTATCCCTTTGTACAATATCCTTTCTAGGATTAGAGATGTTTCCTTATGTTTTGTCATGCATATTGTAGTAGGAGTGTATATACAACTTTGTTCAGTATTCTTTCTCGGAGTAAGAATGTTTTCCCCTGTTTTGTCATGTACAATGCAGTAGAAGTGTACCACTTTGACAAAATCCTTTTTAGGATTAGGAATGTTTCCTCATGTAGTAGAAGTGTACCACTTTGTACAATATCCTTTTTAGGATTAGGAATGTTTCCTCATGTAGTAGGAGTGTACCACTTTGTACAATATCCTTTTTAGGATTAGGAATGTTTCCTCATGTAGTAGGAGTGTACCACTTTGTACAATATATTTTCTAGAAGTAGGTATGTTTTTTCGTGTAGTAGGAGTGTACCACTTTGTACAATATCTTTTCTAGAAGTAGGAATGTTACCTCATGTAGTAGGAGTGTACCACTTTGTACAATATCTTTTCTAGAAGTAGGAATGTTTCCTCATGTAGTAGGAATGTATCCCTTTGTACAATATCCTTTCTAGAAATAGGAATGGTTCCTCCTTGTATGTCATGGAATAGGAGTGTATCACCTTGTACAATACCCTATATAAAGTAGTATGAATGTTTCGTCCTGATTTGTCATGTAGTAGGAGTGTACAACTTTGTACAATACCCTTTCTAGGATTAGGAATGTTTCCCCTTGTTTTGTCATGTACAATGTAGTAGGAGTGTACCACTTTGTACAATATCCGTTTTAGGATTAGGAATGTTTCTTCGTGTAGTAGGAGTGTACCACTTTGTACAATATCTTTTCTAAAAGTAGGAGTGTTTCCTATGTATTTATTAAAGGTATGATGACACGTGTGTCTATCGAACACGTGTTTTTGTTTATTTATATTTATACCGGAAACCAAATTTGATTGGTTTCTATAATAAGTATTTCACCTGTTATACAGGTATTTAAATTAGAGAGGCGCGACTTTTCGTGTTAAGTGAATAAAGAATTTAGCGCCATTCGAAGGCTCTCTCTTCGTGCAGTTAGACGTGGCCCCCACCCACCCACCCTACTTGTTTTCGTGTATCATTTTATTGTAATTAACAATTTTTCTCATTATTGTAGAGAACTGAGGAGAACTGAAGATATTTGTCTATAACTTTATTCGAATAAACTGCACTCTTGAGAGCGCTTCTGTACCTACACACTGTGTTTATTTATTTTATAAATTATTTATGTTCGGTTGAGTGTAACGAATTAGAACATAACCTGTTTTATCATGTAATAGGAGTGTACCACCTTGTACAATATCCTTTCTAGGAGTAAGAATGTATCTTTCTGTGATGCGTATTTCTAGTAGTATGTGAAGTTACGTATATTCATAACATATGTACATGTATATTATACGTGTAGTTGTACTACACACTTTATATATATATGTTCTAACTCGTTGCACTCTATGTAAATTATTAACAATAATAACGAACACGTGATTTTGTGAAAGAAGCCTTCATTTAGGTATAGTCCACTTATGCATTTTCCAACGGTAAATGTTAACGTTAGGGTTCATAGCTCCGGCCCTAATTTTCGTTCAGCAACGAGGGACCTCTTGAATGAAAGCTCATCAAATTGTCTCTTTCCTGTTAAAATTTCGTGGTTTGAAGTCAGATTCGTTTTCCGGCAAAATGCGTCTGTATTGAAAAACTCTGAAAATGAAAGTAAAAGTAGGGAATTTCTCAGTTTAGGAAAGGGTGTACATCAAACAATTTCAATTCTTTTCTTCAAATGATAATTCAATTTTGACACTTGTTTTTAAAATGAAAAATCCTCTTTTCTGACATGTGTCAAGCATTCTGATTTAGAATGTCCCAATAAATGTATATACACTCTGAAAGTATAGGAACTATTTTGCTTAAAGGCACTACTTTGTTGTCTTACCGATTCTAAAAATAGTTAAAAGGATATACCCATTTATGACAAATCTATACAGATATTCGATGTTATGACAGCCCTTTTGTGATGTTTTGTATACACTTGGCACAACACTTGAGTGGGGTGGCCCGGGCGGGGATACTATAAATGCTGCAAAGAAAAGCCTTAGAATGCGTGTGAAACTCGTGCTTGTTATGAATACTTGTTCTTCATGTTGTAGATATAAATAGTAACAAATAGCTCTGGCTATAATTATATGATCAAAATATCTGGATACGTGTTCTCGTACCCATGATAAATTGATCAACAGATTTAGGAGGTTTACGGCCGATAATCGCCTCTATATAATTGTCTTACTGTCTTCCTGTAGAACACCTCTCCGTTGCTACGTCCCCATAGCTGCTCGCATCTGGTCTTAATTTTACCAAAAACCCCCACTATCAATGCTGCTAGGAATCAATTATCTGATTATCACGATTACGCGTACATATAGGGATTCAGATCAAAACAAGTCACACCGCATTTAAAATTAACTTTGTTTTTTTAATTTATAAAATATTATTAAATTCATTGATTATTCTTACTCCTAACCAACTGCAAAAAATAAAAAAAATAAAGTAATAAACCAAGATATATTATAATCATATTCATGTAACTTATCGATTCGAATACCACAGTTGAGATCATTGAATATCGAACCCAAAACTTTCATAAAAGAATTGGAGATGTCATGAATTGTTCAAATTAGGGTTATTTTTTTTTCATAAGAAATATATTAATTCATTTATCGATTCTTATACCACAGTTATTATTTTTTTTGTTGGGGTGGGGGTAGTTCAAGGATGGGGGTATATATATCACCACTAGTAAAGAAAGGGAAATTATCCATGCAGGCCTTAAGTGCGACGATTACTTACAAAAGAACATCACAATAAAAGTACTCTATTGTACAAAAACCCTTTAATGATCAGTGTTTATATAAATAAACATGTTATTTTTTAAATGCGAAAAAAGGTTTTCTTTTAACGCGATTAACGCTTTTGATGCATTGGCCTATGTGGTCATCAAGTGCAGTAGGCCTATATGTAATGTTAACTATGCCGATAATGAATGATCCCCGATCACGTGACTGTTTCTTATGTTATTCAGAACCGCCATCTTGCTATTCGTACGGCACATCCTCCCCTTTTCAATTTGCACGGAGAGGGTTTCAAGGCCGTAAAAAGGGTCGCCCGGCCCTCACATTCAGTTTCAGTGGCGAAAGGCACGCTGAATTTGCAGCCATGTCAAAACAAAGCATAATGGACCGCGTAACAGCGGCGAAACACAGCCTGGCAGGGCAAGGATTGGCCAAGGTTGTATGTAAAGCTACGACAGAAGAGGTGATGGGCCCTAAGAAGAAACATTTAGACTGTAAGTACCCGTATGTTTGGTGAATTTATATAGTTCATTATTACAATACACAATCTGCTGGGGCGTACGACAATGTGATGTGTGTAAATGCGGCGCGTGAACTTTGGCGGCATATTTCAACGCCGCGGCAGTGGCGGACACGCTGACATCGGGTCTGGGTGTACACGCCCCTCCGTCAGCTGTCTGGGTCCGGCGTAATACTTGTCGGGTGTATTAGATAACGTAGCAGGCAATTACAGGATGAAAGCTGCGTCAGGAGTTGATGTTACCAGAAATTTAATCATAACTGATTACTTTCTATTTGATAACAGATTATAAATGAATGGATCTAAAATTAAGGTCCTGTGTATATTTTGTCCAATGCTTTTGGTAATCAGAAATAGTGTTCTGTTGCATACGTACCTATTATAGAATACTTTCCAGTGCCGCGTTACAAGAGGAAAGTATTGATCATGACTCTGAGATATTGATGTTTAAGTCTGTGCCATGTTAATGGTAATTGGCATAAGTTATGTATTCCTTTACGTAATACCTTTGTATTCCTAAACCAGAAAAGAAAATGATTTCTTTTCCCAGTGGATATAATGTGTTGTAGATTTTCATGTTGTCATTACTAATTTCTCTATGTACAGTACACAATCATATAGTTACTATGAATTTACATGAATTAACCTGCAATGCACACTAAACCCTCCCAGTCTTCCACCTATTGAATGAAAGCTATTACAAAATGTCAATTTTCGCAAGATTTGAATCTTTTTTAACATACAAGTCTCTTAATTGCCAGTATGTATGTATGATGTTTGGTAGAAATATATACATATTTAATGCTACATAAATGTACAAGGACCCTCAGAAAAGAGAGATAACCCTCCCTGGGGTGATTTCTGTCGGGCATTTATTGGTAAAGTGTGCCGTAATTATGTACGTTTTAATTAGGCCGTTTACCCTCCCCACCAACTGATGAATTAGCAACAGACTTGTATCTTATTAATTATTCTTTAAAAAAATCTTTGCTTGCCAATCTTTTGTCTAGTCATTGTATGTTTTTAATGCAGTGTAGGCTACCTTCCAACCAAAAGTTAAAATAAATAACATCTCTTAAAAGGGGACCTAATAATTTGGTTTTAAAAATTGCTGTTTCAGCCAAGATCTTAATTAAATAAAGGTACGGAGGAGCTGTGAGTCTCAATGGCCTTTATTTTGATAGGGAAATGGGGAAGGGGTAAATGATTGTTTCAGAGCCTATGATATGGAGGCTTCATTCTAGAGTTTCCTTATTGATTGACTGGAAGGTCTGATTTTAACATTGGCAGAAATTATGGCACAGAGTTAATTAACTTCCATAAAATTTTACACCAATTGGTGTCTGTCTGTCTGTACCCAATGTTCCTCTCAATCTTTTTTATCAGAAAGGACATGTTTGATGAGTAGAATCTCGTTTTATTTTTATTTACCCAAGACACAAGATGAATGGATTGACATTTCATTGAATTTTTGGGAGTTTAGCAAACATATGGTAAAGGGTACAGCAATTTCCCAATAACTGTAAATAAGCCATTTAATCATAACTGGTATCTATTTCATACCCAAAAGAAAGAATAAAGATGTTGATGAAGAACTTTCTTTAATGTTTTGTCAGTACACGTCTTTTGTTTTGTTGTGTAGCTTCAATAGATTATAATGTTTTGATGCATTTTTGCTTACTCATGACAATTATTACATTTCCTCTTTAGTAACATGTATTGCAGCCTCTTTCCATTAATTTGAAAATTTACTTATCTTAAAAAATTTGTGATTTTATTTATTTTTTAAAATATTGAAATTGAAACCTAACGTAACTGTTTTATTTATGCGGGTGCCATATAGTTGTAGGTAACAATTCCTGATTGGTTCATAATAAAAGTAAAGGATTTTGTTGTTGGCATTCTATATATTGATATAATCTATATAATAAACAAGGGTTATTTGTAAGGTGTGTGAATGTAGTAAGTGACTATTTACTATACTTGGTCCCAAAATGTTAATTATGTATAACATATTTTTTAATTACTTAATATTCATAAATACCCTAGGGTACAAGTGACATGTATATTCAATGCTGTGAAAAAATTCCCAACATTTCTTTGTAATGCTTCCTCTATCTTACTATTATTATTATAAAATTTATATAGTGCTAAAGAGAATAAAAAATTACTCTAAAGCGCTTTATGACTCTTGTGAGATTAAATAACACAACTTAAAAAATAAAAACTACTGAGATTTTGCAATGCAAATGACATGAGAAAACCCTGATGATATTGTCGAAAAATTGTATAAAGTCTTGCAAGAACTTCCAAATGGAAAACCAATATCAGATTTACAGCCATTAATCTCAGAAAGAATTGTCTGTTTTGATTCTTGTCAATTTCTTTGGATAAAAAGAGTAGACATATGTGTCAAATTGAATGAAGAAATCTTGGATTTTTTCCCCTATATTGATTTTAACTGTCCCTCTGTGACAGTTATGTGAATTTTCGTTAAAATTCATCAAAAATTAATTAGAAAGCGACAGTAATGGTTTACTATAAAAGAGTTGAAAGAAATCTATTTGCTAAATATTATTAACAATTTCTCCAATAATCAGTTATTGACCACCGAAATATTATAAGATTCTCACATTCCGATTAAAATCAGATCCTTGATCCAGTCCTTATTTTCTATTGCCTCGTGTTGCGACAATAAAAAATGAGGAGCAGATCGAGGATCTGATTTTAATCAGATTGAAACAGGGGATTCCTTACCCTAACCATTCTTGTCTTGACCACATTCCTCCCCCCCCCCCACTCACCCACCCATCCGAGTTTATGGCATATCTAGCTGCTTGACTGTACCTACATGGAGAATAAAATGGCTTGTCAGATCTTAGTCCTACAGTTACATATACATGTATACATGTGCAAAATAATTGTTATTTTAGTGAACGCAAAAACATGCTGTTATTTTGGACTTATTTCCCTAATTTTTGGAATTATTTCCCTATATATTATAGCCTGTGGAATTAAATTTTACAAAGACAATGTATTTTTTTTTCTGCCTCAAAACATGTTTGAAATGCCCTTCTGACCTAAGAAATTGTAGCGTGTTAAAATTCATGTGCTGATGGTGTTTGAACATAGTCAAATGGATTCAACCTTTTTTGGTATTAAATATTTCCACAGGATGCATTAGATGTGTGCTTTAAATGGCATATATAGGAAACAGTAGCTCTATGGCCTGGGGACCTGACTTCTCCCATAGAGCGTTCTGTTACTAAGTGTAAGATAGAGTAACCTAGCTCCAGCCCCATAAAAGTCAAATATAAATAAAGTTGTAATTTGAATATTCTAATGAGACAAATGCAAAGTCAGATTACTTGATATTTGAATATTATAATCTGTTCAGTGGGACAAGACCTAATAAAATAATAATGCGCAGTATAGTTTTGATTGATAATTTGTTTGGTTAGGTTTAGGCGTTTGAAGGTCACGGTATACAGTGTAATGTTGATTCTAAAGTGAAAATGATATTGACCTACTTCCATATATATTTTACACAATATCTACCTAAGGTAGACCAGCTATGTGCATGCTTGTTATGACTCAAGTCCACAGCATTGGAAAAAGAGCGCCCACTTACTGGAGAAGTCCTTATCAATAGGTTATACGACAGTCCATCTGACAACAAAGCCTGGATCTGGTTCTGGTAAAACTGTGACATAGGCCTGAAATCTATCCCATTCATCGCCCAACATGGGAGATATAAAATACTGGAGCCTTGTGCCTAGTTTTGTGTGTAGCTACCAATAACACAGCAGTATTGATCTTTGGTGTGCTCCCTATTCTCTGGAACTATGGGAAAGTTCAGAAACACTACAGACCTTACTCCTCCTCCTCCCACCCCCAACTGCTGTTATGTCAGACCAAGGACACCAATGACCTTGACATTGGTAGCAGAGGTCATTGCCCTGTGTTTCACAATGTCAGTGTTAATCTGTGTAGCTGTGGATAGGTCATCTATATCTAACATACAACAGTCCAGTTTTCGATGGGCTAGCTTGAGATGCAAATGTTTGGGGTCAGAGGCCAAAATTGTTACCATTTTGTTAGTGAAGAACATTTAGCCAAATGATTGATTTTGATAATGAATACCAAAATGCACATGTACACAGTGTTTCAAAATGGCCTCTTATTAATTAATGATATAGACTTTATAAATATTTAAAACGTCTCTAAGTCTTGAATAAATCAGAGGGATCGGTGTTCGGCTTTAAAACTGTTATCACAGAGTTCCTTCCTACATGGTTCATGATAGGTTAACATCAGTGTTGGGTTCTATTGGCAAAATGCAAATCTTCATCTCCGGGCGAGATGTGATCTGACCTTCCTGACCTGGGAGTTCAGGGAAATCTCAATCTGTAGATATTAATGAAATGTTCAACTGAAAATGAGAAAGTCCATGGCAGATGTTCAAATTCTTGCACAAAAATTCTCAAACGTTGTGACTACATGCCCCTCTGAGACAAGTTTGCCGTCACCATGTACTTTCGCCCTCTTTGAGACTTGCTATCACCATTCCATTGTGACAACTTGCCCCCCTCCATTACTTTCTGTCACTATTCCCTTTTGACAAGTTGCCATCTCTGAGATTTACTTTCACTGTTTGTCGGAACTTAGAAGATTCTTTGGAGACTGTGTTCAGCAGAGTGGTGTGTGTTCCTGTTGAAGTTCAGCGTCCATATTTCCAGGCTGGTGTGTAATCTCAGCATCAATAATTCAGTCATTGTGTACGAGGTACTTACCAGAGAACTCTAAAATGATGTAACATCAGTGGACGGATGGGCAAACTTAGATTACAGCAATGATAAAGCAGTAACTATTGTTTGTGATAGATCGCTGGTCTGTGTGAGTGTAACAAGATACAACATTTATAAATTCAGTGTTAGGTGGGTTTGGGAGAGGTTTTTATTTAATAATATTGAGGTTATTTGCATGATTCAGTAGAAAACATCCCCCTCCTTGCAAAAACATGCAATTTTTAGCCTCACCGGTTTTCCCCTCCAGATGTGGAAACCCTTGCATCCCCCCCTCCCCCTCCCCCCACCCCCCCTCCAACACCCCCCCCCCCCACCCCCCCCCCCCCCCCAACCCTCTATCCCCTACACCAAACCTGACGTTGTAAATCATAGAGAGAGTGATATGCATATAATATAAAAAACAAAGTTGAGGTGATACATGTTTAGGTAAGAGTGGAGTCACAAATGTGAGCAGTGCACACTCTACAATAGAAGTGTGTGCTCTCAATAGGTAAAGACAAAGATCACAGATAAAATGTACATACAGTAAAACAGGATTACAGCAGTCTCACATAGGAAGAATTCATTCTTACAGTGACCTCAGTTTCATTCCCTTTATCTCAACTTATTGGATAAAACAAATTATGGTTATAACAAATCCAATTGCTCAAACATGGTGCTTTTCTATAACTCTGTTTTATTTTGCTTTAGAATTATTTAACAAAATATGAATGTACAGTACAAAAAGAGATATGCTTTAGTCTATTTGGGCTGCATATTGTTATATTAAGATTTGATATACTTTCTGTTACAGACTTAATACAGTGTACCAATGAACCCAATGTCTCAATCCCACAACTCGCAGACTTACTCATTGAGCGCACTCAGCAACAGAGCTGGGTCATCGTCTTCAAAGCCCTCATCACAACTCACAATCTCATGAACTATGGAAATGAGGTAAGTTTTAATCTCAATATCTCATCACAGCTCATTATCTCATAAACTGTGGGTATGAGGTAAGTTTTAATCTCAATATCTCAACCTACTCCTAATCTCATAAACTGTGGATATGAGGTAAGTTTTAATCTCAATATCTCAACACAGCTCCTAATCTCATGAACTATGGCAAATGAGATAAGTCTTAATCTAGATATATTTCCACAGCTGCTCCTAATCTCAAAACTATAGAAATGAGGTAAGACAATCTAAGGATCTCACTCAACTTAAAATATCATGAACTATGGATATGATAGAGATGATGTAAGATCTTACGGTCAATGTCAGAACAAACAATCCCATGAACTATTGAAATCAGGTCCTAAGGTCTTGATCTCACAATCTCAGCACAACTCGCTCATGAGCTATGGTAATGTGGCAAGTCTTCATCATGTCGCAATACTGTAAACGTCTAAATTTAGGTAAGTCTAGATCTTATTATACCATGAACCATATACATTAAGTAGGCCTATTGCATATCATTTCACAAATTAAGAAAATGAAGCAAATTTACACATCAGATATTGGGGTTTGGTAAGCCTTTATCGCATAATTACATGAGGTACGGCAATGAGCTTAGTCAAGACATTACATCTTTTAAAAGAGAAATACAATGAAGTCGGTCCACATCATTTGCTAACTGTGACATTTTGTTGTTATTTATCTTAGTAGCGTTTTGTTCAGTGTCTGTGGTTTCATTTAGCACTCTTACTGTTTTGTTTCAGAGATTCACCCAGTATCTGGCCTCTAATAATTGTTCCTTTAACCTTGGTCAGTTTATTGATAAACAGGGAGTTCAAGGTAAGGAAAGAGAGAGAGAGAGGAGAGAGAGGAGAGAGAGAGAGAGGAGAGAGAGAGAGAGAGAGAGAGAGAGAGAGAGAGAGAGAGAGAGAGAGAGAGAGAGAATTCCTGTATTGTAGGTACCTACAAATCAAATTTCTATGAACCTCTAAATCTACAGTAGATAGTTTATAAATGTTGAACAAGAATAATGAAGTGATTTTCACTGACAGGTTTTTTTTTCTATGAAAACTGTTGATGCATTTTAATGTTTATATATATATATATATATATATATATATATATATATATATATATATATATATATATATATATATATATATATATATATACGAAAAAGAAAAGTAGAAACAAAGTTACTGAATATTTATCAAGTAAACCTGGGTTTAAAATTTAGCTAGATTTTCCCTTTGTTATTAGACATTTGGCGACTTGTTTACTACTCTGTGAAAATTAATGGAAATAGCACTTACTGAGTGGTCAATGTTTATTTAACAATTTTTGGTAAAGTGTGCAATTCCTCATTGTCTTGTGGTGGACCGTTATTTTGCATAAAACTAGCATTGGTCGAATTATTGATGAAGGATTCATTGATTACATGTTTGGAGTACTCGTGTTCTGTATTTGTTTTATCAGCTATTTATAACCATTGATTATATCGGTGATCATTTGTTCGACTCAATCGACTACCAATACATCTTTATATCATTTTTGATATTCTTTATCAGTTATCAATTACAGGATAATTTAGGCAATTGTATATATATTTCTAATTATTCAAACCCATAAAAAAGCCAATAATTTGTTTTAAGAAGCTGATATATAAATAATGGATTAAGATTAAAAAAAAAAAAAATTATATATGAAGGTAAAGGTAATGTCACTATTCCATTTGTCTGCAAAGTCCAGTGAGTTAAAGGCCCCCGAAAAACCCAGAATTTTTTTTTTAATGCTGAAATATTCTAGCACTCAGAAACCTGTTGAAAATTGGTGAACCACAAAAATTGGTGCATAAAAAAATTGCAATAAACCCTCAGTATGCAAGTTGAATTCAAGAAATACCTCAATTATTGGATGGATTCTGTGTGAATTGTTTTTTTTTGTGTGATTGTAGGTTATGACATGTCAACATTCATACGACGATATTCCAAATATTTAAATGAAAAGGCTGTTTCCTACAGACAAATGGCGTTTGATTTTTGCAAAGTCAAAAGAGGGTACGTATGAACAAAACGTTTGTGGTTCGTAAGGAAACTGAATTTTCATCAAGTATAAATAAACACTATGTGGATAATCCTTAAATGTGATTGGAAAAATAGAAAGAAACTTGAATTCCCTGCAGAGGAATGCAGCATTGTTCAAGGTTAACTCAAAGTTGTATTGATTGTGCAATACATTAAGTTCAATATTAAAGAACATCATAATCAACTGATGTAGCAATTGTATGATGAAGGAGGCAGAGAGTTAGAGCCTCAGCTGAACTAACACGTCCCGTTCTGGATGCCGGTCGGATCAATACCTCACATGTCAGTCAAACCTCAGCCAACTGAAGGCTGGCCACTGATCTAGACCAGAATGGAACGTGTGGAAAATCAATCCCCCTCCTGTAGCCCTACTACTACAGTATTCCCCCGTAATCTATATCTAGCTGTATAGACCAAAGCCGATTGAGAGTCTGGGTACTGTTTGTTTAACCTGTTGTTTTAGTTTACTGCTGACTTACTGAGTACAAAGTCTCACTGCTGACTTACTGAGTACAAAGTCTAACTGCTGACTTACTGAGTACAAAGTCTCACTGCTGACTTACTCAGAGCACAGTCTCACTGCCTACATTCTCAATCAGTACACTATCTCACTGCTGAGCTGAATTCCTCAGAGCACAGTCTCACTGCCCTACTTTCTCAATCAGTACACTATCTCACTGCTGAGCTGAATTCCTCAGAGCACAGTCTCACTGCCTACATTCTCAATCAGTACACTATCTCACTGCTGAGCTAAATTCCTCAGAGCACAGTCTCACTGCCTACATTCTCAATCAGTACACTATCTCACTGCTGAGCTAAATTCCTCAGAGCTCAGTCTCACTGCCTACATTCTCAATCAGTACACTATCTCACTGCTGAGCTAAATTCCTCAGAGCACAGTCTCACTGCCTACATTCTCAATCAGTACACTATCTCACTGCTGAGCTAAATTCCTCAGAGCACAGTCTCACTGCCTACATTCTCAATCAGTACACTATCTCACTGCGGACTTACTGAGCACAAGTCTCACTGCCAACTTATTTGGTACACAATCTCATTGCCAACTTATATATACTCAGCAAACAGTCTCACTGCTGACTTACTCAATCAGTACACAGTCTCACTGCTGACTTACTCAATCAGTACACAGTCTCACTGCTGACTTACTCAATCAGTACACAGTCTCACTGCTGACTTACTCAATCAGTACACAGTCTCACTGCTGACTTATTCAATTAGTACACAGTCTTACTGCCAACCTAGTTCCCAATCTCCCTGACAACTTACTTAACACACGGTCTCATTTCCGGATTACTCAGTACACTATCTCATTGCTGACGTACGTGTACTCAATTAGTACACAGTTTCATGTTCACAACATTTATTTGATTTTTTTCTTTTTGCAGCAAAGATGATGGATTGCTGAGAACAATGAATGCAGACAAGGTACAGAATAAGGAATCTGTGGTGACAAAGGGAAATCAGAGAGAAATTATATAGTATCAACTGAAGGGCATAGTAAACTGAAAGAGAATATATGTTTATGTATAGATATAAAGGCACTGTGAAAACAAAGAGAAATTATTTGTATGAAAACAAAATGCATAGTGAAATTAAAGAGACATTGTAAATATAAACAAAGAGATTCATTGTATTGTAAAATGTTCTGTTTAAATATAATGACACCAAGAAATCTAAGAGACTTGACATATTAACATTGAGATTAAGTGAAATCTTTGAGAATGTGTTTATGTATGAACATTATGAAATAGTAAAATCAGACTGTAATAATACACTAAATCACTACATTATTTTCTGTAGCTTTTGAAGACCCTGCCAGCCCTACAGAAACAGCTGGACTCGTTGCTAGAGTTTGATGTGAGTAGCAATCAGGCACAGACTGTCAACATTTGTACAGTCAAACTTAGTTATCTTGAACTAGATGGGACTGTTTAAAAACCAAGAGATATCCGAGCATTCGAGATATCGAGGGATGTACAAATCACTTCGACATTTCACTTGTATTAGAGATATCATAGTTCAACTGTTGATTTCTGTGATGGTGGCCCATTTGTGTATCCATACATTTGTGTATCCATACATTGCTGTGTATCCATACATTGCTGTGTATCCATACATTGCTGTGTATCCATACATTTGTGTATCCATACATTGCTGTGAATCCATACATTGCTGTGTATCCATACATTGCTGTGTATCCATACATTTGTGTATCCATACATTGCTGTGTATCCATACATTGCTGTGTATCCATACATTGCTGTGTATCCATACATTGCTGTGTATCCATACATTTGTGTATCCATACATTGCTCTTTGTTTAGTTTGGGTCATTTGACACTGAAGTATATTTCTTTGTGAACAGTTTCATTGTATTTAGTTGCTTTTTCCCATTACTTTGACCCTGTCTTATCTTTTGAAAAAATGAAGTTCAGAGGTCAATGTTAATATAAGGTCAGGGTCATTGAAATATATAAAGATCAAGTTTTTGTAATTGGATATGGTCATCACTCTAGATGTGAAGTGTAATACAGTGGAGCCTCAGTTATCCGGATGCATTCGTTCCAAAGTCCAATCGTACGGATAGGTGAAGCGTCCGGATATCTGACAGGTGTTTATTGTTGTCAGAATGATAATGTATTTGTATACAATGGGAGCCATTGTTGATACTGTTTTTTTGGCCTTTCTTACTAAAAAGCAACACATTATAGAGTTTTCCGTTGAAATGAACATTTTTAAATATTAAACCCCACTTTTTCTTTATTTTGTCAGGAACCATTAACCGGAATATAATAATAAAAACTGAATTTAGCTGAATTCTTAGTGACCATGTGTGAATGTGCCTATTTACATGTATTAATGTTTTCAACTATCTATTTCTAGACATACCAATTTCCAAAATAATAGATTTACTTTTAAAATTTATTTACCATTCTTAAAAGAAAGTCAATTTTATTGATAAAATTAATGTGTACTAGTTGGAAAATAGCAAGATCCACCAATGCACTCCTGATGAGTTGACACGCTTTCATTTTGTTTTCTTCCTGTACTTCCAGTTTTGACTTAATATAACAAGGCATTCATGAGACAATTCGTTTTAAAATAACGTTTGAATAGGTTGATAAAACACGTAGCTATGTAAAACTTTCCAATTTTCTTGATTTACTAAGCACATTTTTTTTAAAATACAGGGATGTTTAAAAAAGCGATGGCACTTGACAGGTGCACAGGTTAAGATATCCAAGCCACGTTTTGAGTGACGTGACTAATCCTGTCTGGCCAGCACTTTCGGTAATTTTGAAAGAGATCTGGGAAGTCAATGTTTATACAAGCTACTCATGAGGGTCTAGAAGGTAAAAAAGGTGTGAAACTCAACAGGCAATTGAACGGGGTATCATCAAATTTTACTGTCCGGTTATATGAAGCAAAATTGATAGTTAAACAGTGTTTTGTGGTAAAAACAGACTTTGGATCCGGAACGCAAAATTCTGGATAAATGAGACAAAATAACATATAAAAAATCTGTTCCCAAATAAAATCGTCCGTAAACTGAAGCGTCCGGTTATCTGGCGTCCGGATATCTGAGGACCCACTGTACCAAGAAAAGTTATAGAAATATACCATACATCCATTTTATGAATTTGCAAGCTGAGCCTATATCCTGAATATGATCAGTGTTAGTTTTTACAGTATCAGGACACATTTAGTGTTGGTTTGTAAAATACTTATTTTGATGACTCGATAGAGTCCCTGAGTTAACTAGTATAAGGAAGGAAGACAGTGATGTCATCTTCATGTAGGAAGTTAGAGGCCTATATCTGTATGATACAAAATTTGAATTGCAATCCTGAAAACAAATACTAAAACTTGTCAAAACCGTGCAACTTAACATACAGTTCACCTTGAGCCAACTACACATCTCACAATCACAATAATCAGAAACCAAGAACGTTGGGCCCCCTGATGATATCCATCTGTCTGTCTATCCATATATCTGTCTATCCTTCTATCTTTCTATCAACATTGGCTGTCAGATTTCATCAAATTTGTTTCCTTACACTGTCTTTTTGTAGATTCTTTTGCATTTTTGTTAGGATTCAGAAATTTTTTCCAGAGAGGGGGGTCCAAATGAGCAATTTTGTTTGCAAGCGAGGTCCAAGGCCTATTTGCGGTAATTTTACTATGTAAATAATGAGTGCACTTATATATGGGCCCCGATAAAAAGTAATAAAAAGGAAGATTCAAATTAAGCATAATTTTTTATCTCACAATATCTATTGATATTTAAACCATAAGAAACAACAAGTTTTAACGCCGAATTTAGTGTATATCAAAAAGCATTAATCTTTACAACATAGTTAGGGTCAGCCAGCTTTCGTGATTTTATAAAGTAAATTGAGGAAAAGCATTAATTTTACAGTCCCTGTTTACTCTCGTCCTAACCTTGTACAAACTTGTGGAAATGATAAATTACACGTTATACATTTATAAAACTCCTGTAAATATAGAAGTTTGTTCAACATTAGGCTATTGCTTAAAAAAATCTTCAATTATTTTAAAAGTATGCTAATTTTGGTGTAGTTAAGCGTGCATTTATATCAGAAGTATCACAAAAAGAAAAGGAATTTGTTGATATTTTTCTACATAAAAACGGCACTGAAAAAAGACACATTCTCTATAGCTTAAGTGCACTTTTTCTGTAAAGCTGAACACCGCTTGTAAATAGGCACCGTCACACAGGTACCTGGTATATATATGCACCGTCACACAGGTACCTATTATTAGCTCACCTGAGCTGAAAGCTCAAGTGAGCTATTCTGATCACTTTTTGTCCGTCGTCCGTCTGTCCGTCCGTCCGTCTGTCCGTCTGTCTGTCCGTCTGTAAACTTTTTACATTTTGAACTTCTTCTCTAAAACCGCTTATCCAATTTCAACCAAATTTGGCACAAAGCATCCTTATGGGAGGGCGAATATAAATTGCAGAAATAAAAGTCCGATCTGTATTGAAAGCGGAGAAAACCTTGAAACTGTAGAAAAAGGGGGGTGCATTTTTAAAAATCTTCTTCTCAAGAACTACTGATTCCAATTCAACGTAGTTTAGCATAAATTATCCTTATGGGAAGGAAAATATAAATTGCAAAAATTAAGGTCTAATTCTGTTTCAAATCTGAGTTATTACGAAAATAATAATAAAGGAAAGGCGTGTTTCATTCAGTTTAATAGCCTCGGATTCGGCATCCGGTAAAATGGGTAGACAAGACTTGGCCTGGGCAAAACAAAAGATAAGCAGTTATTAATCTGCCAATCTCATTAAAATTTCAGGATATTTGATGGACCAGTATATTTGTATTTGCTGTAAATATTGCTGCAAAATAATGCGTATTTGGAATTGACGATTGCCGATCTGCCCCGGCTTTTATTTTGCCACGGCCTGGTTTTGCTTACCCATTTTACCAAGACTCGTATTCCATACTTCTAAAACGAGGTTCTTTGTTTAAAGCAGCCATGACATTATACGAAAAAGGGTCGATCTGACTATGATGAATTTGCTTGTTGTGCAACAGTTCGTGTATGAAGGGAAATTTTTGAAACATGAAAAATATATTGGTGCCGATTTTGTGAAGTAAATTGAGGCTAAATATTTCAATGCGTTGACAGTTTTCACACATGACGTTGATGTTAGCTTGTTCTGATTTTCGTTTCATTTTCATTATTTATGCTTTGTAACCTGGAAACTGTCGTCTGTATTTCGTGATTTTTACGTATCAAATCAAACAGAGACTTCGGTAAATCAAACAGTTACGTTAACTGTTTACCTGCGCAAATTAAGCAAAATCTGATGTAGGAGTACTGAAATACAATTCATTCTATCGGTAATTCGGCATTATTTTTTGCGTAATCAGTGGTGGATCCAGGAATTTGAAAACGGGGGGCGCAGTTAAAGGCAGGGGGTCTGGGGGCCGCCTTGAGGCCCCCAGTGGGTCCAGGGCGAAGCCCTGGTGGGGGTCCAGAGGGCGAAGCCCCCGAAAGCTCCTGAAATCTAGATATTTTGAAAGGCAAAATCATGTTATCTGGAGGGCCAATTTTTACTTATTTTCCCGTCATTTTAGTCACTAGAAATGTTACCAAAATGTTATGAGACATTTAATTTTGAAGTAACAAAAGCTGCAGAAAGTTTCAATTGAGCTCTTACAAATAAGAAGTATTTATTTCATTGTATCTGGGATAAGACTTTTAACTAAATTTTGTTCATTTTGTAGGCTTTTGCAATTTTACTCAATAATATTGTTATTTGTCATAATTGTCCAGGAGAAAATTTGCACCAATGAGTTTGTCGGTCGTAAATAATTAAAATAAATAAAAACAAGAAATACTTCAAAATATCGTACACAATTATAGCTGTTTTATTTAAATGGATTGTTAGACACCATTCTTCTTGGGTTTTTGTTAATGAAGATGTCAACAATTTTCTTGTAGTCTAGGAGAATATCTCTGTGAATTTGGAGAAGAGTAAGGGCGTTTAACCGGTCCTGTCCCATAATACTTCTCTGGGACGATTTAATACGTTTTATTGCTGAGTTTCCTCGTTCAACAGTAGCACTCGACACAGGATTAAGTAATAGAAGAGTAATTATTCTGTGAATATTATGTACTACATAAACCGAGTCTTACACAAGAAGTCCACTCGTACACAAGTTGAGCCGTTCCTATTTTTTTTTTAATTACTAAACTATATCGAATGAAATAACACTTCTACATGAATATGCCTACAAATTATAAATCTTTGTATTTTTCATTTTACAAATTGAATTTAATATTAAAGTAAAGCATGACTTTATATGATCAGAAAAAAATCATCCACAAAAAAAAAAAAAAAAAAAAAAAAAATCAAACGGGGGGGGGGGGGGGGGGAGCCCGGCGCACCGGCGCTGGATCCGCCACTGGTAATGGTAGATTAATGCAATAGGTTTTTGTTGAGATGCTCGGCATTTTCTCTAGTTTATTCAGTTTAAATAGAGTTTGATATCGCTTACGGAAATATGTAGGTATATACATGTATATATATGATTCATTTCGAAAAAATAAATTATGTTCTTTATTTGTTATACATGTAGTGCATGTTTCTTGTGTTTAATTGTTAACAATTTCTATTTACTAACCATTTTTGAGTGTTTGCTTCGAATTATAAGCAAGATACAGAGATTTGCTAACAATTCTATGTTTGTACACAGATCTTAAAAGCTAAAGATTAAATCAAAGTACTGATAGTACTGAAAAGCGCTAACCCAGCTTCTGTATGTATATAACAGATATATGTATATAGCATTTCAGCTTCTGTATACGCACTATATTTCCTCATCACTGCATGACAGTCCCTGCAATGATGTATGTAAGCCCCGTACATTAATTTCACAATAACCCGTAAATTAGATTCACAATAGCCCGTGCAGTTATGTGCATAAACCCCTGAAACTGGTTCCCTAACCAGTTTAAATGATGTATACTTTTGCTTAGAGGGGGCGGTTATTCGATGCACCGGAAGTTGAAGTCTAACGACAATAAAGGGCTGAGCTATGCTTAGCGCTTTAAAAAGTAAAAAAATTGTCAATATTTATTACGAAAATTTTCAAAATCTGTTCTTCCAGAAACCAACTTATTGAATTGTAAACTTAACGTTTTTAGCTCACCCGAGAATGGGGCCACAATGGGGGGTCGAAGTTTAACAAATGAATAGAGTAAATCTTTAGAAATCCTCTTCTCAGAAACTAATTGGCCAGGAAAGCTGAAACTTGTGTGGAAGCATCCTCAGGTAGTGTAGATTCAAAGATGTGAAAATCATGACCCCTGGGGATAGGGTGGGGCCACAATGGAGGGTCGAAGTTTAACATATGAATATAAAAAGTAAATCTTTAAAAATCTTCTTCTCAGAAACTAATTGGCCAGGAAAGCTGACACTTGTGTGGATGCATCCTTATGTAGTGAAGATTAAAATTTGTGAAAATCATGACCCCCGGGGGTAGGTTTGGGCCACAATGGGAGATCGACGTTTTACATAGGAATATACACAGTTAATCTTTAAAAATCTTCTTCTCAAAAACTAATCAGCCAGGAAAGCTGACACTTGTGTGGATGCATCCTCAGGTAGTGTAAATTCAAAGTTGTAAAATTCATGACCCCCGGAGGTAGGGTTGGGCCACAATTGGGGATCGAAGTTTAACATAGGAATATATACAGTAAATCTTTAAAAATCTTCTTCTCAGTAACTAATTCGAAGGCAAAGCTGGAACTTGTGTGGAAGCATCCTCAGGTAGTGAAGATTCAAAGTTGTGAAAATCATGACCCCTGGGGGTAGGTTGGGGCCACAATGGGGGATTGAAGTTATACATATGATTATATACAGTAAATCTTTAAAAATCTTCTTCTCAGAAACTAATTAGCCAGGAAAGCTAAAACATGTGTGGAAGCATCCTCAGTTAGTGTAGATTCAAATTTGTGAAGAGCATGACCCCTGGGGGTAGGTTTGGGCCACAATGGGAGGTCGTTGTTTTACATAGGAATAAACAGAGTCATCTTTAAAAATCTTTTTCTCAGAAACTAATCAGCCAGGAAAGCTGGAACTTGTGTGAAAGCATCCTCAGGTAGTGTAGATTCAAAGTTGTGAAAATAATGATCCCCAGGGGTAGGGTGGGGCCACAATGGGGGGGGGGGGGGTCAAAGTTTAACAAAGGAATTTATAGGGTAAATCTTTAAAAATCTTCTCAGAAACTAATCAGCCAGATGATTCTTTATAATTGTTAAGACTTTGGCCCCAGGACAATTCTTTGGCCTCACGAGAAGGTTGAGAGTTTACTGTACGTTTATATCCCATATATAAACTATTGTTAGGGATCTTTTTGAGAACTGCAATACTCAACACATGATATGACCATAAATTCATCCTGTTAGAAAAGGGACTAATGATTATAAACATAAGAATATCCAGGGGAAAATGGATTTTATTTATACAGGATTTACATGAATTATTGTATATTGTCCAGATAGTTTGTATTATGACTCCATTGAGCTGATTTTATCATACCTGTTGTTCCTCAGGTGAGCGATGTGGCCCATGGGCCTCTTGTATATATAGGCACCGTCACACAGGTACCTGGTATATAATACACAGGTACCTGGTATATATAGGCACCGTCACTCAGGTACCTGGTATATAAACCCTCCACCGTCACACAGGTACCTGGTATATAAATAGGCACCGTCACACAGGTACCTGGTATATATAGGCACCGTCACACAGGTACCTGGTATATATACCCTGCACCGTCACACAGGTACCTGGTATATATAGGCACCGTCACACAGGTACCTGGTATATATAGGCACTGTCACACAGGTACCTGGTATATAATACACAGGTACCTGGTATATATAGGCACCGTCACACAGGTACCTGGTATATATAGGCACCGTCACACAGGTACCTGGTATTTAAATAGGCACCGTCACACAGGTACCTGGTATATATAGGCACCGTCACACAGGTACCTGGTATATATAGGCACCGTCACACAGGTACTTGGTATATATAGGCACCGTCACACAGGTACCTGGTATATAATACACAGGTACCTGTGGTATATAATACACAGGTACCTGGTATATATAGGCACCGTCACACAGGTACCTGGTATATATAGGCACCGTCACACAGGTACCTGGTATATATAGGCACCGTCACACAGGTACCTGGTATATATAGGCACCGTCACACAGGTACCTGGTATATATAGGCACCGTCACACAGGTACCTGGTATATATAGGCACCGTCACACAGGTACCTGGTATATAAACCCTGCACCATCACACAGGTACCTGGTATATATAGGCACCGTCACACAGGTACCTGGTATATATAGGCACCGTCACACAGGTACCTGGTATATATAGGCACCGTCACACAGGTACCTGGTATATATAGGCACCATCACACAGGTACCTGGTATATAGGTATATAAACCCTTTGATTTCTTTACACACTATTGCACACCTGAAACTCGTGTCCGATGTGTAGTGTTCCTTTGGTAGTCTTCAGATTTTATGCATTTATTTCTTTTTCTATGTGCATATTCTGTTTGTAAATAATGCATCGACCTATTTATTTGATGTTGGTATTCTTTTGGCTTAAAAAATTGCTTCAAGTTTGATAATTTCATTGCAACCGAGTAACGACAAGACAAGATGTTCATCCACACAGGTGACAAAGTACTTTGAACTGTTTAGAGGCCTGTGCCTTTTATAGGGGTCGTAGGGACAGCAGTGATGAAAGAGAAATATGGCGGACAGTGCCTATGTACGAGCTGTGTTCAGCTTTATTCATTTTGAATTTTGAATTGTTCAAGGGGCAGGTGAAACTGGTCCACAAACCCCACCTGCCCCCATCCCCCCCCCCCCCTCCAAAAAAAAGACCCCAAAAAACTACCACAATTATAAATAAAATTTGATTAATAGATTTTTACAAAAATTTGCAATGCATGAAAAAAAAAACCCCTGGTATATTCAGTATGTGGACACTAACGACCTCTATGTGTTTCAGTGTGCTCCCAATGAGCTCACCAACGGGGTCATCAACGCCTGCTTCCTCCTGATGTTCAAGGATCTGATTCGTCTCTTTGCCTGTTACAATGACGGAATTATTAACCTACTAGGTACGTCATCATCAGGACAGCACAGTATCGCATTTTCTAGCAATGATAATCTGAGATTCTATTTAATTAAAGCTTTAAAGTTTAGATTTTTTTCCAACTTTAATTGAATATTCTAATTTTGCAAAGTAGTCAAAGTGTGTATGATTGACTCTTTTTATCTTTGCAGAGAAATACTTTGATATGAATAAAAAGCAATGTAAGGATGCATTAGAAATTTACAAGAGGTTTCTGGTCAGGATGGACAAGGTCTCCGAATTCCTGAAGACAGCTGAGGTAGGTATTGGTGAGATTGTCTGTTACATCATCCAGTAGGCAGTGCGTGACCATATCACCTCTTATACGGGTGACTGGGTTTGGTGGGGTGGGGGTGGTATTGTGTGTACCTGTTTGTGTATTGGTGTGTCCGTCTCTCTCGTAGGTACGTATAAGTTGAATGTTCATAACCACCATTCAATAGGCAGTGTGTAACTTGTCTCTCCTCTGGGGGAGGGGGAGGGGGTGGATATTGTGTGTGTATATTTGTGTGTATTTCTATACCTGTCTCTCTGAGGTATGTACAGGTGAGACTGTATGATACCTGCACCACCTGTCTCAAATCTGAGGGTAGAGGTAGGGGTAGAAAGTGTGTATTTCTGTGTCTGCAGTCTCTCTGTTCTGTTCCACAGGCTTCACACAGATATCAGTTTCTGTTTTACAAGTGGGGGTTGTGTGACGGTTGATTTCAATCTGTGTACGTGTGTTTGCCTATTATTAGTCTTAAGTTGTGTGTGGTGGTAGGGAAGAGTATGATGTGTGAATGAAGTCAGCTCCCTGTCTCTTAATTATTATAGAACATAGCCATATACCCCAATTTCTTTTTTAGAGTAGAGCAGGGATTGGGTAGAATATTTTATATTAT